>NW_024366703.1:13479168-13970157 GCF_014805655.1 Passer montanus
AGGCTGGCGGCGGCCTCCCCCTGCTCGTCCCGGCTCGGTGCCGGCGGCGGTTCGGTGCCGGGCTGCCCTCCCTGCCTCCGTCAGTCCGCCCGTCCCCGCCGCGGCCGCCTCAGCCTCTCGCCGCGCTGCCCCCCCGCCGCCGCCCGGCCTGACGGGCCGGCTCCGCCGCTTCCGCCTTCCCCATGCTGCGGGCGGCGGCGGGCAGAGGGCAGAGGGCAGGGTTCGCCCCCTCCCTCTCTTCCATTCGCCGCCGCTCCCCGGCCGCCCGGGCAGCGCTGCCCAGCGGCCCGAGCACCCCCGCTGCCCGCGGGCAGGGCCGCAGAGGCCGCGGCTCCCCCGGGCGTGACGGAGCGCTGGGCTCCCGGGGCCCCCTCCCGGATGAGAGCCCCGTCCCGTTAATTAATTCTTCGCTATTTTTGTTTCTAGATCGGGCAGAGAGCTCTGCAGGAGCTGTGGAGAGGAGGGTGCTTGGCTAAAGGCGTCTATTGATGTTATTTTTTTTCAATATTGGGTGCTCGGGGGTGGCTACGGAGCCAGCCGGGAGTGGTGCTGCTCTGGAACCCATCCTGCTGCCATCCGCTTCGGGAACGTCTTTATTTTTCATCTCATCCACCCGCCCTGGAAAATCTGTTGGATTTAAACGAGAGAGTGAAAATTACAAAATATAAAAAATTAATAAAAATATTATACAATATGGTTTGAGGACACATAATTTTGCTTATGGTACACCTGGAGACTGCACGTGTTTACATGCGCACCTGTAAGTGAATACTGACTGGTATTAACATCGTTTCTACCAGAAAAAAAAAAATATATATATATACACACACATATATGTGTGTGTATATATATACACACACACACATATATATACATATAGATATATACTATATATATCTATATCTATATCTATATCTATATAGATATATATATCTAGAGTTGCAAGTTGTATCCCATCCTTGTAAACCATAAAAAAGCAGGGAAACCAGCAGCCAGGTCAGATGATACTTCACCCACCACCCCTCACGCATGAGTCCCCAGTCCATGGCTCACAAGTTACTGAGCAAAGAAACCTTGGGACACGTTCTCATACAGCTGAGACCTACAGGAAATTAAAAACTTAAAGCTGAAGGTCATTAGGGAGAGTAAAATATGATGCTACCCAAAATACCCAATGCCAAGCAAGTTGTCATCCAGGGTCCCAAAAGGGGGGATCACCAGTCTACACACAGTCATTAGCCTGAGCCCAGCTCATGTCATCTCTGTACACAATTTTAATAAATACCTCATTTTTGCTCAATTCTTGGCTGGCAGTGATAGCTGTCTGCATGCTGTGATAGTTAACACAGTGCTGGCACTTCTTTCCTCTTCCACATTGTGTCTGATTTTTCTTGATAGGAAAATAGATGGTCCAGTTGGAAATGGTAACTTCAATACATGTCCTGGGATCATATTTAGGCAAAGATGTGTAAAGGGATCATTTAGCATAGTACTGTCTGAAGGCATTACAGATGCTATGGTTGTCTGCCTTACTTTGTGATGCTGAGATACTAATGGTCAATGAGGGCTGCAGGTCAATTCTTTGGGATAAATCACCATCCCCCTCACCTGAAAACCCCTTCCCCCACTCTGCAGCTGTCATTCTTCCACATCCTCAGGTATCTTTCCCAAATGTTCCACAGTGAAGCTCCCAGGAGGAGCTGCTGTTCTTGGGGACGGTTGCAGTATTTCGGGCTGGAAGAGCCAGCAGGGATTATGGTGCCAGTGCTCTGCAGGCGATTTGGGCCATGGGGGAAAGCCACGGGGTTCTTCTTGGAAACCAGAGAGACTTATGTACATCAGAATATTTCTGAAATTAATTTTACCACATACAAATTCTGTTTTAGCAGAATAATCTTCATTGCACTAAGTGGAAACCAAGCATGATGAACTCATCAAATCAAAACAAGAAATAAATTTTAGGTAGGCAGAATGTATTTATTTAAAAGAAATGTAAGTCAAACATCATGTCTTGGATGCTGTATCTTAGGAAAACTTTCATGAATTTTTACAAGAGGAAGGTTTTGTGCTTTTTCCTTTCCTTTTATTGGTATTCTCTAATTTCTTGTTATTGTCTCTTTCTAAACAGGAGCTGACTGGAATACATGTGCACACAGCTGAACAGGGCAAGGTGGAAGAACTTTTGTACTGCTGCAGACCATATATCAATGCATACCCAATCTGCCTTTCCTGCTTTCAAAAATAAACAGATTATTAGTCCTCTACTCCTTATGTGCAATCTGGCATGTGAGAAGAGGAGTGTGGAACCTTTCCCCTTTCTCATGTTTCTCCTCTCTGCTCAGCTGGTGGAGCAGGCACTGGGGAGATGCCCCCTCAACTCCTCCACCCCTGTGCTTGAGAATTCTGCTCAAAAGTACACTAGATATATTTTATTCCCTCTTACACCCCCCTCGGGTCAAGCTGAAAGCTGGCCTTTTGATTTTGTCCTCTTTGGAATAGAGTAATTGTCATCTTCTGGAATGTAGCGTGGGATATGGATGACAAAATATCTCAGGGAAATAATGATATCTCCAGCAACACAGTGTCCCCTGGCACTATGTTAGAGTATTAATCCAGAAATTACTCAGATTTTCATTCACTGAGCCACCACAACTGCTCAGTGCCTGTATGCACTGTAGGTTTTGCTCATCACTGTCCATGATTTTGTGAATATTGCGTTACAAAATCCATTTCATTTCCTATGCACCATTTTGGTTACAGGACTGTACCATTCCTTCAGTGCTCCGTAGATATCCACTCTTGTTCTGTAATGATCTTTTAAACTCATTGCCACTGCTGTATCATATTTTCTGTCCAAATCTACTCACTCTGAGGATGTCTCATAATGAATTTTCTAGTCCTCTTTTCTTTTAGAGGATTTTTAGCTCAAAACATTGTATTTGGAGCTTGCAGTCAAATGTAGCTCCTTTGTATGCAACACTGTGGTAAAAAGGATTTCTCCCTGTTGGATGGTAGGTAGCTCCTGTAGTGTTCTGTGCCCTGCCCTTTTTCCCTGTTCTGCCACCCTCTGTGTAGCATTGGAGAAAGCTGAGAAAAGCAAGCCCAGAATTCTTGCTGGTGAAGAAAAAGCCATCAAAGCTGGAATACGTGGCCTGAGAAAATTGTTTCTGCATTTCTAATTTGCAATAGCTGTCATGTGTTCCTGGTGGCTACTGCAACACCCCATCTCCTTGTAGATGGTGATGAGAGCGAGTTTATAAAACAATTGTTAATTACAGAACAGCAGTGGATATCCATGGTATATTTAATACAGACCCCTAAAGCTCATATGTGCTATCTATCTCTATTACACGTTCTTCCAGTCATTTCTGACTCAGGAAAATCAGGAAATCAGGACACTGATTTTGTTTTGTTTGTTTTTTGGGGTTTTTTGTTTGTTTGTTTGTTTTGGGTTTTTTTGTTTTGTTTTGGTTTGTTTTTTTTTAAGAGGGAATTCCAAGAAGTATGGTGAATTTTTTCAATTTCAATTTCAATTTGTAATTCCCTCTCATTTCTCCTTCCTGAGCCTACAGTACATCTGATTAAACATAAGCCTTGATATTCTGGCTGCCCTTTGAAAAGAAAATGCAAGAAAATCTTTTTGCCTGTGCTACTGAGACAATTCCATGTTCTGCTTCTCATTTCCAGTTGTGTACTTGCTAAAGAGGATCAGAACAGTTGTGTTTACACTGGTAAACTGTAGCAGGTAATTTGGTGATTTAATTTCTTCCTGATTTCTGTTCATGAAGTAGGAAACATTTTGTTGTTTTTTCTTATGAAAATGCTATCTCCTCTTTGAAATTATTTGCTGAATAATTCTTAGTTGGCAGATTGCAGGCGTTGTGTTTGCTTTGAACGTTACATTGCTGTGAGGAACAGGCTGGTTTTGTCTTGACATGTGACAAGCTTCTGCTTCCTGCCTTGCTGAATAACTTTCAGTAGCTGTTGCAACTGTCCAGACTGTTTTCTGGAAAGACTGTGCAATTTTTGAGACTGAACATTGTTGCCTGTTAGCTTTATCTTAGCTGTCATTATTTTTTCAATTAGTGACTTCTTCAGGAATTCACTGGAATTAATTGACTGCAGAAATCAAATAGCTGGGCTCAAACTGCTGTGAAAGTTTTTCTCAAGCTACTGGTTTTGTCTGCTCTCTTGGTTTGAGAAGAATTAATTATGCTGGAAGTATTTTGATGTAATCATTAAAAGCTAGAAGAATATTAATGAATTTTTATTCTGACCCCAAGTTTTGCAACCCAAAATGTTCAAGGTTTGCTGAGGCTGGGTTAATTAGGCCACTGTCCTGCTCTGAGTGCTTTCTTTTACCTTTCACATTCACTCTTGTGGAACATCTCAGGAGGAGATCTTTGGCCTCAACACTAGGGATGAATTTTCTCTGGTAGGTTGTGAAAGCCCTACAGAGACCTCAGTGGTCCTGAGCTCTCAGGTGTTGCCACTGTCATTTCTTCTGTGCTGTTCTCTCCAGCCAGCTGGGCGTTTGTCTGCTTGGGATGCAATTTTTGTCTGCCCTACCTCACTCTTCACCTCTCTTTCTTGCATTAATGCAAGGAACTGGATCATACAAGAAATAGCAAAGGCAATGTGTCTCTGAAAAGGGGAGTGGGGGCTTGAAATCAGGCAAATGCCACAGAATTTTCCATTGTTCTGATAGAAATCCAGTACTTTCAACCGGAAATCTGGAGGCACGGATATGGAAGTCCTGTGTGCAGTATCAGACTTCAAATAAATGCCAGGTACCACTAAGAGTGTTGGAAGCATCATCCTTTTTTGTTCATTTTTAGCTGAACATGTTTCACAGCCTTTCAACACTCTCATCCATTGTGAAGTTCAAAGAGGCTTAAATGCTGTAAAGCAGTCATCAAATACTATAATTAAACTTGCCAGTCACCCAGGTTTGACCCAAACAGCCTGTGTCTCAAGATGTTAGTCAGCTGTCTGGGTAAAATTTCAGTCCAGCCTTTTAAAAACATGAAAACACCTCGTTCTCAGCAGCTTCTGCACAAACCATTGTGCTCTTCTGTCAAAGCCTCCCCGTCATGCAAACTCCAGCACTTCCAACCTGACATAGCTGGGGTACATCCTGCCCCACACCTGGTAGAATTCAGGCTGTCATCAGCAATACCTCCACAGGGGACAGCACCAGTGACACAAAACTCTTCCAAAACTAGCCTCTAAGAGCCAAATTTAGATTTGCCCTTGGCCCACCTGAACTTCATGGAAACCTCCAAACTGACTGTTGGAGAAGAACCAGTTCAAAAATCACAGAAACAAAAACTAGGGCTCAAAACGAATAGTTAAATTAGAGATGGAAATTGGCTATTGGCTCTATGGCTTAAATATAACATTTTTTCTTGGTTTTGGTACATGTCCAATTACTGAACATCTTAAAGAACTTTTATGCATTGGAAAAGGAAATAAGTAATACAGGGAGAATCAAGGATAATTTTGTCACCTTTGCAGAGATTTTTTTTTTTTTTGGGGCTTGACAGAACCAAAGAAACATTAACAGTAGAAAAAAAAATCAAAATTAGACCTTTCTGGTTTCATACTGAACCAGGAGAAGGAAAAAAAAAAGAAAGGTTTTTATCATTGTTTGAGTATGAGGCTTCTTCAGAGGTACTTTTCCTGTGTTTAAATAACTCCTGCATTTATTCTCTAGGTAATTTATTCTTTATGTGTCTCCAATGATCTCAGAGACCATTACCTTACAAATTCTCCAAAGTTATCAACTCCCTTAAGGAGAATCTTGGCAAATACCAGAAAATTATGTTCTAAAAAGAGTCCTTTGTGAAGTTAGTTCTGAACTTCTCTAATTATTTTCCCTCTCTAAGACCTCAGATGGCTTTATAGGACCCACACATTCAACACCATTAGGCATTAGGACAGACTAAATGGAATTATTTGTACAAAGATTAAATTGTTATATTTACATCATTTGTTTGTGCACCTAGGTAGCAGTCACATCAAGTGGGTGAAACACCTACCCACCTCCAAGCATGGTGTGCTCCTTTAAATGACTGAGTGAATGAGTGCTGATTGAAGTCTGCTCTTAACTAAACACACTTGAACTTCCTGCTCATTCCCAAGACTTTTTCCCAGACTTAGCTGCCCCCAAAATCTCTTCCAAGGGATTTTGTTCTACCAGAGGACCATCCTGTGTCTCTTCTGTTGTCGAAGGGTCTAATGGAATCCACCTGCAGCACTGAGGCAGCCGTGATTCGTCTGCATTTAACCACAGGGTCTCAACACTTCCTGCGTGTTCATAACAGGAGGGTTCTTCCCTGATGATAAAAAAAAACTACACCCCAACCAACCAGAAAGAGGAAGGAAGGAAGGAAGGAAGGAAGGAAGGAAGGAAGGAAGGAAGGAAGGAAGGAAGGTTGATGTGTTTGTTACACTTAGGTTTAATTTGTCTCCTCTGAAGTCCAAGGTACAGCAGGACATGGATTTTCTAACTCATCACGTTAGCACACCACATTGCAGTGCTCATACAAAGCCCAGAACAGTACTTGATATTTTGGCAGAATTTTTTTCTCTTGCCGAGCTGGTGAATAATTCAGATTTCTATGCCATCTTTCCTCCTCCAAGTATCAATTTCAATTTGGCTTCAGCAAGGTCTTAACATAAATATGTGATTAGAGAAGGAATCTAACTTAAAATTACTGTAGTTAATTTTTATGTATGTTAAATGCATGTACTCCAAGCACTCTTCTCCAATGTTACTTAAAACCCTCATATCTTTCAAATGTGGTTTATTCTTAGAAAACTCAAGCTGCTCCTAGAATTCTGCTCCCAGTAAGAGACAAATTAGATAAAAACAACTTCTTGAGAGGAGAGAGCTTGCAGAGCTCTTGCAAGTAGACATAAAGTGCTGCTTAACAGCCTTCTATGCCCTTTTGGTAAGAATTATCCAATAACTAGTATATAGCAGATAGAATTTCACTTTTCCAAAATGTGTGTAGTGCATCTTCTTTCCAACCCCAGAAGTTGGAAGGATTGTGAGGGCTCTGGGAATACTGCAGATTTATTTTGGCACTGCCTCGTGCTTTAAGCATCCTGGAAATCAGCACTGGATATGTTCTCATAGTCTGGATGTAAATTAGCCATATGTGCATTAGAGGCATTATTTACAGATTGAATTGTGCAACTAACTATACTTAGGGCCTTAGATAAATTATTTCTATATTGGGTCCAATTTTTGCTGTCATTTACAGTAATATAAATCTAGGATCACTACACTGAAGTCAGTGGGGTAATTACTTTGAATTTTCTCCAGTGTGATGGAGAGCAGAATTTAGTCTCTGGTTATTATTTGCAGCTCTGAAGGCCTTTCCCCTACACTAGGAAACTACTGAGGCTCTCCTGTCACCTTGTCCACTCTACCTTTAGAAATATGCTCAGAAAGTGTACCTGTATGTGAAAACAAAGTGACACAGGCAGAGTTAGTTGGTTTTGTAGTCTGAGTAAATAAAAATGAGAACAATGGCCTGGTTTTAAAATTTCTTGTTGCTTTACTCTTCATATTCCTTTGTCTTTGCTTCTGACAGTTTGCAGCCAGAGTTCTTTCTGGTTAAGCCTCACAGTCACCACTAACTATGTTAGGACATAGGCATCACCCTCTGAGCCTCTTCACTACCTTTAAAAGGTGCTTTAGCAAAAGTGATTTGTCATTACCTCAGAATTTTCACTGTATCTTCATGGTTTGAACCAATGATGCATTCTCTTTTTCTGTTGATGTTTGACAGCATTGTCAAATCAATCACTGAAAAAGCAGTGAGTAACAGTAAAAGCTCTTTTCAAATTCCCATCAACTAGAAAATTATGAAGTCAAAGATAGAGCATACTAGTCTCAATAGAAAGATAGCAACCATGCTAACACATCAGGAATTGTTCTCTAGAAACACTCTTGCTGATGCTGGGGTAGTGTGATTGTCCATATAAGAACACAGATGTCTCATCATCCAGCAACATATGATATTAAGGCATACCAATGTTGGATGCAACTTCGTAGCTGTGGTTCAAAAGCTCATGTTAGGGAACACACTGGGATACTGGTTATATCTTTTTCAACTCAGTGTTTCTAATGAGAAGAAGATGTCTGAATGTATTTTCTGTAAGTCATAATCATTTGAAAAAATGCATTAGCAGGCACAGGTCTCATAAGTGATTTTAAATCATCTCCATATTTTGTTTTCCTTCAGCTTCTCCTTTGTTTCTTTGCTGCTGCTGCTCAATCTCATTTTTTCTCTCCCCATATTACTGTAACAGCATGTCTGCCTTCATTTCCAGTGATAGAAAAGCCTATGTGATTAAATGCTTCACTTTGGCAATCAGATATTCTTGCTGTTTATTTATTGAAGGGTCTTTTGTGCAGTGTCCTGCCACTGCCTGGGTCCTTCCATTGCTAGTGACAGTATCAAGATGTCACAGAAGCTGATAATTGCACAACTGCTGAGTTTGAGCAGCGTGGTAGAGGCTGGACAGTGCTGAGTAAAGAGGCACAATACTAATATTACTGTGCAAATAACCTTTACTCAGCAAAACTCAAGGCAGTTGTAAATACTAACTTAAATATCATCCCAGCCAAGATATGACTTCTTGGGGTCATCCCTGGAATTACTTAGATTGCAGAAACAGAGATTTGCTTCAACATTTAAGTATCCAGCATATGTTCCCAAAGAATACTTTTATCCAGTGGCAAGCCTGAAATTTTAAGTGTGAGAAAAAAAAGAGGCAAAGAGGTAAAAGAGAGATTAGAGCAGTTGGTTTGTGCATGGCACCAGGGGAATTGCACAAAGCAAATTACCTGGGTCCATTGTTATGTTTTCTACTGGAAAGCACAGACAGGGAGGGAATCAGGATGGAAAGAAGGGGCAATTCACCAAGCCAAGCACAGATGACATGGCTTCCCAGAGCATCAGCATTGCTGTGAAGAGAGAACTCTTTAGGAAGGCTTTACCTGGGTTCATATCCTGGTGTTGGCTTTGTTAATTAGTTCAGCTGAAGAAGTCTGATCTTCCCCAGCACATCCTTGGTCATAGGGACCATCATGGTTAACACATTTCCCCTGCCCATAATGCCTCACCTGGGAAACCTGCACCCAGCCCACTTCCCAGCTCTCCTTGGTCAAAAAGACATCCAGTTTTGACTGAGAAGCTTCTGGAGTGAAGAATCCACAATCCCTTTGTAAAAGTTTACCTGAGAACCAACTAACCTCACTGTTAATAATCCTCTATGTTTTATCTATAATCAGAATTTGATCATTTCCAGCTTCTATGTCTTGATTCATTTTTATATTTTAAATTATGGAGCCATTACAAATTTTCTCCACATGTAGGTATTAATATATTGATCAAGGCTTTTAACCTTTTTTCTGATAAACAGATTAAGATGCAAACATTATCCCTACAAGACAGATACTCCAGATCTTGAAATCATTCTTTTCTGATCTCTTTTCAATTTTCCATGGCTTCTTTGAAGTGTGAACACCAAGACTAGTCATGATATTCCAGTAGTTTTCCCACCAGCTCACACACAGCTGTACTTCTTGTGCCAGAATCCCTGGCCCAGTAATTCTGCTGCTAGCTTAGGTTTAGGAAATTCAATCTAGGGTATTAAAACACTTGCTATATATTTTCCCTGCATAATTGGAAAGCAATGAGAGATCAAGCAATGGATCAAATCTGTGGGGGGAGAAGAAAAAAATTCCAATTCTCAAGTTAATTGTCCTGAAAAGTTTGGAGAAATTTACTGCAGAGATACTCTCCCATAGAGCAATCAAGTGCTGACTGTAAGTCTGTTTATGCTTTGGACACATCTGTATGGCAGCAGCATAAAGAGTGTGGCATGCTGTTTAATATCTGTCAGGCTTCTTTTTTAAACCACTTAATAAGCATGTATGTAAATTCTACGCAATAAAAAAGTTCTTACAACTAGAACAAGAATAACCTTTTATGTGGTGGCTCCCACCCTTAATCCCAGCTTCTACATGCCAGTTCCTCCCCCCACTTTCACATCCCCATTTCTTGACAGGTGCCAGAATGTTTCAGAATTTTCCTGCAGCTTCACCATGGGAACTGCCATTTCACCAGGAATGAATTTGACCCGCTGAGCAATAAAGCTGAGGCAAAACACTCACACTCCAGCCAGGATGGGGGAATTGCTTGTTTTTCTGTTGGCATGTTCTCCTCTGGCAATTTTTTTTTCACTGAGGAGTGTTCCATGTTCATTCAACCTTCCTCTAACTTCACCTTGAGAAAGAAACAGGGCTTTGAAAGTGTCGTTTTCCCAGCAACAGCTGCTGCTTTTAGCATCCAACAGTCTTTAAATCCATAGAAAGCTAGTTTATATGGACAGGGAAGCATTAAATGCTAGGAAATGAGGGTCTTTAGGTAACTATTCCAGATCTGCTATATCTGCAGTTACAGCAATTGGTGGTGTAGGTGGTGTTCTTTTACTGGCTTTTAATGAGACACATTTATTACTGCCTTGCGATAAACCAAAGTACAGCCATAAAAGTGACTTTCATTGAACATTTGTTTGAGTTCTGCCTGGGTCTTATAAAGCTTCATTTGTTCAAGACTTCAGTTTTTGTTTTACATGCCTGCCACCTTTTTGGTAACAGCTGTTATCTCCTTCCCTAGCTGAATACAATAGGCTTACCTTCCAGGACACAACAGGAACTTGTTTCATGACCTGTGTGAGGCATTTTCATGACCTGTGTGAGGCAGAGTTGGGATTTGGTCCTTCATAATCTGCTAAACCAGCAGACTATCCCAACCCCTCCATAAAACCGGGCAGAATGTGGGCTTGAAACTGCTCATGTTTATTTGTTAAAATTTCACAGCAGTTTAAAACAGTCACTGGGAAGGTTGGTAACAAAAGTGAAATTTTAGAACAGCATCAAATCCAGCAGTCTTTGTTTAGAGGACTGAAGACCCATTGGCTTGAGAGATCCTTGGTAGACCCAAACCTTCTGCCACGGCATGGTGATAAAAATAAATGTGCTTTTTTTAGGTCCAGAAGTGAATTTAAAGCTTATGCATTTCCTTCATCTGCTGGGCTAGTTCATTTCACTAAATATATGTTCCAATATTGCAGCTAAACTCTCTGGAAATATTCTGCAAGAAATGTTCTGAACAATTCACCTCCGTAAGTTAATACCTATTAAAACCTAAAAATGAATTAGATTTGGAATTTCCTGGATTCTTGTGTTTGTCATGCAAATTTTCAGTGCTGTTCTTTTTATGATAATATGAAATAAAGTAGTTTCTTATAGTAACATTGTAAATCATTTGCTTTCTATTACATGCAGCTGGTTTTGTTACAGTAATGATTTTGTATGGGTGCACACTGCAGTGCATATTAAAGGCAATGAAACATTCTTTTTTCAGGGCTCACATGCAATTGATGTTTGTGCAAATATAACCAGATAATGACAAAACAGTAATTTATTATAATATATTAACGAGGTTGTTTTTTCTCTCTTCTCCCAAAATGCACCTTCTTCTAAGCTGCCCTTCCCCCCACAGCAAATCCTTTTTTTTTCCCCTTGTTTACAAAAACGACTCCCCACCCTTGCAGATGCAGATTAGAGTTTTTCAGCTCACTAGAGATCCAGAATCAAAATCTAAACCAGCTGGTGCTTTTACGCGGGTGTCTTACTTTAGCTTACTCAAAAGAACACAAGATGAACGGTAAGAATTAAATAAACCACAAATTATTTTGGGGACTGTCTGGTTTATATTAGAAGTAAACTTTTCACTGCTGGCTGTTGTTTCAAAACTATTGCCTCTATTTTTGATATTCATCCTTGGGATCTAACACAAACTATGTCTTACTAGTTTAATCCATTGTTAGGCCATGTTTAAATATCTTTTATTATAGTCATGTGCTATAAAATAGTTCTCACTGGAGTTGTCTGGATCAGAGCCAAAGGGTAATACAGCTTCAAGTGGCACAGCACAGTATTAAAAGAATTTTTTTCCTTTGGTGTTGGTACTTACCAATTTCACACCTTGAAAAGAGCCTAACTACATCAAAATGTGATGTATCTACTTTGAGTGCAGGGACTCAAAAAATATTATAGCACGACAGGAGAGCAAAGAAAATATTTCAACTGTATCAACAGCATATTCATTTTAGTGCCTGATTAGCAATTTGTGTAATTCCTTGCTGCGGAGCCTGGAAATTATACACATAAATTTTTAAAGCTTCTGCTTTTAGAGGTAACTTTGTTTTTAACTTCCTGCAGCAGGACCACTTACAGGATTACAGTAATGACCATTATTTAGCTCATAGTTAACATTAAGTAATTTATATTTAGAAATATTTTTATTCCTCCTCTGAAATGATAATTGAACGAAGGGTGTAACATCTCCAGTTCAGTTTCTGACAGTATTATTTTTTTTCTCATGGAGAGCCACAATCATACAAACACTACCAATAAAGTGAGTGAAGAACAATAGTAATGCTTCATAATGTGGACCTTCACTTCTGCAAGCATTTTGGCAAGAACACATTGCTTCCCTGATAAATTTCAAAACTTTTCCAGGTATGGACCAGGTTCCAGTGGGGTGACCAAGGATTAGAACAAAAAAATTGCTACCATTATTTCATCGCTGTGGTCTGTACCAGCACCTTCATTGTAGGGTATTATGACATTTGGTTCTGTTGTTTCAAATATTCATGGAGAAAACATGCCCAGAAAGGAAGGAAAGAGACTGTTAGG
Organism: Passer montanus; assembly: GCF_014805655.1. Classification (NCBI taxonomy): domain Eukaryota; kingdom Metazoa; phylum Chordata; class Aves; order Passeriformes; family Passeridae; genus Passer; species Passer montanus. The sequence continues at coordinate 13,491,956 of NW_024366703.1, forward strand.
AGCAGTTAACCTCTGCAGCTTCCAGGGAGAGCACTAACATTCAATATATGCCAAACCCGGCCCATTAGGTTGAATAATGAGTGAGTATATCTGAAACTTTGTACCAGACAAGATGAAAACAGATTGGGCAGGCTATTGTACCACACTTTATTACCTAGTGAAATGTAATTTGATCCATTTGCAGGAGGAAGAACCAAGATGCTTGTTTCAGAATTCAATTGTTCCAGAAAGATGTAAGTACCCCAGTGTTGTTATTTTTATATCGATTTTTATGAAACACGTGTAGTTACATTTTTACAAGGCAGGAGGTTCTTTTAATGATGGCAGCAAGACAAGCAGTGCAAATGTTAGGGGGCTGAGTACATTCCTCTGTCAGATGACAGAGGGCAAGAATATATAGTTTAACTTCAGTCTTACAGGAGTAAAACCAGAACCAGACACTCAACACCAGACAAGTTGCAGTCAGGTTGGTTCCTGGAGAGGTGAGTTTCTGCTATTGCTTCATTCTCCCACTTCCCAGGTTGGGATGTTGGGTGAAATGAATTTACTGACAACAGCTTGGGCTAGATTCACCACACAGGACCTTTAGTGGTGGAATTTCAGCTTTATATATGAATTAGGCTGTTGATTTTAAGGTGTGGCGCTCTCTGCTGTGATTTAGAGATTTTTACATATTGATTTTATTTTTGAAAGTGAGAATAATTTTGAATTTTGATCCTGTGTGCCTGAACAATAAGCATGTTAGCTAAAGATAATGCTTGTATCGTTAGAAAGGAAATGGAATTTCATTAGCATAACTTCCTTTGCTTTTTTTTTAACCTGAGACCCTCTTGAGTTGAAATTAAGAAGGAAAAAAAGAAGATGCTATCAGAGATAGAAAAAAAAACAAAAGAAAAATAAAGAAATGTTCCTGAACTTGACTATTACATAAATCACAGTAGAAAAGCTGTTGAGCCAGGCATTATTGTGTTTGGGAAAGTAGCCATTAAGCCAATATCAAATGAGACATATATCTTGGATATAAAACTTAGCTTGCTGCATACCTTTGGGAAGAAAAAACCCCAAATGTCACACTCCATTATTGTTATGGAAATACTTACTGTGAAACAAAAGACTATAAATCAATTAACCCAGGAAATCACACAGGTACCCAGGTGTCTTAGACTATCACTTTATATTGAAGGTGTTTGTACAAATAGACATTTACATTTTTTGGATATCCAGTCATAGCTACTGGTGCTTTTCTTTTGTATTTCTATTTCAACATCAAAGGACATTCTACGTTTTTAGAAGGCCCCTTCTGAGTGTGTGGAAACAGCAGCTTCACAGATTGAGGTTTATTCATTCACTTTTCTGTCTTTGTTTCTTTTTCTTTTGTTTAAAAACTGTGGCCTTCTTTTTTTTGTTTTGTTCCATACACACTCTACAGCAACTCCTGAAATGTCTAAAAAACTGACAAATCTTTTTTAATTTTGTTTGTTTTTCAACAGCATGTTGTCTGTGCCATCTTTTGTAGCTGTTCTTTCAAACACTGATCTCATATTGTCAACAGCAACCCTGTCCCTCCAGCAGGCTTAACCTCTTCTTGCTTTTTGTGATTTTGTACAGTCCTAGAAGAAAAATCCCCATCTGAATTTCTTCCCCTCCACTTGGTTCTGTCTGATGCTCCTTCCATCACTTTCTCCATTCCTTCTGACAGAACACCTCCTGCTTTCCCCCAGCTCTTTTTACCTTTGTGTTTACAACAGACAGTGCTACCCTTTCCCTCTGGTCCCAGTTGCTGCAGCAACCTGGGCATGAAAGCCACACACCTCCTGCATTTCTAGTCAGGCTTTTTTGCTGGGTTTTGGCTCAGTACAGACTTCTCAAGCCAAGAGCAATCCCATGTTGTGGTACATGACAAGCAATGCTGCAGTTTCCACTGGGAGATGCTGGAAACATCATTTTCCCCTGCAGCCCAGTGTCCAAGACCCAGGCTGAAAGCTGCACTGAAGGTTGGCAGCCCTTCTTACCCTGCTGCAGCTCTCAGAGGTCACTGATATAATTTTGGTACTTGAAATGGTGCCTTGCAAGGGTTACAAGAATATTCAATCCTGGACATAGCAGGGAGTGCCCTCAGCTGCAAAATTCAGGTGGGGATGCAGAGCCACAGACTGGCAGAGGAATATCCAGAGGAGGGCTTTGGATCACACCCATTCCCAATGCACAGCGTTTGTATGAAGGAAGGCCCTTCAAAGCTCTTTGAAATGTGTCTGAATGCATGAAGAGATTCCAGTGGTTTAAACTTGTTTGAAAATCCCAGATGCAAAGCAATTGTGGTGCATTACACCTATCACTTCCCCACTTCCTTGTTTGTTCAGTCTGCTTTAAATGAAGAAGCATCTGAAATCCATAAATTTTATTTCTTTATCCTCATTCGAACAATACTGTAGATACCATTAAAATACCCATACATTGGAAACCTCAAAAAAAATATCTGTATAATATGTTTAAAGATTTGTCATGTTGCAGTAGTGGATAGAGGCAGAAAAACCTGAAAATCATTATTTAGATGCATGTAGTTATAATGAAGAACCTTATCTGTGCTGAAATAATAGTGCAGTTTTTTTCCTCATTTGTACAAATATGCCAGCTAAATATGTAAATTAAATAAATATTGGTTTGGATCAGAAATATGTCCTAATTTTTTGTTACCTTCTCATTTAGAAGATATCAACTATCTTTGCACAAGAGTTATTTTACTTATCCTGTCCCAGAAGCTGAGTGTTCTTGTGAACTGATCTTTCCAGGATATTTATGTATGTGGGCCCATCACAGCTGCTGAAATAAAGCATAAAATACACTGTTAACCTAAAAAGAATAGAAAGATCTAAGTCTGCTAACTTCTGCTGTCCAAAGAGGGGGAAAAATATATCAGAGGATGTCCTTCTCCCCCATTTCCTGAGTGGAAATGGATACAGAGACAATAGAGAGGTGATATTACACCCTAGAGCCAGATCTGGGGACACTTACCAAGCTAAATTAATCCTTCACAATCATCTCAGCTTGTTCTGTCCTGAGGGAGACAGCATTCAAAAAAAATAATCACAGGATCTTTATTTGATAATCTGCCTTTTACAGTGATACAGAACTTTTAGGGCAAGTGATGAATGGCAAAAAAAAAAAAAAAAAAGCACAAGGAAACAGCAACAATTGGGAGTTGTTAGACTCTGCAGAAGCTTCACCCTGGGGATGAAGGAGCTTTCCTGAAGCAATAACTGTTGGCCCTCTGGACAGAGCACAGCAGAAGGTTCCTGGAAACAGAGGCTATACCTGTAGATAGTATCTGTGTTTTATCTGAACAGCAGATAGCTTTACAACTCACCTGCAGCAGTCATTGTTAAGGGTCAGATAAGCTCATAGTTCATAGTGGAAGAAAAACCCCAACCACCCTGCCCAGCCCAGCACAAGATGAGCACATCTGATAGACATATGGACGGGAGGGTGATCTGGAAGTTAGCTCTTCACAGCATGGGGATAGAAACAACTTCCAGATGAAATCACAGGTGTTCATCAAATTCTCTTTTAAAACACCCCAAAATCTAAAAAAAGCCCCGAACTGAGGTTCTTAGCCCTGTCAAAATAAGGAAAAACATCTCATGGTGTCACGACAGTGGAGCACAGAAGGGAAAGGAGCTGTGAAGTGAACAAGACTAATGGGTTAATTAATGATTATCCCTATCTGCAGTGGAGAGCTCTTGCTGGAGATGATTTGAATGACAAGGGGGCTTAATTTGAAGACAGTGTCAGAGGCTGGCTAAAGCACTGCCCTCCAGCCTCTGCTGTGGAACAGTTATTTGGTGCCTGTTCTGGCTATGGGTAGATTTCCCCCTGGCCACAAACTCTGCCTGGTTATACTGGCAGTGGCCACTCTGGGGATTTGGTTTTACTGGAAGAGGAATCAAGGTTCTTTAGAATAGAAGATTCCCCAGCTGGAGCAAAGGGGGATACTGGAACATTTGGTGGGGCAGAGCAGTGTTAATGCTGAGAGGACAGAGTGCAGCTTTGGGTTTGCTGCTTTAACTGTTAAGGCACAGTCAGCGAGGTATAACTTGGATCTCAGAGACCTCATTTTACAGTAGGTTTGGCTCTGCCATCTCTGAGGAGCAGACCAAGGCATCTTGAGAGCATCTTTCCCTGCTTTCCATTCAATTTAAATAATTTCCTTGTGCAGTTGCCTCACCTGAATTTTGTTTCCCAGGAGCTGCTGGCAGTTTTCAAGGTGATTTACCAAAGGCCCAGTGATAGGAGAGCAGATGGGGATGTGACCAGGTCATGGTCACCCTGCAGTCCCTTTGTGAACCGCAGTTCACTGATAGCTGGGTGTAATGGCTTTATCTGCTCTGCACTTCACTGTCCCACCAGGGAGCTCGTCCCCCTACAAATGGCAGCGCTCCTGCCCGCTGACCTCTGCTGCAGATCTTTGCAGTACATCAAAAAGATTAATGGTGCAAGCTGGTAGTTTCAAGACCCAGCTCTCCAAATAAAAGATATTTTTTAATTACTGTCCAACCCTATTAGGCAGAGGATTGTATAACATGTGTTTCCTTTTAGGGATGAACTGCCCCAATGGCAGTCGCAGAGCACTTTTGCATAACTCTTTCCCCCTCCCCCTGGCCCTATCTTTGTGCTGATGTGTTAACGTGCAGACATCCTGCTAATAGCTGGGATATGCTTAATCTTAAAAAGCAATTTTGAGGACGGGGTTCTCCGCTACATCCCTGGGTGGGGGGCTGTTTCCTGAGAGTGGGCAGCACTGCCAAGTCATTTTGGGATCTTAGCTCCTTACTGCCACGTCTGATTTCCCTTCAAAGATAAATCTCTCTCCCTTTACCTCACCAAATACCATCCCTGTTTTGACTCAAAGGTTTGGTTTACTTTCTGCTTGGGTTATCATCAGTTTCACCCATATTTTTATCCTTTGGTGGGGGTCTAATCACTTAAGAGAGTTCACAAGTGTCTGCAGCAGCAAACTGGCATTTGTGTTTTAGGGCACTTTCCAGTATTATCTGAGGGCACAGAATTAGGACGGTGAAATCAATTTCTTTTCCTCAGTGTGCTATTCCTTAAACTCAAGCAATAGTTTTCATGTGGACAGAAATGTTTAAAAGGTCTCTGCCAAGCAAAGCTTCACTCACTGGCTTTTAGCCTTGCATTAAACTGGGGTGAATCCTTCAGTCTTTTACCTGTGTGAGTGATTTGGAGCCCTTCAAGCAGACTTAGATAACCTGGATAATTACAGGTTTTTCAAATGTGAGATGGTTTAGGATCAGACCCATTATCTCCAGTGAGTAGGATTTGCAGGGTGAAGTCTTCAGCTACACTTGAGAAATTATCTGGTCTTCTCCTGCTTTCTTTGCTATCCACCCCTGCTGCTGGTCAAGCAGAAATGTTCCACTGTTCAAATACCTGGCAACAACTATTTAATTTGACAATTTGTAGATGGTATTCCTGTATTACCCTTTAGGACCTTAATAATAGGTTTTTCTTTAGTGAAGCATTAAAACATTAAAGGCCATAAATTCCACAGTCACCTGTATCCATTTATTGCTAATTTATTATGGAACATATCATAAAACTTTGCTTGACATATAGGCCTCTTCATAACGATAAATCTTTTTTCAACTGTTTAGATAACTTACGCTTAAGTTCAAGGAAAGACCTCTATGAACAAATATTTTAAACAACTATTTATTATGCAACACTAATAGGTACAAACTATGTGGCAAATACTGAGAAATATTACTCTATAGTCAGATTTATTACTTCAAGCTTTTAGGGGACATATCTGTTATAAAAATAAAATAAAAACTTTGTGTCAAGTGTCTGCTTTATTAAAAGGTTTAAGAGCTCTAACTGAATAGTCCTGTTATTGCAATTAACATCAAATATATAAATGTTTCTCTTCAGATTAAGTTTGCCATTTGTAACCTGGAACTGCAGAAGGGATTGTAAGTGTGTTTCACAGAAGAGAGCAAAACCAAAAGTTATCTGACTTGGTAATTCTATATCTTAATAATGTCTATAATGTCATTGTTGCTACAGAGCTTGACCTTGCTCTCATGAAGCTATTTTAAAAATCCCAGTGATGCTGGATCATATATAGGTATATAGAAATAATTTGGGCATTTAATTTATTCTTATCTCAAATAATTGCTTGGGATTGGCACTGTTTATATTTGTTGCTTTTAAGTTACCTGCTGTTGTTTCATATGTGAAAAAGAAAACATTTTCTTCCTTGTAGTGTATAAATTCAAGTGGCTTGGATAAACAGAACCAGCATTCTACAAAATGCTACTCTTCTTTTTTTTCCTGTAACATTTTTACCCTGGCTGAATTGTTAGCATATGTATTTGCTAATCATACATATGTATTTTTAGCATATGTAGTAATTTGTTTTAGCAGCAACGCACGTGCATACACCAAGACAGCTTCTTTAGCAAGAAGTTGGTTTGTAAAAATATTGTTTGGGTGCCTCATTAAAAGGCTCTGTTTTATTAGTCCTTTTCCTATAAATGAGTTTGTTTGCACATGGAAGGTTATAATTTTTTGAAGAAAATTCCCCTCTCAGTGCTCTCCCCATCAGTTCAGTTTGGTATATGTTTGCAAATGCTCTGTGGCCTCAGGATTTTCTTATAAATTGTTAAACTATATGACCAAAATCACAGTGTAAGGCCAAAACAGTGCAGCATGCACAACTCTTAATTGGTATATTAAAGTCAGAAAAAAAGGAATGGAAATCTTCTACAATCTACTAAATGCTATTCTTAAATTGAGCTTGTTCATAGCAAACTAATTAAAACTGTGCAGATTTTTTGTGTACTTGAGAAAACCCAAACCCAGCTTACTCTAACGCAATCACAACATCATTAGCATCCAAATGAAAGCAAAGCAACTGATTCATCCAGAATGTACACTTATTGTTCAGCAGTTTTCTGCTGGCTTCATCACTGGATCTTTTAAGGATTTTTTCCTGGGACAGAACAGGGAGGATAAACACCCCATGAGCATTATATCCAGTCACCAGCCAAGCAGGGAACAGGATCAGTTGTCTGTTGCTGCTTTGGCCCTGTATCAGTCACTTGCTGATTTCTGCTTTCAGAATATTTCTATATTTTCCCCTCAGAAATGTTCTCCCTGCTCTCTCCTTAGTCTTAGTCTCTTTTCCTTATCCTTTTTGCCAATCCTTTCCCTTTAGTGACCTTCCACTCTCCCCTGTGCCCCTGCTCCGTATACGACATATGGAGAGAGCTCTTACAGGCAGGTTCATGCTCTATCCTTAGTGCAAGAAAATCAGCAGCTACTGTTTCTGACAGACTTTTTGTGCCTGAGATTCTTTTTCTGGGGTTTATGTGTTCATAAAAGTATTTATTTTTCAGGACTTGCTGAGAAAAAATAACAAATTCACATAAAAATAGTAAATCAATATAAAAACCTGATGAAGAGAAGAATGCTAAAAATTTTTAGGATTAAACCAATCAATTAGCTTTTGATTATATAACAAGCATCATTTCAATATTACCATACTTTGTGTGGCTGTGCAAGAGGCTCCCAGCACATCTCTAAATTCTGCAGCTCCACAGTAAACAGCTTTTTATATTACTTCCTGAAAATTGACCCTGATGGATTGAAATTAATTATATTGCTGATATCTGACAAAATAAGCAACTTTCCCAGTTATTTATGGTCTTAGATTTCACTCAACTACATAATACAATGTCTCTCTAAACATTGTCAGGTGCTGTGAAAATTATCAGCCTCAAGCAGGGAAGCCTAAGGAACAAGACAAGGTTTAAAACTAATACCATGATTTTCAGTCACTGATACAATCTTAGCACAATAAAAGAATTACCTTTAATAAATATATTCCAGGACAGCCTGTGATGGGACTCAAGGAGCCAATTAAGTGTTGTATTCAAATGCTTTGTTTTTCTCTGCAGAGAAACTCCTGGGCCAGGCTCCCTTCTGGCACAAGTCTGCTTAAGTCAACAAATGGAGTTACACCCGAGATGAATTTGCCGTGCTATGTTTTTCTAAATAGATTAGGGGTCATTTGAAAAGCTGTAAATAAACCTTTCAAATTCTTTAAGGCAAAAAGAAACAAATCTCCAAGAGGAAGAGAAAGGAAAAAAAAAAAAGAGAAAAAAGGGGGAAAGAAAAAAGATTTATTCTGCTTTCCCAGAACTGCAAGTTTCCAGGTGTTCACCTTTTGATCTGGCTACAGGCAATGATTTTCTGAAGTGGTTTCTGATGGTGCCTGACATCATTTATGGCACTCCTGAACAATCTTGTAATGTGCTAAACTACACAAAATTAAGTGAGTTAGTGGCTAGCTAAGAGCAGCAAAAGGGCCATGGATATCACATGCACTTTGCTACTTGCAGCATGTGTAGCTTTGAAGCAGCATTATTTCTTTGATTTGATAATGAGAATAAAATAATTACTGGTCTTAATTATTAATTGTACAGTGGGGTAATAGGCCCGTGGATTCTCAGTGTTCAATGCTGCACAAACACGGGGGGAAAAAACAAACATATTTTTCCTAATAATTTACAGCCCAGCTTAAGGCAAAACACAGCAACAGAGGCAGCAAAACATAGGGAAGCAAAGAGAGTGGTGTGAACCTACATTAAACATTACACAGTGGTGTGTATGTTGGATAGCCCATGCTGCTCGTGTTTGATTTAGTTTTATGTATATTTGATTCAGTCTGTAATTAAAAGATAGAGGAATCCTTGCCATAAGCAGAACTGGACTCAGCTGGCAGGGCCAGTGGGAATTTTACCATTTATTTTCATGGGTGATAACACCAGTGATTGTCTTGATTTTGGACAAGCAGTACAGCAGTTACCTCTGCAGGACTTAGGTAGGAAATGAAACTCAAAATGGGTCAAGAGTCAAAACTGGCACAGCTGGTCACCTCTGGCAAGTCAAAGCCATTCACAGAGCTTCACTTTTTTCCACATGAGCTGCAATTTATTCCTTTTTCTCAAAAAAACCACTGTCACAGAAGGAATTTTCTGATGTGCCCAAAGAGAGAAACTGTTAGCAGTGGATTTAAGCTCTGCATCTTTAGGTTTGGTAATTGTTTTAGTCAACCTAGTGAGCTCTGTAGAGAATGGAACTGAACACCTGAGTGGTGCAGTGTGGAAGGAGCAGAGAGGAGATCAGATCTGGAAAACCTGAGGATGTGATCTGTAACTTCTTTTGGCTGGGATTTGCTCAGAGCTAAAGGCCTCTCCTGCAGATTTGTTGTTGCCCAGGCAAAGGGTGATAAAGAAATGTGATTATCTTGTCTCCCAGTGTGGTTGTCAGCACGTGGGATGTGTTTCTTTCTGTGAGACACAGAAACCTGTGCAGTGCTTCAGTACTCAGTGCAGAAAGGAGAGTCAAATGCTGCAGTTTTGCCTTTTAGAAGTATTTAATCTGTAAATAACTAATTAGCAGTCTTGCAGAATTTGTCGTTTCCAATGTTGATTCTAAGGGTTGAATTTGTTAATGACATTTTAAATTCTTATTTTATGCCAACAAAGACTGTGAACGCTTAGCCAAATTAATAGAATTTGCATTGACAATGAAATCTCTTCTCCCACTGAAGAAAACCTAAGAAGAGAAATGTATCTTTGAGATCCTACCGTGATTTTGGTAAGTCTTTTCCAAGTGCTTATTCTGCAAATCTAGATTAATACCATTTAGAAAGATCAGGCAAATGAAGCTGCAATTAAGAGAATTAGTTAAATCCATTATGGGCTGCTGGCCTTGCTCTCCAACTCAGGAAGGATTAAGCACCACACCCAAAATCTGTTTGATCCTATCTTCAGGGCACTATTTATTAATTACACTTAATTATTCATGGCAACCCCCAAAATGAAGCAGTTGAACATTAATCCAGCTGTTACCTTTCCCTCAATTCATGGGCTTCTTTGGGATTCTTTTCTCATCTTCTTGACTTTTCCACTCTTAACTGTACAGAGTTTCTCCAAGAGCCCCTTGCTGCAGGAGCAGTCTCATTTCTGTGAGGTGTCATGTCAGTCCTGGTCACTCACCAGTGCTGAATCCAAAAGCACTGTCAGGAATCATGGAAACGGGATATTCATGCTGACTGGTGGGTTCTGTGACCTGTGCTGCTCCAGGTGTTTGTGGAGAGCTGGCATCCTGGTGAGAGGAGTCACAGCAGCCAAGCTCACTAAAGCATCCCTTCAGAAACACAACTCAGAGGAACATCAGCTCTCAAAGATTCATTTCCAACCAAAGTTTCTATTTCAGACAGCAACTCTTCCCCCAGTGCCCCTCTGCTGCAGTCCAGTGACTGGCACATGTAACCAGCCCATGACTGAAATCCTGTGTTTTATTTGGAGCAGGACTGTGAAATAAATCACTGACACTTCCAAGAGCACCGCAAAGATGGTTTCCCCTCTCCTTTTTCTCCACAAGGTTTGTGTTCTCAAAGAAAAGCACAGGCAACCTGGCCCTTCAGGAGACAGAAGACCCCAGTCAACCCTTCATTAATGACCAATATTATATTTATTAGGGTTACAGAGTAACTAGAGGGAGACTCTATAACTGGAGGAGTATTATATAGATCATCTGTTATTGCTGAGTTGTGGCCTAGGTGCTGTTCAGGGAGGTCATTTGATAGCTTTAATCACACAGGTATTTCAGCCTGTCAAAAACAAGGGCAGCTTTGTAGTTGCTGTTTTGCAGTGAGAGTTCTGTATGACAAAGTGAACTGAGCTGATCAAAACATACACGGAAAGCGTAAACAAACAAAGAAAATCGGCAAACAATGACTTTAAATTTCAAATGTCATGGTCTAAGGGCAAAACAATGAAGGAAAACACAACACACTTAACTGCTTCCTCTTTTCACTCCATGATCAAAGCTTTTAACTTCAGTTTGTTCAATTCTTAATGATTTTCAGGCACTTTTTCTACCCCAGAGCACCAACAAACAAGGAGTAGAAAGCAAAATACAGGCCCTTCCCACGTTCTTGCACACCAAAGCCCTTTTTTGAAATCCAGCTCTTCTGCAATCAGATTTAAAGCTGATTTAAAAACAAGAATTATAATGTACCCTCACCTAAAACCATAATAATCTCTACTCCTGCCTCTGGTTGCTGATGTACCAAGGCTTTTAAGTATTTACCTTCTAGATATGAAGCTCCTTAGGGCTGCGTAATACCTTATTATTATTACCAGTCCCTCAAGCCATAATGAACTCAGGATTACAGCATATTCTATATTTAAGTTTCCAGGACCAATAATTATTATATGTTCTTTGTTCTGAAATTTAAAAAAAAAAAGTCATATAATTAGTTCTTTTCTGCTCACTACACAACAAGAATTGATTAGCAAGATCATCACTGGAAATGCTTGGGAAAAGTCTGAAACTATTTTTTTTTCTTTTCTTGATGGTAGGAAGATATTTCACAATTTCATTATTTTGATTTACTAATCCAGAGAGCTGGCACAAGCTGCAACCATTAAATGATGCGCCTGTGAATTTTAGAATGAGGGAGTGTTATTAATTTTTGTTAAAAAACGAAGCACAAAAAGGACTAATACCCACCTAGGTTTCCTACAACATTTTTTTTTCTGGTTGGAAATGTTGTCTAAGCAGAAAGACTTTGGCCTTAGATCTTATATAGCTATATATACCTATCTTATATACCTAAATTGGCATTACTTTGCTATGCCAGAGATGCTGAAATTACCTTTTACACAGAGTTCTGATTCATTCTTGATAGGAATTTGCTTGCAGACATTTTCTTTATGGTCTCACAGAGCCCGTGTGCTAAGCCTGGTCAGCTCCCAAAGCTTTAACGATGTGAATGGCTTATTCTGGTTTTGCCATTATGGGCACCTAGAAAAATATGCCTGATAATGGCTAAACCAGGGTATTTTCTACTTATGAGCTGTTTTATAAGAAACAAATTCAAATTATACCTTTGTAGGCACCTGTGCAGTCCCAGTGATATGAAAAAGGTTCGAGCTGTTGAAACAGGTTTTGGAATTGGCTAATGGGATAGTTGGCAACAATTTTTAGTTAAATTTCCAATTATGTTTCCTTTAGACAAATATAAGGGATATATTGCCATTGACCTGTGCCTCACTGCTTTTTCTGGTCTCCCTTTTGCTACCTCTCCACTTCTTAAGCTGCATTCTGCTAGGGACTGAATCTTTCTTTGTACATCTTAATGGCAAAGTAGATTTTTGTAAGAACAGGAGGCTTTTGGCCAACTTATTCAGTTAGTATTTGGGTGGGTGGAAATTGTTTTGTTGCTTTTTCTTCAAACATTCAACACACAACCTGTTACGTTTCTGTAGCACAATTAATTTTATTAGCAGGCAGTAGCCCTTGTTGACCAGTCCTGTTTTTCAGAGATTCTGCATTTGGCACATATTGTGAAGGCTGAGAAATATAAAATGAGTATAAGAGGTTATTTGATTGTAAAGTTGCAGCACTGGTGGAAATAATATACATTCCAGCAGGGCTTCAATATCCCCAGCATGAGCTGAACTAAATGAAGACCTTGTATGTCAAATGCAGGGGATTATTTGGGGAACATGCAGTTGAAATCTTTATCCCCACCCTCCTTTGCTCATCTTCAAAAGAACTGTCAGCTCATGGGTTTGTGCAATATGAAGCACATCCCATCACATTTTCCACTCTCACCTGCAGCTCTGGTGATGTCAGGGACCCGTAAGGACCTTTTTCCATCTCTGAAGCAGACTCAGAACAGGGAGTGAAGCTCAGGCTCTGGTCTGGCCTGCAGAAATCAGCTCCCTGGCACTGGAATGTGGTAAAGGAGAGAGCACAGAGGAGTGGAGAGGGTGGGTGGGAGAAAGGATGGTGGAGCTCGACTGCTGTGCTGGAGGAAGAGCTGCAGCAACAGCTCCGTCTGCTTGTGCTGTGTGGGTGTTCACACAATGGAGCTCAGTCATCAGATCCATCTACACACCTACACCAAGGGCTGTGTGACAGAACAGGTTATGTGAGGGTGGATTAGAGGATTGAGTATATAAAGAATCCAGAGACACATTTTTATTTTTTTTTTTAGATTCGCTTTGTGCTACAGCTAATCTTTGTCCAAAAAGAAGAAAAAAAAAAAAATCCATAATGGAACCACAAAGAAACTCAGCTTGAAATCATCTCATTTAGGTTTGCTGGATTTTAGATGTTGAAAGCCAGGATCTGGGATGTAATTGTGTAGCATTACATGACACGTCAGGTGTCCTAAATCCCCTTGAATTATAGGCATATAATTCAGGAGGTGCCTCAGGTGCCCTGTGAAAAAAAGAAAGGTACACCTAGAGAGCAGCTCAGATCTCATGGACGAGGCTGTGGGAAAAGGCACCACAGCCAAGGGACTGGAAATGGGAGGAAACTGGCCCTGAGGTGTTTCAAAGCAACAGAAGGGGTAAACCAAATAATTCATCTGCACCAGAAACTAAAACCTTTGACAGGGCTTGCACTTAAAAATTGTGTCCATGACAGCTTGTCCATTTTTTCCAGTGATATCAGTTTTCCTCATAAAATACATTACCTCTCCCTACAAACCTTGCCTCCCCGGCTCCTTTGAGTTCTCAAATAGGTCAGTAATTCTGTTGACTTCCAAACTCTTTACTTGCAAGTAGTCAAGAGCTTTGTCTGGTCAGGGTCCAAAAGTCCTTGTAACCTGCAAGCATGTATGGAAAAAGTGCTGATTGAATAGGAAAAAATGTGCAAAAATATATTTAAAACCTCCCTCTCCAAACCTCAGCTGGCAAGTGCAATGGGGCACATGGTCCATTCTGGATCCCAGCTGTTTAGTCTCCCCAGTTTACAGTCCCCATTATGTGCCAGTTATGCAGAAGGTGAGGCCATCACTTGTTTGCCATTGAGGAGAGCTATCCTCCAGCACTAACAATGATCTGAAAAGCAGGCAGATAAAATGGCACATTCTTACATGCAGTTGTGGTTTGGTTGGTTTATGGCAGGTCAGACTTGTCATGTCTGCCTGATATTCTCTTGTTCTAATAAGGTTCTAATAAGCCCTGTCTACAAAGTAATGAATTCTGTGAGCCTTATTCAGTATTTACTTTTTAATTTTAGTTTTCAGGGATTTTTATTCAGACTTCTTGGGCAGATGCAGGGTCTGACTTGTCTGTCCCTTGGAGGGCACGTGCTTTGTCCCAGGCAGGTATATTCAGGGCAACTAATTTTTCCTCTAGGACCCTCTCGTGGAAGGTTTCATTTCACTGTGGCAGGTTAAATCACTTTAAATTTAGATACGCATAGACAAGGATGTTCACAATCTGTTTCTTAGACAGTAAAACACTTTTGTTGGCAAAAGAACTTTGGGAATCCAGAGACCTCGACCTGTCATAGTACATTTCCTTTTCCTTTCCTGCTTTCATTGTGTGTTCTGGACCCTGCTAAGTAACATTCCCTATCTAAAAGTTGCTCTTCACAAAGGTGAGAGAGATGTTGCTTTAGTTTTCAGTTACAGGCTTTACAACTCCATCAGAAGAAAGATTCTTGTTTTCACATAGTCCCCAAGAGTTACCACTTAGTGTTATTATGGTCTTTGCTCAGGGTAACACCAGTTTGACAGCTTCCCATTTATTAATGCAGTTAAATATGTTAATAAACGTGACATTTATTATTATTATCATAACATTCTTCAATTACATTGGTGCAGTCTTATCCAGCAAAAGCAAACCCGAGCCAAATACATCTTTAAAACCTCTGCACACAAGCCAATGCCAGCCAAGGGTGTGACATTTTTTGTTTTTTATTTTTACAATTTTTAAGAACACTTCACACTGGCAAAAGCTTTCAGGGAAACCCAGCTTATACTGGCATCAAGTGATTTTTGCTCATACAGCTTGCCTTGTTTGCAGAACAGTTTCAGGCTAGACCAGAAAAGCACTCTGTGGCCAAGCACAAGCTGAATGTGTGCCAGGGCACAGCTGCAGTGGTGTCATATCAACCCACAAACAAGGACTTCATCAGGCAGCACTGGTGGGGAGCTACAGCCTCTTTAGCTGGCTCTCATTTACCCCCAGTGAACCCTTTCTTGGTTCTCACTGGGAAGGTTCACCATCATAGCTGGTTATTGGCACACCTTGCCTGTGTTCTGCTGGTAACACTTTTCCCAAAGTTCAGTTTCCCAGAATACTGGAGCAGTATATGGGAGTGCCACACGAAAAAGAGCCTGTTTGGCTTGCGTGATCTAAGTTCATAAATGAAGTTTCTTGCTGGTTTTTCTTGATATCCTCTTGGTGCCATCTGAGAAGAACAAAGGAAAAAGAGAGGAGCAAAGGTTTTAGATCAAGAAGAAATGTCTGGTTTGGAAGGACAGAAATTCATGAAGGAGAGTTATCCATTTGATAAGGGACATTGCATAAATCCCTTGTTATGGAGATTTAGGGACACATGGTGTAATAACTCTACCTGTTATCATACAAAGGATGACTCTTCTCTGTCTTGACAAATGTACCATTTTTCTTTTGTGTGGCTGCAGTTACTGTTTCCCTTTTTCTGCAGTTTGGGGGTGAGAGTGGCCTATCCCTCCTCTGAGGTCAGATGGCAGAAGAACCATGTCTTTCCCTGAAATCCTTTTGAGATGTGTTAGCAACCCTAACTGCACAAACATCTTGCACTGAAGTGTGCCTGGGACAATTTTTATCTCTAAGGTGATTGTTTAGGTCCCTAAACAGCTGCTGGACTATGAGGCCCTGAGATCTGTGCCAACAATAAGATCTTCATGTCCCAAAAATCACATAAATCTGTGGCTCCTGTGGCAGTGTAGCCTTCCACCATGCTCACCACACATTCCTACAGGAATGTGCAAACCCCATGTAACAGGCCCTGCAGATATTTTGGCTTTGAGAACAGCGAGAAGTTGCATAAACTTTCCTGCATTTTACATCCCCATTTTTCATTGTGAGATATTGAATTGTGACATCAAAGAGTTAATGTGGACAGAAATGTTTGATCTCATTCTACTTGAACTTATTACATTTTGAATTCTGATACTGTTACAGTGAAGCTGTAAATTTATCTTGAGGTAAGCCAGCAGAAAGGCACTATTTTCTAGTTAGCAGCAGCCATTCTGTTCCTTAAAAGAAATTTGGGACAGATGTGTCTGTCTTATTATTTCAGTGAATGCAGGGAGAAAATGTATTTTATTTCTTATTAAATAAATTTGCCTGTTCATCTCAGTATGTGGGACTGTCAAAGCTTATAAATTTGGCAGTATTTTAACATGATCATTCTGTTTTTCTTTAAACCAAGTTATTAAATTGATATATTTTTATAAAAAGCAGAGGGTGATGGAAAATTTTTTTTTCATCTTTTGACATTTGGTTTACTGTTAAGGGGTTTTAAGTAACACTGTATCTTAAATCAGAAAGATAACAACTCTTGCAAAGACTGCTGAAAACCAACCAAAAGACTGAGATTCATGGGTTGCATTGCTGGTAAAGCAGCGTGTGTTTGGACTTTGATATTGGGATTTTTTTGTGCTAATGCATTGTTGGAGTTTAAGTGTCTCATGCTTTTCCCTGAGCATCTCTCATACCTGGCTGCAGGGGAACCGGACACAAGCTGTTCTGTTGATATATTTACAAATCTCACTCTCACTTCTGCCAAGGTGGCTTTAGGTTTACAATCACGATAAAAACCCTTACACTGCTTTCAGCAGTGGCTAATCTGGTGTAAGCGCAAATAGGGTGCAGTCCTGACTGCACAGAAATTCCCTCTTGTGTCAAAAAAGATTCCAGCTCCTACAGAAATTGTGGGGTCAGATCCATGCTGGGGTGGATGTGCTTGGCCACAAAGTCACACAACTTCCAGCTGAAGCTTCTGCTTGAAGAAAAGGCTTGGGTTTGAGTCAAAGTTCCCTTTTGTGTCAAAAAAGACTCCAGCTCCTACAGAAATTGTGGGTCAGATCCATGCTGGGGTGGCTATGCTTGGCCACAAAGTCACACAACTTCCAGCTGAAGCTTCTGCTTGAAGAAAAGGCTTGGGTTTGAGTCAAGCTGTGACAAGCTGCTGGGACTGGGTGAGTAGGCATTAAAGCAAACCTTCAGACCAAGAGTTTAGAGAGGGACAGACTTTTCTATCCCAGTCTTTGTAACTGTAATGAGAACTGGTTAACTTTCTAGCAAATGAAACCAGGCATTTCTATGAGGAAGGGTGAAAAAAACTGAGAGCAAAAAAGTTAATATTTTTTGAGAGACATGGAAAGGATGAAATTCTTTTGCAGGGAGCAGCAGGTCAGTCCTTCTGCAAGGCAAAGCAGGAGACCCTTACCTCTGCTTCCTACAGGAGAAGGATCAACTCAAAATTAAAAAAATTAGACAAATGCATAGAGATTTTCATTTGTTCCACTGATTCTGGTTGACAAATCTGTTTAGTTATATCATCAGCTGCTTTGTGTCCTTGATTCTCCACTGGCCTGTACTGGTTCCACAGGAAGGACCACTAATATGAGGGGAATTACTGAATGCCTCCATATGCATGGCTGGGAAACAAGTTGGACCAACAATCTGAACATCTTTTAAATCAGATGTTGCTAAGATTTTGCCCAAAAGAGGTCTCTCTTCCCACTTCTCAGGGCTGAACATATTTGAGCTTGGATAAAATTTTTAAAGTAATTTCAAGCTGGTGGGCAAGGTCAATATTCCTTCATTTGCTGTAATCCTAAAACAGGACAGTGTTTGCAAATGCTGAAATTTTCCACGAGAAAAACCATTAAAAAATTATTGATTCAAGGGCCTGGAAATGTTTCTCTTTCTAATCAAAAGGTAGTGTTTCACATGGTGAGTGAAAAGGCCCTCACTGCATCATAAGAGACGTGGTGTGGGCAAAGAGCAGGTCCCTGAGGTACAGCTGGGTAAGCAGGGAAATCTACTTCTGTTTTTTGAGAAGTGAGCCAGGCAAATAGCATGAATGCTGCCTTGGTCCAAAGCAAGGCTTCTCAGCTAGACTGAGAACTGACCTAGAAGACTGAAAGCATTGCTTCCCACTCAGAATCCACCTCTGGTTTGCTGTGTGGCTGGATGAGTGCAAATTCTAGCAGTGGGAAGAACAGCAGGATAAAGTAGAGACAAGTGTTGGGGACATGGTAAATCACTGCTACCTGTAAAGGGCAACTTTTGTTTAGGCGCAAAGCTCTGCTTATGTTTTATCCTGAACTGCTGATGTGTATATTGCCATTAAATGTTCTTCTACTATCCTGTGATAGAGCAGCATTTTCCAGGGACCACTGGATAAAGTTTACCCCAGCAAAAGTACAGGTTAAATACTTTCTGGTGTTCATATCAAACCTTTCCTCTGTAAAGTGGATATAATACTATTTGCCCAACTTTGTGATATTCACTGAGTTCCTATTGCAAAAGATGGTCTGGAAAGTGTGCCAACTTTTTTTTATTGCTACTAATAAATGAGAAATCTCTTTCTCATTCTAGGACCTGCTGTTAAGGGTCAGTTAAGGTGAACCAGGGTATCATGTCTATAAAACATAGTTCTATAAAGAGAACAGCTACAAACTGTGATGCCATGAACAGTAATGAATCCTAACTGCTCTTCTGAGCAGGAAAAGAGTGAAGAGCACAGTCTGTCCAGGCTCAGATGTGCCACAGGACTGCCTGGAAAAGGGAACTCACACAGGGGATAGGATGGTGTTTCTGGGGCACCCTGCCCGTGATCACTTTGTGCCACCCATATCCACAACCAGCATTTGTTCAGTCACAAAAGCAAGCAGCATTTCTGGGAAGAAGAGACCCAACTACTATCAGTGCACTTCACTTTTGAGTGGCTGGCCATGCCAAGCTGGTAATTTAAATGGAGAAAGAGTGATAATAGTTTAGCAGTGAGAACAACAGTTTTTCCACCTCTTATCTGGAGATAATGGTGGAACATTGCAGGGTTTTTTTCACCCTCTTCCCAGCACCTGTCCTTATTTGTTGAACAATTTATAGCTCCATCTGAAGTATTATCCTGCTAACAGTAGGAGGTATTTGCAGTGCAGCACAACATAATCCTCCCCTCAGAGATTAAGACTATTACCTCATTGATGCTCCTAGTCTCTGCCAGCCTTGGCATACCAATGTACAGCGTGAATGCAGGTTTGCTGCATAATAGCTCACTATGCTACCAGCTAAGCCACTGAATGCTTCTACAGTCATTCCTTTTATTAGGAGAATGACATGACAGTAATAATGGATAATGAATTCTGTTAATGAGATGACTTATTTCAAAAGTAAATAAAGCTC
Source organism: Passer montanus (assembly GCF_014805655.1). NCBI lineage: Eukaryota > Metazoa > Chordata > Aves > Passeriformes > Passeridae > Passer > Passer montanus. Next base: position 13,511,260 of record NW_024366703.1, read on the forward strand.
AGGTGTCACGTGAATGAAACATTTGAAATATCTGCAAATGTGATTTAGTCAAATGTTCCAGGGAAGAAAAAAAAAAAGAACCCACACAAACCCTCCTTTGAGGCAGCTGCGATTGAGAGGGTAAGACTCCACAAGCAAGAAAGGAGAAAAGGGAAGTTGTACACGCAGCTTAACTTCATCCCTGGTGCAGGTGATTGATGGCACAATCTCCCCTGCTCCAGTATAGATGAATTTGGACACGCTGAGGGTATGTAACCTCTGTCAGGTCGAGGCTGCACTCCTGCTCCCGTGTGTGATGGGGTGGGAGCAGCTCCCAGCAGGAGCTGCCTTGGGACTGCAGCTACTGGCACAGCCTCCCTGCAGCTTGGTCTCTCTCTTCACTGAATTTATCACAAAAACCTCTTGACTTGGCTGAACTAAAGCCAAGGGGAATGCAAATACCCACTGCTGTTTCTGCTGAATTACATTTACTCCTTTACTAAGTTATTATTCTTTCTATGAAGAAACAACTTAGACATATTTTCATGTAATAGAGAAATATTAATGTAATCATCCTCTCCTCACATTTTCAAATGATTGAACTGTGTTTTGCTTCATTTTTGCAAACCAATTCACTGTCAAGCACAAACCAGGTTTGTAGTTTGGTTTATCGTACATGAAAATGTTACCAACAACATCAGCATCACACAGAGATACAAACAGGCATCGTCAAGGATGTGGTGAGGATGCTAATATTAGAACTGTCAGACAGCCTTTGTGAAACTCAGGGTTTCTTTATTGACCATAAAAGCATTAAAGCATCAAAGAAAGAGACTACTTGGTGTCTACAGGCGTATTTATCTTCCCTAATTTTTTTTTTGCCCTGATGTGGACTCTGACTTCTGCACATCTTTAATACATTTATCCTCACAGTATGCCTGTGAGACACAGAGCAGCTACTCTTTGCATTCTACAGAAATTCTGCAGTTCTGCAAAACAGAGAGCTGAAACACTGAAGGAGAGAGCAGGCAGGCTGACCTCCTGCAAACACAGCAGCAGGAAGCTCCTCCAGGAGCTCAGCTGCCCAGGGAGCCGTGAGCTGCTCCTGCCTTGGCTTCCTCTGGCCATTTGCTCTTGCTCCATGGCATAAAGCACAGGGTTCTGAGACGTGCAGTGTCACATGTCACTGGCCAGCAATGCCAGGGAGGGAATATTTTGCAAAGAAAGGAATGAATGAAGAGTCCAGTGTTGGGTTCCATGGCTTTGGCCCTCTTCAGTGGTCCTCGGGGAATGACATGGATATTCTCACCTGACAGCTCATTGGTTCTCTGTGCCTGGTTGTTGGAGCAAAACCATTTTTGAGGGTTCTTGAGAGAAACCAGACTGACAATCCTTGTGAACACCAAAGGCTAAAAAAATGTGGCATCCTAGAGGATTTTGTCCCAAACTCCACATAAGTGTCCCTGAAACATCTGGCCTACACCAGCCTCCCACCCAGCACACCTGCACCACCACTGGTACCCAAGGCAGCTGCTTTGGTGAGGTTTGGAGATGGCTCCATGGGCTTCCTTCCCTGGGGACCTGGGACACTGTGGGCTCACACCCCAAAAGAGAGAGAAGCAGATTAAAATCTGATGCTTATATGGGATAGGGGAAGAGGGAAGGTGCAGAGAGATATGAAAACGAAAAAAGATTTGTGTGCATGACCTGATACATTTTTTAGCTGTCTTACAGAACTGCTAAAGTAATTATTTCACCCAAAATAATCACAAAAACTGATTCAGCACCCCTTCTTTTTTGAAACAAGGCAGAAAAGGTCTCAAAAGTTTAGCAAAGAGAAATCAGCCTCCTTAGGAGGCTCTGTGGGCATCCCAACGAGGAGGGCATGAGTGTTGTGAGAGAACTCCATCAGGGCAAAGCTGGCATGTGCTGCAGCCCGTGGGCTGAGCGGTGCTGCCAGCCCCACTCCAGCCTTCCCAGAGCACTCAGGGTGGAGCCAGGCTGCTGAGAAGCTGCCCCGCTGTTTGGTTGTTTAAGCTGTGGCTGCAGAAGAAAAGAAAAGCAAAACCATGGGTTGATTTATATCTCGTGGTTATTGTAAGGCATTCCCAAAAGAAACAAACAACCAACCCCAGACATTTTAAAACTTACCCATTTTTTAAAAAATGGCAAAGTGCTTCTATCATTTTCAGTAATTAAAGCATGAACTAAAATTAAAAACTCCCCTGGCTCTTTCATTTGATGATTTTCAAGCCTGTTTTTCCCCCTCGCATACTCCTTGCATATTTCATTCCTCACAATCCTGTCCCCATTAGTGGTGATGACAAAGCTCCTATTGCTCCCCATGTGTGGGAGAATCACACTGTAAGTATGGATTTAATCACCAACCTTCAAAGTGACTAAAAAGGCAGATAGATGGGATTCCTGGGGAGATTTTCAAAAGTGAATTTTGACATCCTGGCTCTTTTGAGAACGTCACTGCTCTTTTCTAAAACATTTCTCGAGGCCTGCCCTTATGGGCCTAATTTCAGGTACCCCAACGTACAGCTGCTTAACTGGTTCCAGCTCCGTGCTGGATCCTGGGGCCCTGGGCACCACTGGAGCTCTGGGCACCCCTGGGGCTGGCACCACAGCCTGTCGGAACCCAGGACATCCCTCTGGGTGCCCTGGATGGTCCAAACCCCTGGCAGGGGGCTCAAAGATCTTGGAAGGAAGCCAAAGACACTTGGGTTTTCGATTTTAACCCATGGAGCAAATTACCTTAATTAACTTTGTATGAAGAATCACAAGTCACAAAAGTTTAAGTAGAATGATAATGAATTTGTCACAGGGTGAAAAGTGGAATTTTGGGGATTTTTAATATAGGGGTCTCAGAGGCAAGGTGGAGGGATTTGGGCATTGTCTTGTCCCTCTTCCATTTTCTTCCTAGCCTCCATCTTCTGGGTGATGTTGGCACATTTGGATTGGTTTAGAGTAGAAATAGACTGTTCTAACATAGGTGATAGTGGAAAATAATGGAAAATGGTGGTGGTATTGGAAAATAATGATAAATAAAGTACACGTAGTTGTTAGTATAAGTTGACACCAGCCCAAGGGCAGGCAGTGTGCCTCAGACAGACCTGCTAGGCAGAACTCAGCAGTCAGGAAAATAATGTATTAGCTATCAGACAATAAACAAGCTGGAAAACCAGAGCCAAGGAATTCCGACTCCTTCTTCGACCATCGGGCTGGGAAAAAAAGGACTCTCGGGGTCATCCTGACTGCAGGAAACCTGGGAACTGCCGAGCTCCAGCCTCGGATGGCAGCCTGGGTCCGCGGGCAGCGCGCACGGGCGGGGATCTCGCCCTTCTGGCGGTTCCCACGTCCGCAGCGAGAGGCGTGAGGAGCCCTCTGGAAATGCTGAAATGCTGACTCCGGCTTTCCACGGGGAAGTGACTCAGGCTCCTTTGGATGCCGCTGCTGCTGCCACGTTAGAAAGAGCAGATCAAAACTCGGCGATTATTCGCCTAAGCATCTCTAATTAAAACCAATAATGGGGTTAATTAAAGCACATGAAAAGCAGGATGTTCAGCACCAAGCCAGCTTTTTTTTTTTTCTCAGCTTGTGCTTGGTATGTGCAGTCGGGTCCCTTCATTAGCCCCTGGCCAAGGCCTTCCAGACCACATACATTTTGCCAGGTATATTGCTCTGTGCTCATAGCAACAAAATTAACATCAGAGCCATTCATTTTTGTGACATTGGGTAGCTTTTTTTAAGCCAATGGTAGGTATTTTCAATCTTCCTTTCTTTTTATGCACAGAATGGGAAAGCTGTGAATAATATCTGCACAAAAGAACAGAAAACAACTCCCCTATACTCATCAAAATTTTATTTTATTTTAATTTACACATTTAGGGAGCTTATCTCTGAATACCAAATGAACCCACCTACTTTAGTTTGCTCATTAAGCACAATTTTATATGCATGAAGTGGTATTTTTGAGGCAATATTAGTATTGGCAGTTGGGTTCTGGATCCATATCTTTGCCTACGGAAGTCAATGGGAAAATGTTCATTTATTTCAGAGACAGTGAAGTTGGACTTTAGTGAATAGTTATCTATGTGTGCATGAAAACACAGCAGTGCCTGCAAGGAGATGCACAGATACTGGTCTGCTCACGCTTTTTAGGCAATCTGAAGAAGCAGTTTTATTCCAACTAAATTATAGGAGCACCTTACACTGTACCAAATAACTTTCCAGAACAACTATAACAAAAACACTAACTCATGACTGTATCTACTTATTAAGAGAAGTGCTGTATGAAAACAATAATGGCATTTTGAGAGATGAATTTTGTTGCACAGACCATTTATAGACTCTAGGGTTTAAAAATTAAGATCTTGTGCTGGTTTGCATGCTATCAGGGCTGGAGAAGGGAGGGATCCTTATTTCAGCCTGCTATGCTGGCAGAGCTGATGCAAGTTTAGTGGTCAGGCTGTGCTTGCATCAGCATACCTTTTATTCCACTTGGTGGTGGTTTTACTCTGCTGGTCAAAAGGACACTGCTGCCTTTGTGTATATTAGCAGGCCTAATTATCAGTGCTTGGCTGAGGGAAGTACCAGAAAGTTAATATGAAAATACAGAAGGGATTATTTAATTCTTGTACAGATTCCAAGGCACCAGTTCAGCCTGCACCAGCAGAAGCTGGGAGCTGCACAGACTCCCAGTACACTGAACATTGGCTTCCAGTTCAGATTCAGCCACAGCTTGGTTTGCAGCACTTGTGCTCCTAATAAGCTCGTGAATTGGAGACAAATGCAAATTCCTCAGTTATTATGAATTATCTTCACTTATTAGCTGTTTACACGTGCCATGGTAGTAACTGGATGTGAAAAGAGCTGAGCCTGTGCTCGTGAAGACAACTGTGTGGTAGTTATTTAAATGTCAGTTCTCTTCCATTGACAACATAGTGTTTTTCATGAACAGTTTGGAAATTTCTCTTTTTTCCTTTTTCTTTTTTTTTTTTAATGGCTCAATGTTGATTGTATCAGCAAAGCTATTATGCTGAGCCCCTGCAGTAATTTGTCAAATAATCATCTCCTGGCACTTTTTTTTTTTTTTTTCTACAAAGGCGCTAATGATTACAAGTATGATTAATAACTGAACTAAATTGTTATTACCAGGAAGTTTTAGTGCATTCAGGAAATCGTGACCTGTATTAAAAAAAAAAAACAAACCTTGGGGACAAGAGAGGTTGGTCATACTTCACAGAAGGAATGTACGACCTGTACATGTTTCCTTTTACCCTGCCATGCTTTTTTATTAGATCTTGGGATAGTAACCTCACGTGGGTCATTCCTCGGTCAACTGCTCATCTCCACTGTTGTTCCAAGCAGGCTTCCCGAGCCACTACAGGAAGGACCGGATGATTTCTTTAAGGAATAGCACTATTTATAAAATAAATATGAAATCAGGTCTCCATTTTGCACAAGCAACAAATTATGAGAACTCCAGCAGCTGTATATTTGTTGAACACCCGCCTCCTGTGAGTATAAATTGCACCTTACTGAGTAGAAATAAAATACAGTCCACCAGAGACTGCTGCAAGGTGTAGCTGCTTGTGTATGGGCAAGTAATGACTTGCATTTTCAGCTGCTCCTTAGTAAGAGCCTTAGTAATTGGAATCAGTTATTCAAAACATCTCTAAATGTGATTTAAATGGCAAGGATTTAATAACATAGAAAGAAGTCATTACAGAGGTTCAAGCAGGGGAGAAGGGAATTCCGTTTTTCAGAGCAGAGGGAGAAAAATAAAGCAATTACTTGATGTAAAGGCCAGAAACAGGACTCCTGCTGTCACAGAGAAATCAAATCTGTCAGCAATTAGTGGGATCTTAGGAGGCAAAGAACCCTTCAGTGTTGAACAGTGAATAAGGGGTTAGCAATTATATGAACTGATAAAAGTGTTCTGGTTTTCAAACAGCAGGTTAACAAGGCTTACTTTTTTCATAACTTCGTGCAGATGTGATGAGTCACACTTTGTGACATTTTTCAGGAGGACTGTATGAAAAGGTAAGAAAATAATAAAGCACATTGCATTGCTTTCGCTTTTAAGATGCTGCTGATTTACTTATTGCAAAGTGACCCAGGGCACAATGATGGGACCAGCCTCGATGTCTGTCACTTCTCACAGGGGCCAGGCGCTTACTGAACTCTGCCTTTAAAAGCACTGCTTGTCTTCCATATGCGAGCACTTGTGTGAGCAAAAAAAACCCCAAAGCCCTGCATAAACATAATCAGGCCTCATTCTATTTGACGTCAGAAATACTCAGAAATTCCCAGCAGAAGGTATTTATACCCTGCAAGGTTGATTCTTGCACAGAAGAGTTCATGGAGGGAAGCGGAAACAGACGTGATTATGCTGTTTCAGTCTTGACTCCATCTAACGCTCCGAATGATGTATAGACATTACATGATTAATTGGCACAAGAAAAAGAGTATTTATAGGAAACCAAAAGATGAGGAGACTTTCTCCATATGTCAGAGAGGCTGAGGCAGTACTAGAACTCTGATCCCGTGCTTTTATTGACTTTAACGGGGAACTTTAAGAAACAAGAAGTGGAAAGGGACTAGAAACTCTAGATATACAGCCTGCACCTTGAATAGAATATAAGGAAACAGTGAGCTTTGAAGACTTCATCTTCATCCTAGGCTATCCTATTTTGTTCAAAGGCACCCAAGCCCTTCAGAGCAGGAAAACAAAGGAGCTCTGGCAGTTTCAAAAGGCTTTCTCTCTCAAAACAGAGGGATGAAGTGTGTCTAGACTGAGACACAAAATCCTTCTGGAATGTCTAAAGAAATTAGGGCTATTGAGATTAACAGGGAAACCCTTTCAGTGGGATCAACATTCACAGAGAGCATTGCTTTACAATCATCTTTAAGTGCCCAGCTCATCCACTGAAGCAAAAGCCTCACTGGCTTTATGTTGGCTGCTTGGTCTGTGGTGTGTCAGACTCCTAGAGGCAAGGACAGGGCGTTTCTGAGCTCCTCCAGACTGCAGAAGAGACTGGAGCAGTTTGTGCCTGGTCAGTGATGTGCACTGGGGCTTTTTCCCAGTCCAAGCCAGAAAGCAGCCCCATCACTGGCTGCAGGAACCTGTGGTGGTCTGAAGCTCCAAGGTAGAAAGGTGCAGTGGGGGTTCTGCTGTGCTGCCACCACATTCCCTACAAGGCACAGGAAGGCACCATGCCCACGTCCCCAGGATTTTCAAAAATCTGATGTAATGCAGAGCTGTTGCATCTGGCTTTGAATGGTGTGTTAGCATATTGTGGGGGGTTGTCTCAAAGGTAAATCAGGAGTTAAAGCAAAACAACAAAACCAAAACCTTGGTCCAGATCAAGATTTCTCTCACCTAAAAATCTCACAAAAGCATCCTTTGCAGATTGGGGTATAGGGGCAGTAATAGAAATTGCAACATTTCTATTGAGAAGTTGATATAAGCTTCCAAAAGACATGCAAATCTTGTGTCAAATCAACATGGGAGGAATGTCTCAGGGAAGCATTGGATCACCCCTGTATCCTAGTCACTTTGGGAAAGGAACATTTCAGAGCAAATTCAGATATATACCCCAGAAATGATTAAAATTCTCTTGAACTTCATTCATTTCCCAAGTAACTTGCATTTTTTGTAAAAATGTATTTTAGGTCCTAGGAAGGTTTGGAAACCACTTCATACTAAAAAAGATTGAAAGATCAACAACAACAACAACAAAAAAAGTAAACCTCCATCACTTCTTTTTTAAAAATAATTCAAATTCTTTGAAATACAATACAAGTTTTTGTCCTGTGACCTGTTTTAAAAAAACCCTTTATTTTCCAAATTGCATTACATGTGAATTTATATGAGCACTCTTTTTTGTGTCTGGAAAGATGGTGGATGTCCATGGGAGAGAATAAACCCTTGGCCCAGCACCATCTTTTTCTCTCCTGTGCACTTACAGGATTGCCTGAGCTGAACATCACACTATCTGTAAAGAACTCCTCTTCTGATCCCTCGTGCCTTCTCTAGGATGAAGGAAAGCTTCCAAGGAGATTCACTTTCAAGTGAATTCATCAGGTTGCTCTGACCTGGGTAAATCCTTTGGATGTCATATCAAAACGCTCGAGATAGTTTCCCATTTCATCACCTTTTGAACCCAATCCTGAGTTGCTCTCTGATCCCTTCATTTTTGGTTTGTGGTGCGTGCCTCAACACACAATTACCACTGATCTCAATAGTGATTCATGGCCTCATTATCTTGCCAGATCAGGCCTTGTTTTAGGTATTTCACAATCTCACATTAAGGAATTACTAAATGGCAAGTGCCTACTGAAAACCAGAAGTATAAATCCCATGTGTGTCTCAATGTAAAAATACATTTTTACATTAATCTTTTGACTGAGAAAACACTGAGAAGTGACGAAAGAGTGGTTATCAAAAAGAGAGGTAAAAAGAAGAAGAGACAAAATCTTGGCCTGTGTGATCATGTTAGATGGGGTATAGTGATGATGTTTACACATTTGACACCTTCTGTTTTGCTTCCAGGAACTGGCAGTGAAATGACTCTTCTAAATCCCAGTGCCTGGAAAGTGACCACTCCCAAGGGAAGATCACACGGTGCTGAGAGCTCTCTCCAGTGTTCAGGTGGAAGGAGGGTTCTCCACGGGACATTGGAATATGGCAGGAGCTGATGCCTACAGGTTCAGCAGAATTTTCTGTTCCTGGTCAACATCTTAGAATTTGTAGGACATCTCCTGCCTTGTTTCAAGAGTCAAGTATCCAAAATTTAATAAGAACAAGATTAAATTTCAGTTTGAAGTTTTGAGTTTCCTGCTTCTCTCAGAGCTGAGATCCATGGGATTTATTCATGAAGGAGCTGCCAGAAGCCAATGGTGTTGTTGGCAATCTATCTCTCTACCTTCTTCTATGGCCAAAAGTAGTAGTTTTTAGGGAAAATCTTTGGTGGAAACCAGCATGATTTTACATTTCTTTGAACTTCTTTTGTTTGGCTTCAGGTCTGAACGTGGTACACAGACCCCACTTGTTACATTACTTGCTGGTCATGGACAATTGTCAGATTTTTATGGTGATATAACAGCAGCTGTCATGGAGTTAACTCCTCTGTAGGCCACACAGTGCTCCTTTCAAGGTCTGGACAGTGCCTGTAGATGCCTTGGCCATCCCAAGCATTCTACCAAATGCCTTTCAAAAAACATCTTCTCTGTAAACTCAGTTATCTGAATTTTTTTCTACTGGGCAGCACCCATCTGTTGTTTCCCATGAAAATTTGCGTAGGTAAAGGGAAGAGAATTTCTATTTGGGAAGATGTTTTCTTCCTTTGCTTCTAGAAAGAGAAGTTAAATGGATCCACTTGCACTAAACAACCTTATGCCAGGTTCCATAGCTGCAGTTTAGGGATGAATCAATCCAAGTCAGGGCCTTGGGACTTGCAAGCAGAGAGAAGACCGTCACCAAAGCAGGGCTGTACTGGCACAGGCTAGATAAATACAAGACAAATAGTTTCTTGTGGGTCATGCTGGTGCTGAGTGGCTGCAGGAGGTGCCTGGGCTTCCTCCAGGGAACCTGCGACATCCCTGTGGGGCCATTTTCTCAATCACTCTCCAGATTTCAGTGATTAAGATCTTATCTGGGGCAACTTTCATCCTCGAATATCCGCAAACACTTTGCAAAACAGCACGGAAGGTATCCATAGCTATTTACCATCAGGTTACCACTTGGTAACCTGATTGCATCAGACTGGAGGAGGAAATTTATTTCTTTGTGAAATATGATCTCATAAAAATCCCTGGGACGGCAGGCATTGCAATGCACCATGCGTGGCATTGCTGCCTCCAACAGAGGCTGGAGATTTAGCTCGATTACGCTGTAGTTTGTCACTAATAAAAAGGATTTTTCACAAATGAAAGTGTAAGTGTAGGAAATTGGGGAGTGCCACTTTGTCCCCATCTCACTGCTCCGTGAGGGGAATTTGAAGGAGCAAGTTCCTTATCAGGAACCAGGGGAGAGGAATTCTTTTCAGGCAAGTCAGCAGCAAAGTTGCAAAATAACCTGTGCTGTACACAGAGAGGCCTCTCCATTTCCAGAATTCCTGTTTGCCTTGTTGCAGCCCTTATCTCAATTGCAGATTTGATGGATGATTATATTTAAAATTTCCTCTTCATCTTCCAAAGCCACTGTATGTTAAATTTTACTGTCCTTGCCACCCCCCTACCCCTGACTGTATTCAATCTGCCAACAAAGAGTGTCGTGGTTGTGCTGACCCTAACACATTTGGCCAGTTTGCATCCCAAGCACCGGGCAGAAGCAGCAGGATTTGTGCCTTTCTCAGTGGCATTTTTGGGCAAGAGAGACACCGGAGGGCTGGAGCTGGGAGCAGTGTTCAGCATCCAGGTGGCCGCAGCCCCTGGGATGGGAAAGGAGCACTTGGGGTTCATTACACAGCACGGATGTGGTGGCATTGTGTGGCTCAGGATCCCGGCTGCCTCTGGCTCTGCCACAAGGCCTGGTTTTCTGCCTGGATGCTCAGGTCTTGCTTTCTGTCCATTGTGTTTCCTGGTGTCTGGGGTACTCGGCACATGGACGGAGTGGGAGGAAAAAAAGGAGCGTAATTCATAAAAGAAATATTTCCACTAGCTGAAGTTTTAATTGACAAAATTGGTTTTAGTTAGCCAGTTCACTCTAGGAATTGAATTTATTATCTTACAAAATGGTGTAAATAATGCTGGTTCCTTCCTTTCTCAGATTCTCACGTAGTTTCATAATTTGTTGTTGACATGACTGCCTCATTCAAAAGAAAGTTATAATCTTCTACATAAAGAGGATCAAACCCAGAAATACATTTCTTTTTAAAAATGAAAGAAAAATTCTTGTCATTATTATTTTGAGCTCCCTCTGGTTTTAAAGAGGTCAGAAATTTCCATGAGTTTTTAAATGAGTGATTAAAAAATTGTTTTAATCTGGGTTGTTTTAGAATGATACTGAGAAAATCCGTGCTCATATAAAAAGCAAAACAAGAATAATTCCAAAAGTTATTTCAGAATTTTTTTTTTTTAATACAGAGGAAAAACAAGACCATGTTTAAATTAATGTTAACTTGTTGAAGAGCATTAAAACCTACTAAAATTTTGGCAACCATGTTAAAGTCACAACCATCTTTGCTTCCAAAGAAGATCCCAGCCAAATGCAGCAGGCACATGACTGCTGGGTGCAGGGCAGATCCAGGAGACTCTGGGGGAGGTACCCACATACCAGAGCAGGGCAGGCACACAGCCACCTGCAAAGCAAAGGCAGACAGTCCTCAAGAAGCAACATTTATAATATATACTGCTCGTTAACAAGTCAACAATTTTAAATTAATACTTTGCCAGCTCATTTGTTTTCATTCGGGGAGAAACTATTCTACGGCTGGATTCACGTAAATCACCTTTTTTTTTGATGGGTTCCTGATGCCACAGGGCTTGTTCCAGTGGGAAAGAATCGCCTTTGGCTCCAGTGATCTTTGGTCAGGTCTCTCTCTGCGTTTTTCAGTTTAAAACCCAGAGCCCATCCATCATAACAAGACTTTGTTCTGGGGCTGAGGGTGCCTGCTGTGGACACCCAGCCGCACTGAGATAACAGCCAAGCAGGTGGTAATTACTGTGATTAACCACTGTCACTTACCTTCAGATTTCAGCCAGTTTTAGGACAACCTCATTATTGTGCTGCCTTCCCTGGGCATTCAGTGCAAGTCCATATATCTGTTATGGGGGTCTTTGCAGTTTGCAAACCCTTTTTGTGCCCTGAGTGTTGTTACTTGTGGTTTTCTGCAGCACATGGTAGAATCCCTCCCATATATCTGCTAATTAATACCAGCCACAGTCGTTGTAATTCGGTCTTTTCTACCCTGTACCTGCAGTTACATTTTTCATCAGTTCAGTCACTTGTTGCACAAACAGAAATTTAACCACAAGCACTGATCTTCCTCCCTGTTAACCTCAGGGCTTCTAACTTGGCTCCTCCCTGCTCCTAAATCACTGTTTATTGCTATTTTTACAAGAGAAGATTAATGGACTAAATGGGCACAGGTAATTCTGCATTGTTCGAAGTCTCTTCAAATAGCACCTGCTGTAAATTCTTTAGTGCTCCTTATCTCTGCAGCAAATCTTGGTCTTTAAACAGTTTGTTCAGGGGAGGAGGGGTGTGAAGAAGGGTCACAGTGCCCTGGGAGCTTTGCAAAAGCATCTCTGAGGCTCTGTGGATGCCGTGGCTGGGAGGGTTTTGCTTCCCAAGTTTCTCAGCCATGTAGGTGCATCTCCCTGGGCCAGTGGCCTCTGGAGTGAATTCAGGCTGTTGCTCCAGGGTTCACCAAGGCTGTGGGAGAAGTGCCCAAACTAATGGTTGGAGACATTAACTTTCCCTTTGTAATTTCCTCTTGTTTGGTACGTTCAGCTCTCAGCTGAGCTTTGTTCCAATAGCCTGGGGGGGATGTGACTTCACCCAGATATAAAACACACAGGCACAAAAAGAAAATGCTTGAAAAATTGCAATGACATGGTTGTGTTGGTAGCTTATGATTTCCTGAAATGAAATGTGCCTAGACAATGAAAATTGAGCCAAGATACCATATTTTCCAAGCAACCTTTTTAGCCTTCAAAGGGACTCCTTGGAAAAGCTACACACCAGCAAGCCACCTTTCCCATGCCATCATTTTGTGCAGTGCAAGGAGGAAAAAAGCCCAGCATAATGGCTAAGAACAAATCAAGCAGGTCTTGAAGCAGGTCGAGATGGATGGATGGCAAGAAACAGTGAGTGGAAAAGCCAAACAGCACAAGGCCCAGCACAGTGGGTGCAGGAAAAGGGCTGCCTCTCCAGCGTGGCACATACCAAGGGTCAGGGAACCAGGGGACCGTGCCCCACACAGGCACCAATGCCTCTGTAACTCATCTGGGTTTTGAGGGGTGCAAATTAGCTGTGTGCCAGTGCAGAAAACACAGGACTTGTGTGTCTAACTAGTTGCAGGTGGAAAACCGTGGGCAGCGTTTCAAGAAGTGGCTTTGAAAGTTGGCCCGTTGCGACCATAAACAAGAAACTAAAGAGCTTTACAGTATGTACTTACAGCTTTTAATTTTCTCTCCCTGTTCACAGATATCCGAGTATCTCGCACACTCGCAGACAAGCCTTTTGATTGTTCAGCCTTGGTTTTACATTTAATAGCCTTGCTACCTTCTCCCCACAGCGACCACATTCTGCTCCCACATGTGGAAGAGTTTACGTTTCTCCTTTGCATAGAGGTGGGAGGCGGGCTCGGCTTTCACTGTCAGGCTTTGTCTGAAGGCCAGCAACAGCCCAGGCTCACCAGTGCCACCAGTAACGGCACGAGAATGGGCTGGGATCCACTGGCACCACCTGAAAACAAGATGTCTGGTGACCCCAAAAACCCATCAACAATCAGTGCAATTTTAGAGCAACTTGTATTGACACATAAGGACGAGGACTTATCGTCCTCATCTCCATATTGTTGTTTTACATAACAGCTGCAAGCAGAGCAAGTGCACTTTGGTCAATAGTTTCATTTATAATAAAGTAATAAATTAGGAATATTTTTCCCTTGACAATAAGTTTTATGCCAAGATTTTATGTAGCTTAAAGCAAGTTGTCAATTAGGCTACTTAAATTAATTTTTGGCAGCAGTTAATTGGAGCCTAGAGTCTTTTGTCTTTAAACAGCTAATCCTAAACAAGAAAATACAATGATTAAATGTTTCTTAGACAATATTATTCACAGAATTTAAAATATAGCATTTAATTAAGATTTGGACTTGTTACTTTTTTTTTTATTTCTTTAGAGAGATTAATTTAAATTTCTTCAAGTTGAATTGCTACCATGACTCTGATTAAACTGGCTTACTGCAAGGCTACAGCCAGAGACCTTCCAACACTTCTACAGCTCTTACAGCCAAAGGCAAATTATATTGGATTATTTCCTGAAGAGACATATATTGTCCTCTCAGAGAAGCAGGACATTCCCATTTGGAGCTATGGAAGTCTAGGAATTGTGTTCAGAGGATAAAAATGTTGTATTATTACACTCAAGTACTGGTAAATATGCTAAAGGAATAAAGGACTTCAAAAAGGCTTTCCAGCATGGTCAGGTTCTGGGCAGGAAACCAAGACTTGTTAAAAACAGAAATCACAGAGGTTTACTTCAAAAGGGCTGTTAACCAAAATTTCAGTCCAAAGCTATGATTAGACTAATGTCCTTCATATCAATGAAAGTAGAGCAGCTAGAGATCTCCTAGTCTTGATATAAAATCATTCCAATTCTGGAAACCTTCTTTATTCCTGATTAAATATACCATATGGTATCGTAAATTGCAGAGAAATGAGTCCTGATAGAGTAACACTCTTGATTGAATCTCTTCTTTATACCCACCATCAGTTATGGAGGGAGAATTAAAGCTCAATTCTTTGGTTTGTTACACAGGAATAAAGATTAGATAATTATAAAGCTTCCTACTATGAAATCCTGGAAGCTAATTTGTAATTAATGAATTAATTAAAGAGCTAAAAAGATGATGCATTTGAAATGGTGAATGGATCTAGTCACCTTCTCTCTCATAATTATTGTCTTCTGTTCTTTCCTCTTTACTGATAGGAATATACACAAAATCATGAAATCATGGATTCACACTACCATGGAATGGTTTGGGTTGGAAAGGACCTTAAAGATCTTCTGCTTCCACCCCCTTGCCATTGGTAGGGACATTTTCCACTAGACCAAGCTGCTCAAAGTCCATCCGAGATGGGCTTGAACATCTCCAGGGATGGGTCATTAAACTTCTCTGGGTAACCTGTACCAGAGCCTTGCTGCCCTCACAGGCAAGAATTTCTGGCTGATGTTTAATCTAATCCTGCCCTCTTTGAGTGAAACCTGCACCCCTCATCCAATTGCTACAGCTCCTGACAAAAACTTCATGTATTTCAGAGTATTCTGAAGCAAGAGGCTGCTGGTTATGTACCCTGTACATACATAATCACACTTTGGGGCAATGTGAGACCTCACAGCATATTTCCTTGTTTCTCTGGGGGAAAGAGCATTTGGGGCTTCAGACACATTTGAACTAACTTTCCACACAGCTCCTTCATTGCTGCTGCCACAAGCCATGTCAAGGCAAAGTCATTGGTACAGAATCCATGGACCAGGACAGCAGATGGAAGCAGCTGGGAGCAGTCCAAGCTGAACTGCTTTGGTTTGAAACCAAGAAATTGCTTTTAGAGAACCATCTAAGTGACTTCTTTTGCAAGAGATCTGCAGCACTGCCAGTCCCATGGCATTCAGAATTCAGTCCCATGTATTCAGAATATCCCTCCTCAATTATGGATTTTAAATACAAAGAAATGTTGAGATCCCTTAATTAATGTCTTAATGTGTTGGAGCCTTTGAACTTCTCATTCTCAACCCCTTCTTTGAAACCAAGTAGCTAAAAAACCCTTCACTTTAAAATAAAATTAAATTCAAATGCATTTACAGGATTTTAGCAACTGGGTCTTCGAGAAAACCATCAAAATCCATGAATCATCCTAAAACCACAGGGGAAGCTGAGAATGCTGCTCAAGGCCATATGTCTCACAAAGAAAGAGTATTGCTTTTGAACTGCACTCACTGAGCCTGGTTGGGTATTGAAAATTAATAGGAGAACTTCCCTGTTACAGTGATCTTTTCTTAGGCCTCAGCACAGCAGTACTGAATGGGTATACCAAAAAAAAAAAAAAACAAACAAACAAAAAACCCCTCCAAAAATTCCTCCAGAAGTGAGGATTACCAAAATCAAACATGCAATGAATGGAATTGTTTTCATTGTCCAATTTGACTGAAACACGGAAGTCTTTTTCATTCTTTAGAATCAGTGTCACTTCTCTTGTGAAAAACTGATTTTTGAGACAAAATTATTTAACTTTTAATGAAAACCCAAGCTTTGGAAATATGGTAGTCAAATAAAAGCTCAAAATATAGTATCAAGATCAAATGTTTACTCATGGGCAACCGCTGAAAACCCCTTGAACTACATGAATTAAAACCAGATGTTTTAAATTAAAACACATAAATTACCGATGCTGATATTACTATAAATTTCAATGATGAAAACACATCAGTCAAGACTTTAAGGGAGATTCTAAAGGTTACATATAGGAGTATTTTCCATTATTAAACAAAGTGTCACCTGAAGAAGTTCCCTGGAAGAATGTAGGAGGACCTGTGCAAAGTGTCTCGGGTTACTGTGACATGATCCAACCATTCCTGGTTTTATTCTGAGTCAGTGCTGTGCATCTCAGGCATTTCTTTGTTTAGTTTCTGGTGTGTATTCTGCCCGAACAAGGAACTCCATGTATCCCACTCTATTTCCAGCTGGACATGGACTTTCTCCCCATCCCCTACCCAGAGAACACAGCTGGAACCAGTAATATCTCTGCCAATGAACTGAACTTTTGGGTTCAACCATTGCATCATGCTTCAGGCTGCCTAGCATCTTTCTAACACCAGTGTAATTTGGTATTATTTCCGCTAAACAATGGTCAAATCTTGTATATATGCATGGAAAGCTTCCATGTCCTCAGGATAGCACGCTAGTTAAAAATATGATTTATCCAGAGTAAACAGTAAAAACAAATGCTGTATTTATAGCTGTTTATTTTAGGAGGGTGACATCTACCTCCAGTTGGAGTATTAGAATTTTGTGTTAAGCAGTTTTGGTTTTGAACAGTTTGAAACAGTGAAACAGTGTTGAAAAGCATATATAAGTGTAATAAACAGATGTTATAAATATATAAAATATGTGTATACATGTACAGCTGAACCATGTAAGTGCACAAATATATATATATATTCTCACACATACGTGCATGTGAATGTAGACATTTTCTTAACTACACACATATGTTGTGCATTTTATTAAGAAACCCCAAATTTTCATGTGTTTATTCTAGCTGTTTATATGAAAACTTCTTTGGTTTCTTTTAAAGCCCTTTTCAGACTTATCTGTTATGACCGCCCAATATTTGTATTTAATATTCTATATCTAGTAAACTGTTTCTCATCTAGGATTTTACTAGATACAGATGAAGCATTGCTTAAAGAGAAGAAAAATCAACTCATAAAAAATGCACCTTGTAAATACCATAAAGTATTTGCTCATGAGTTTCTTTGAAATCTGTTTGTATTATTATTTTTAACAATGATGCAATCAGTGGGAACACAGTGGGCACAGCCAGAAGTGGAAGAGGCAAAAATAACAGAGATTCCCAGATATTTTTCCATGGTGTAATATTTGAAGAACATTTGAGGTGCTCACATTCCTTGATTTATGAACTGATACCCCTCTTGTGCACACACCCTAATTTCTATTTCTGTATGAAAGAGGATATTTTTTACTGTAAATTGACATTAGTTTTTCAGTGGCTGAACTGCCTGAAGATGATTTGTTGGGTTTGGACATCCAGCCACCATTAATTTATCATGGGATTGGACGTGAAACCCTACAGGTGTCTTTGGAAGTATTGAAAAATCATGTTACAGAAAGAGTAATTTACACACAGGTGTTTTTTTGTTCATTTGAAACATGACTTGTAAACAGTAAAATTAGTTTCTTTGGCAGTGAAAACTCATTACAGTCTGCCACAGTCAGCTCTGCTTTCTGTCTCTAAAGGCAGAACTAAAGTGTCCCAGCATGGTTTGCAAAGCTCAAGAGACTGTTCAGGATGTTTTACTTTGTATAAAAAGGGGAGCTTAAAAAACAGATTCCTGCACCCAGAAGCTCTACCAGATCTTCTTCAATGATAGGATTTCTTGAACCAGCCATATATTATGCTGAATGACTTCTTGTGTAATTAAATCAGAGCTTCCAGGAAACAACCAAGCTACAGACCACCAAATTTTCCTGCTCATTTTGCCTGTAGATAATTACCAACACCATTAAAAATATACATATTTCATGTAACCGAATTTCACCCAGCTGTAACATCAAAATCTTTCTTGTCACTACACCCTCTTTCAAAACACATAGAAAAATGCTCAAGCTGCAAAATTTTGAGCCTTCATCACACCCTGCCTGCACTTCACCCTCCTGGTGACCACCATCCTCTGCAATTTCAGTAGAACAACCTTTTAAAAATAAGACCATGTATTTTCCTAATCCACATTTTGTCATTCTTCCTTTCAAGCTTATGCAGCAATTTGAAGCTGAGCTAACCTTCCTATGACCTTGAAAAGGTAAGTGAAAACCCTGTGTTAACAATTCTTCTCTCCCCTTATTTGGGTAAACTAGAAGCCATGAGAGCCTTTTATTGACTTTCACTACAGTTTTCACCCTTGGCAGTACAACTGAACCTGCCCTGACCTTTTTTGACCAAGCGCCTTTGTCCGACAAAGTGTTCAAAGCATCTTGCAGCCAGATGTGAGCCCCCACACCCCGAGAGTGTGCCTGACTGTACAGATCCCCTGCTACCTCCCCTGGCCGCGGCGCTCGCCTTCAGCATGCTGCCAGCTGGCCTGATCCGGAGATAAGACCCACTGGCCGGGTTAAGAAAATGACACCTGATCGTGGGGCTGCTCTTGTTCCCAGGAGTGCACCCTCTCTGCAGGCTCAGACTCTGGAAAAGCTGCTCCATGCTGAAGGGAATAAAAGCAGCACCTTCCACAGGCTGCTGGAGGAACACGCGTTGTTGATCTGCTGTCCTTCTTTGAGGGCTTGCTCTGCAGGGTCCTCAAAGGGGCACAGGATTTCATTTGGGATCACCCTGGCTACAAAGAAAACACTGAGGATGGGAAGAGACTCCTGAAAGGATGGGCCTGGACAATGCAGCCTGCCCACTTTCCTATCACTGAATAAAATACATGAACAGTCTTCTCTCAGCCTACACGGCAAATGCTCACAAGCATCTCACCCATCATCCCATGTTCTTCTGTCTCCAAGATTGTCCATCACAAATTCCAATTGTCTTGTGATGCATGTAACACTGATCTACCTAGAGCTTGGCTACTTGTTTAGGCAGCTAATTTTGATCTGATGTAGGGGTCTGAATTTAGGGATCTAATTTTGATTTGGCTATAGGATGCGGACCAAACGAGATTAATAGAGTCAAACACGAAGAAACAAAACCACTCCCTCTGCCTTAATGCTACCTTAATGCTTGACAGAGCTTCCACAGCCTTCTGTAGTCTTTGGATTAGATTTTTGGGATTGTGACCAGCTCTTACTCTACCTAAGGTTCTTTGAATGACACTTCTTGTATTAAACTCTGTTATTTTGTCCCAGGTTTCTATGAGCAAGTACAGTTGGTCTTGTTCTCTGTTTACCAGACTTTTCAATTTCTTTCCAACCTTTGCAGCCCTATGGATGTATTCAGATCCTGAACTTTGACAAAGTTCTGCTTTCAGTCCCGTGTTGATCCCATTTTAATCACTGGCTCATTTCTCAATGCACTTAGACATCCCTGTGTCTGTCAGCAACAAATATTTGTTAATCACATTTCTCCCTGGCTCAGTGTTGAAAATCTCTGCACTGCTGATTGCAGACACAGCACTTCTGACTCAGTATTTATTCTGAGGTTCTCCTTACCCTTAGCTGCCATCTCTGCCTCCCTGCTCCACTTGACTCTACCCCACATCTGGAGAGCAGATCTATCCCTGAAGTCAATCTGACTCACATTATCTGGAAATAGCCTGGTTCCATTATAACAAGACCTTCACTGCCCCACTGCCTTCATGGCTGAAAGACATCTCAGCCAATGGGGGCATGGATTAATGTCCTGAAGGGAAAATGTGCAAACCTTCTAACAAGCCTTTTCTTCTCTGTGTAAAAGGACTATCAGGAGCTGAGGCTTCCTTGTAATTCTTCAGTTAGGTGCTCAAGATTAGAAATGAGACTCAAGTAATAATGAACCCACTCTAAAAATGCCTTTTTTAAAGCTACGAATCCACTAAAAAAGAAAGGATTACTACCAGAGAAAGGGTTGGTACCGGGTTTGATCTATGAGTCCACCAAACTCCTGCCAGTAAATACTGACATACTCTCACCTGGCAAAAATAGAAGTGGGTATTTTTAAGTTTAAATATTCACATACCTATGAGATTTTCAGCCAGCTCTACAGGATGTAATATTGCTGATGGCCCTTAGAAAAAAGCAACCAAAATATGAAACCTTCTTTCTCACCCCTTCGACCCCCGTCAACACTGTTCATTTGGATCAGGTGTTTTTGAAGTTTGCACATGGCAGTCTCATTTGCATTTAATGTCCTTCAGATTACTTCCTTTTTGTTGTGCTAAACACCTCTCTCAGTTGAGTCTAATTTGATGAGGTCATGCTGTGACTCCTGACCCTTTGGGTTCTAAATGAAACCATCTGACAAAAAAAGTAAGTGGAGGGAGTCTTTTGCCTGTTCGTGGACATTTGATATTTGCAGATGTGCAGCAAATTTTACAGATGACTCTTTTGCCAAGCTAACTCTTGGTTGGAGAGGTGGAAATAAGTGAATTCCTAGAGAGAATAAAATATTCCAAAAATAAATAGGTCATGGCAATCCAGTCCTCAGAACTCTACTAGCTAAAATAAAAATAAATCAGAAGTAAATAAGACCATTATCTCAGCCAAGGGAATCCTAAATTCCCAAAAAGCTTTTCTCCCCACAAAATTACTTAATTCTTGGTGTTTTCTTCCAATGTTTGTGAATGGAAACACCTGCATGGCTTGGCACAGAGACCCTGGGATTGTTTGGTGGCTCCGAGGTAGCCTGTGGTGCACATGGGGACCCTCCACCTGCTTTGGGCTGGTGTGCCCCAGCATTTCTGGAAAGGGTGAAGAGGTGCACATTTATTTCCAGTTGTCTCCAATGTGTGCTATAGGGGAGGTCAGCTGGATGATCCCACAGTCCTCATCTGGCCTTAAGTCTGGGTCTGTTACTCAGGCTTTGAAAAGCTCTCAAGCACTGATCACTTCATTCCAGGCTAATTTTGTGTGGAGGGAGTCACTGGAGTTTTTAGCACATATGGTCAAATAAAAAGGCAAAATGCTATTCCAGACTTCTCTGGCCTCAAAATAGATCTGTGTTTTACTAGGATAAATATGATATAAAACTGGAAAAGGAAATAAGCAAGCATGGAAATTTCTTCAGAATATTTTATCAGTGCTGTGCTGCTCATCACCCTTTCCTTTGAGAGGCTGGAAGTGGGACCTTGTTTAAATAATAATTGGGGCTTAGCCAGAATACACTGAAACTGTCAGAAAGACCTCATCACTGAACATTAGTTGAGGCCATATATCTCTTTTTATTTGTAACTCTTCCTGTGCCAACCCTGCCCACTTCCCCATACACATGTAATTTCCCCCATGAACTCTTTGGCTCATTATTCAGCTGTCTGTGGTGTGCATGCCCTCCATAGCAAAACTATTTCAGAATTATCTGGGTGTAGTAAATCATCTTGAGATATACTGTAATTAAGTAGGAATATGCAAAGCATCAGGCAGATTATCTTCAAAATGCATCAAAGTACATTATATTATAGGAAAAAAATAGGAAAAACTGCAGGTCATATATTCACTAAACTCCTCTACCTTATATGAAAATGAGTCATTTTCCACCATACCCTGGGGGTGAGGAGGCTGTCAGATGAAGAAATAAAAGACACTGCTAGTTAAGAAGAGCAGACCATGCCAAATCACTAATTAAAATTTAGATTTTTTTTTTTTTTTTTGTGTGGAGAACAGGTGCATATGCTAAAAGCTATTCCAGAACTGGACTAACTTTTACCTCACTTTTTTTTTTTAATGTTATTTTACAAACCTGAGTAAGTGCCTCAAAGACTGAATGTCTTATTGAACCAAAGTCTTAAATATATATACATAAAAATGGAGCACTCAACATTGCATCCTAATTTTCAAAGAACATAATTTCAATTAACATGACAGCTTCTGAAAGAACAGGTTAAAAAAGCAATTTAAAAAGAATTTTTCAAATGGTATCATTGAGTAAATTAGGTTTGAAGTATTGAGGACTGAGATAGAGATATAGAAATATATTTTGTTACATCTTAACAGCCTTATTTCTGCATTTTCAAGACCCCATGCCTTTTCAGTTGTCCACTAAACTAACTGTGCACCTAAGAAAGGGGTCAGAGGGATTTATTATCATTTCTGTGTTCATTAAAATACTTCTCTGGAACTCTACCTACCTGAACCTGAGCTATGTTTTTAATTTTTTTGTATTAATTGAATAGACAAATAGTCAAAATGGTTCTTCAGAACCACAGGAATCACAGCCAAGCAGCCACAGCAGTCCTAATAAATAATTATCACCACATCTGCACGTACAGAATGGGAACTATTTTGACATAGCCATTTCTATTCACATACCCCCAAAATCCTCAAAATTATTTAGAAGAGCTTTACTCCCACTGCCTTTGGCCGGAATCATGAGAGGAACTTTACCAGCCTCTGATGGGAGGTGCTGAAAACCCCAAACTCCACAGGAATACGAGAGAATCTGCAGGACTTCTCCATCCCTGCACTGCCAAACCTGAGGAAGTGAGGTCTGAGTAGCAGCTCACTCCTGGGGACTTCTTGGAAAAGGGAAATTCAAATACTATATTCATCTGATATAAGCAGGAGACATTTTAGTGTCAGTGTTTCAGCTTGGAAAGGTAGAAATCTAAACTTGCATCTCAGCACATCCTGGAATGAGATGCAAAAATGCATATTCATCAGGATTATAGGAAATTTGGGCCTAAAGAAAGAGTGGGATTTTCCTTGTGTTTTGTACTCTGCAAGAGAGGTGGGCCAGAAACAAATGCATGCCTGCTAGCAAGGGAAAGCCTGCTGATACCTAAACCATCAGGGGCTTTTCAAAAAATTATTTATCCTTACATTACTTGAAGATTACTCATGTAATCCTGTTTGTAAAACTGGAAGAAACTGTAACATGCTTTCTACAAACATTCATCAGAATTCTTAAATGATTTTATTTTTTGCTGTGTTCACAATGCCTTTAGTATTTCCTTTTTCAAGGAATTCCTACAAATTCAATAATGAGACCTGAAAGAAAATTTTTTCAGCAAAAAGTAATGTCAATAAAATAATTTTTTTCAGCAAACCATAATGACAATAACTGCACCAGAAACCTGATTTTGTGTTTAATATTCTAGATTACATGCATGGCTCTTCCCCACAGAGGCAGATATCAGCTGCCTCTGTAACACCCCCAGTTTTGGGTTGAAAGGGACACAAGACAACAAAGATTCAAAGTGGGACAACAATGCATGATGTAAATCTTCATTTAACTTTAAAGTTAAAATCATTAAATAAAGTCAGCTACAATGGTCTCAACAGATCTTCTCTGAGTATCCCCATAACCTGAAGTACTGAGGTTTTCATGTAGTAGTGGGTAGGAGAAATTCTGTTGCTGGTAGATTATGCCATGCACAAAAAGCACAGAGGGTGGAGAGCTGAGGAGTTTAATAAAGCTTGCACAAATCAAGGCAGACTCTAGATGAACAAAACCTGGCATCATTTTGTTCAAGTCACTTTCTACTCAATAGAATCCTGGGGGAAAAAATGGGGGAAACTCTGACACAAAACTGCAGAGGGGCACTTCCTCTCTGTACCTCCTGTCCTGGGAAGGGGGATGCTTGGAAAACAAAAAAAAAAATTGTGTCACATGACTTGTATTTTCCTCATATAAAAATTCAAATAAAGATAAAATTTCAAAAAGCAAAGTTGAAGTCCTGAGGAGACTAAATTTGGAAGTCATATCCATTTCAAAAATCTACCTCAAAATTCAATATAGTAGGCAGCTAGGAACAATAAAATAAGACCATATGGGCTCGGATCAATGTATTAAAAGTGTGCTGTGCTGAAGTGCTGAAGACAGTTATTCATTCATTATCTGCCTGTAGTGAGCTTGAGATGTGATCATTTGATTGCCCCAAAGTCAAATTTTCCAGAATATAAACTCATAAGCAGGGAGTGTATATCCTGTCCTGCAGTGGCAGAGACTGGGGCAAAAATATTCTTACACTGGATAAGCAAAGCAGGGGGTGTGGTGAGGGAAAGTGAAGCTTTTCTGCTTCATATTGCAAGTCTGGTTTAAGCTGCTCGTTTTTATCAGGGCACCTGAACTTTTTATTGACTTCTGACAGCATTTTAGAAGTGATTTCACTTCTCAGGGGATTATTGGAAATGTGCTCTTTGTTTGAAGCCCTCTTAGAAAAAGGTCACCTCCTCTCCAAGCTGCTGCACTTAGAATCACATCTTGTTTAGGTCACAGCTCAAAAACAGTGACAGACCAGCCTGTGTCCCTCTAGACTGCACAGCAGGATTGCCAACAGTCTGGAAAACAACTCTTCATTGAAAAAGAAAACACCTGAAATCCCCCTTCAGCTTGTGCACAGTGACTGTCTCAGCCAGCAGCGCAGGAGCCCCTCATGCTGGGGACAGCACTGCCACAGGGGACAGCAGGGACAGCCCCTGGCCCCTCCCAGGGCACCTTTTCTCACCCCCACTCATCCCAGGGATGTGCCACAGGATGGGACAAGCCCTGCCCTCCCTGCAGGCACAGATCTGGGCTGTGGTGCTGTGGCCAGCCCTGGGGGCCATGGAGAGAGGGATGAAGGCTCCAGCCCATCATCCCCTCCCAGGCCTGTGCCAGCCCAGCACGGTGGCAGGTGGCAGAGGTTGTCCTGCCCCCAGCACTGCAGGGACACCCCAGAGCTCCACCTGAGAGCCACAGCGGGGCCTCATGTTCAGAATTCTTCTTCTTGGTCTGCAGCAGCCCTGTTTTGTCAACCCTCGGGACATGCTGCAATGCACATTTGTTTTCCCAAACTGAGAAAAACTGGGAGAACTCTGGCAGGAGATCACAAAGACTGGAAATTTCTTTTCATCTGCTAGGTTATGATTTATGTTAATGATTGGGCAGAGGAAGGAGGGGGACTCGAGAGCAGGCTGTCTGTATGGCAAGGAAATCTCTCCAGACAGTGGGAAGGAGCACTCAGCACCAGGCACAGGCACCACTGCCTGCCTTGAAAATAAATAAGCCTCCAGAAAAGGCAGGTGGGTGCATGGCAAATCCTCTGGACAAAGTCCTCTCTCTTTGGAGAGTGCAGGAGAAGCAATTGTTGCCACTCCTTTAAAATTGTAGCCGGAACCCTGCTGGAGTCTGCAGAGATCCCCTGTGCAAAATGTGTTTCCTCCAGTTTTCCCAGGAGGCTGGGATTTGGCTGCACAGCACAGCAGAAGGAAAAGTTCAAATGCAGTGGCAATTCCACATGCTAGGAAAGCTCTTCTCAGGGTGAATTTCCTCCTGAAAATGCTGCTTATTTCATCCTACACCAAGCTCAAATCCCTGCAAGTTCAGCTGCAACTCCTTTCCTAACTTTTGGACACCTAGAAACTAGTGAAGGGCGAGGAAGAGGAGGAGAAAGAAGGGGAAGGAGAAGAAGGAGAAGAGAAGGAGAAGGAGAAGGAGAAGGAGAAGGAGAAGGAGAAGGAGAAGGAGAAGGAGAAGGAGAAGGAGAAGGAGAAGGAGAAGGAGAAGGAGAAGGAGAAGGAGAAGGAGAAGGAGAAGGAGAAGGAGAAGGAGAAGGAGAAGGAGAAGGAGAAGGAGAAGGAGAAGGAGAAGGAGAAGGAGAAGGAGAAGGAGAAGGAGAAGGAGAAGGAGAAGGAGAAGGAGAAGGAGAAGGGGAGGAGGAGAAAGAAGGGGAAGGGGAAGGGGAAGGGGAAGGGGAAGGAGAAGGAGAAGGAGAAGGAGAAGGAGAAGGAGGAGGGCAAGAAAAAACCACAAACACGCAAACACTTAATCTTGGGTCTTCCACGGAGCATCATTCCTAGAGGAGCAGCCACTGCAGAGGAGCAGCCACTGAGTAGTATTTCAGTTCCTACATGGCTGTGCCCACTGTGTGCCTGACAGCCCCTTTCAGGAGTTCTGTGTCACAGTGAGATGTCACTGAGGGGTGCCTGGATGACACACAACTGATGAAAACCATGTTGAGGGTTTGTAGAGATTGAATGGCTGCTCAAAATCAACCTCTTAATGATGCTACACACCACAGCCCCACCTCAGCAAAAGATATCACAGCAGGGCTGACCTTACACTGAGAAAACCCTGAGGCTTTACTTTAGTGTGAAGCTTTTCTCCTAAAGCTACCCTGAGAAAAGCTGCAAGAAACAAAAGTTACATCCAAGAATCTTAAGGACTTTCTGCATGTTAATTAACCCTGCAGCTCCCAGAGTGGGGCAGGGAAGTGCAGTTAAACCAATTAAGTTGCAGATGAAGGGGAGGAGCTGGGGGTTAAATGCCTTGCAGATGGAGGGATGGGAACTCAGGCTTTCCAGGCTGGAGTCTGAATTGGACTTCCCAGGAGTACTGGAAGTGAAACTTTCCCTGTAGGACTGCCACTCTACGAAATCAGCTTGGCAGCGTGTGACAGACATAATCCTTTCCCCATATGTTTTATTTTCTATAAATAGCAACACAACTCATTAGCATTCTGTAACTTCAGGAGATAAGGAGAATGCACAAACAGACAAGCAAATATCTGAACTATTTCCAGAGAATTGCCTGGAATTCCGGGCAGCCCAGGAGGACAGCCCAGGATCTAGCCTTCCCAGTTTAACATCACCTGCAGTGCCAGTGACTGGGAAAATATTCCTCCCAATGGCAAGGGGTGGTTGAGCTTCCCAAAACACACAGCACCCCTGAGGGTGAAGTGGGCCATGTACCACAAAGCAGAATATTGCCTGGTGGTATCACAGGGACAGAATTCTAATCCTGACCTTTGACAAACCACAGACAAAAGACAGACAAGCAAAATATTTTCCGTGTTTGGGGTGTTCATGCCCCACATAATAAAATGTGTAACCTTCCCTGTACTCCAGTGAAACCATAATGGTTTTTTTTACCATCATTTTTATGGCTGATGTATCTGAAAAATGTAATGCTGTTGGGGCTGTTTTCGACTTTTTATCAAGGCATAGCCTTACAAAATAGAAAAGGATCTGCTCTGTCCTTGACATTAACATGTGATATACAAACTCTCAATTATTTTAGTCCCAATTAAAATGGTCTTGCATGTTATTAGACTAAGGGAAAAAAAGAGTCTATTTTGTATTTGATAATTGGCTGAAGGTTTCTTAAACAGAATAAGAGATGCAAGAACTGTCACCCTGAATTAGATGTGCAATCATATTCTCTAGCACTTTGCTCAACAGTGGCTAGTAACAAACACCATAAAGGAACAGGAGCAGAAACCTGATGGGAAAGACAGGAAAACAGCAGATTATTTTCAGCAGAAATTTGATTTTTCAGAAATAGATTTTTTTTTTCTTTCAGTTCAGAATGAAAATAAATCTTATAATGAAATTCAAGGATAAACAAAAGCAGGGACAAAAAATTCCTCATGAAAGAGGCAGCAGAGGTGGGAGACACTACCTGGGGTGGCCCTTCAACCAGCAGGGGCCACATGTTTGAAAGACACTTCAGGTCACACACGTGCAATGACACAGTTCCTGCCCATGGGAAGTGGGAAGAAATTAGTAGAAAATGTGGGGAATTGGAACTGGATAATCTTTAAATTCAATTTCAAGCCAAGCCCTTTCAAGATTTTGTGAATTTCTAGATGTGTAAAGGATTCTTAAGAGCACAGAGTCCCAAAAAAGGGGACTTATTTCCGTTCTAATGCATCAATGACTCATTTTATCAGTGATTAAATATAACAGGCTGGGGACAGGGTATAAATATAAGCTGTTTTTTTTTTTAAAAAAAAAGGACCCTATGAAAATCACAGGGAAATAAAAAAATCTAGCACACTGTCATACCAAAATTATATGAATTTCTAACTCCAGGAGGATAATTACAGTATAACACAACCTGAAATGTTTTTCATGTTTTCATGTGTCTGTCAGGACCTTTTTCCCATAGCAATATTTTTTTTTTTTTTTTTTTTTTTTTTTTGCCACAGACACACAACTGGCTTTAAAAAACAAGCACTTGGTCTTCAAAGAGGATATCCATGATTACTGTACGAGCTCAAGAACAACTGCAGGAGCTCTGGATGAGGTTTAGCTTTGTCACCTGCTGTGAGCACACAGGGCTGGATTTTGAGGCCAGCCCAGGCCTTGCCTGGATTTTCAGCACTCCCTGCCTGTGCCAAACCCAGCTCTTTGGGTGGGTGCAGGTTTTCAGGTGGGACCTGATTCCAAAATTGGCTCTGGGGCTGCAGCATCTCCAGTCCAGTCCCTGGGTTCCCTCCAGGGGCTCAGCCCCTGCTGGGATGTCAGGTTTTAGGACTCTGTTTTATACCAAAAATGTAGCACCTATATCTATATAAGCTTTACCTTTCTCTGTCTAAAGCTTTGGTTAATTTGAACAGTGAATGGCACCTTAGAAGATAAAAAATGATAGCAAAGCACATAGGAAGATAGGAAGGTAGGAACTGAAGTGCACACAAACATCTTAAAATATCACAATGTTCTCTCTAGGAGCTAACACACAAGCTGGGCTCAGACCACCAGCAGAGTATCTTCCAGAAATGGTAAGATAATTAAGTATAAAGAGCATCTCTTAGAAACAGCTAAGTCTTGCAATTAAGTCATTGAATATCTCAAGAGATGCACAGTTATAATTTTTATTAATTGTTTCCACAATTACAAAATCAAGAAAACTACTAAATATTTTGGTTGTTGCACAGAAACTTTTCCATACTTAAAATGAGTTTTCTGAAAGACAATCTTTAGTTTTGCTGGTAAATAAATGAGAATAATATTTTCTAATTATTAAAACAATTCAAAACCCCACAAAACTTTCACTGTTTATTCTTAACCACCTGTACAGCTGGTGGTTACAAAAAAACACCCTCCATCAGATTTCAGTGGGTTTTGCTGTATTTTTGGAGAAATTTCCCCCCTTCATTTAATGTTATTCTCTGTGTCTTTTGTTTCAAGGAGCTCAGCCTGTGATCAGCCTTTGAGAGTGGATCATAACACAGACAGGGCTGTTTGTATGAAATTATGAACTGCAGTTCATATTATATGTGGGACTCATGTCCCAGCTTGCCCAAGAAAAGCCTATTAAACAGCATTCCAGACAGCAGCTCTGCCCAAGGGACACTCTTGTCACTTCCCTGAAGGACTGCCCCTGGGACACCATCAAGTCTGTGGCCCCGGGCCACCCTGAGGAGCCTCTGAAGGAAAACACCCCCTAAGTACGAGGTACCCAAAATGCTGAGCAGGGAAAGGAGATTACAGGTTGGTGTCAAAGCTTGTGACAAGGAGACAATGACAAGGAGACAATGAGTTATGCTGAAGGGACTTCATGATATGCCCATCCAGGAGTGTGGATGGGGTATATTCAGACTAATTTTGGACAGAGATTAGCAGAGGCTGTGCTCTGATTGGGTGTCAGTGCCCACTTCTGATGATCTCCAATTCAATGGGGTATATTCAGACTAATTTACTAATTTTGGGCGCTCAGATTAGCGCAGGCTGTGCTGTGATTGGGTGCCAGATCCCACTTCTGATGATCTCCAATTCAATGGGGTATATTCAGACTAATTTACTAATTTTGGGCGCTCAGATTAGCGCAGGCTGTGCTGTGATTGGGTGCCAGATCCCACTTCTGATGATCTCCAGTTCAATGGGGTATATTCAGACTAATTTGGGACGCTCAGATTAGCACAGGCTGTGCTGTGATTGGGTGCCAGTTCCCACTTCTGATGATCTCCAATTCGATCAACACCGTGCTGAACAACTTCAAGGAATCGCATTGTTGAGAGTCATATGCTAAGCTCATTGTTAAAAAAAATATATAAAAAAAAAAATCACATGCTAAACTCATTGTTTTGCTGTAACATCATCCCAGAATAAAGCAGAAGTCCAGATGATGCACAGCCTTGGGAAAGCACATGTAAATGACCGCTGGGAGCTGGGGTGATCCCAGAGGTCACAGCTCGGGAGGACCCCAGCGCGCCTCAGACCTGAACCTCCAAATGGCAACTAAATTGTAGCCAGACCCGGAGGGGTCAGCAGGACCAGCAGCTGGTGATGGAACACCCTGAGGACAGCAGCAGCCCAGGGCCAGTGGCTGGTGTGGCAGCAGAGCCGGGGCAGCGCTGAGGAACGCGCGGCGCTGGAGCAGCGCGCGGGGCTCGGGCACAAGGCAGCACTTCAAAGGCAGCTCTGACTTTGATAGAGAGTGAGCAGGGACCTGTGCTACAGAACAACCCAGCATGTGCTTCACATTTCAGAAATTGTATGCAGAAAAAGGCCTCGCAGATGAAAAAAAAAAAAAGGAAGGGGGGAGAGAAAGGCAGCATAAAAAAGTCCTTGGGCATCAAGACTCTTCTTAAGGTAGCGTTCCTGAGCCCCCTACGTGCTATGGCATTGCTGAAAACTGCACTGTTTGAAAACTGCAGTGTTTGCACTTAAATAGATTTTTTCTTCTTTTTTTTCCTCCCCATTTGGAGTTATTTAGCAACACCTCTCCTGAGATGTGGAAGAATGCAAATAAAACATCCGATGTGATCCTTACCAAGTACAAATTACATTAATTTGTCCTTTGGAGAATAACCTTTAACCATCACGAAATACATTCTACTGGCTTTCTTGCTCTCCACCCCCCTCCTCTTTTACTCTTTTCTTGGACTTTTGAAGCAGATTTTTGTTGAATAGATCATACAGGATTATACAGTTATAGCTTGCTTTCATATATTTCAAAAAGAAAATCATAAATATGACCTCATATGTTAATAAATCAATTATGGAATGCTGTTTTACACATATGCTCAAAACATGACCTCTTCCAAGTTCTCTTAGAGCAGAAAGTTGGAGTTTAGATTTAAGGCACTTTAGCTTTAAAGATATTGGGAATAACAATATCTGGTAAATATTAAGTAAAGCAGGTTTTCTGCTAAGGTTTATCTTGCCTTCAGTGGTTTATTAAAACTTGCTCAACAACGCGGTTTTAGTTACACATGAATAAGCCTTAACTTTACTTTTCTTCAATAATGAAATTGGTGTTCAGTAGCTATAATTTACTTAATCACTTTTGCAATATGAAGGGGTGAAGCAGAAGCAGACTGAGTTTTATATATGTTCTTTTGCACTCTCAGAGGCAATTCATTGGTAGAGCATTTTCATTTTATAAGACAAAACAATGCTGGTGACTCATGAGGACTTACATAATTGTTTTTTTGGGAATTTGACAAGAAAAAAAAATGTGCAGCAGCCAATCCACATAACTTTTAAATCTGTGAAACAAAAGATGCACAGAACACTTCTCATTCTATTTTAGATTTAATTCTCTGCTAAATTTCATCCTGTGCTCAATGTAAAAACTCTAGTTTTATTTTTGCCTGCCTGAAGGAGATGAGGTAACCTTAAAAAAATGTTTGATAGAAAATGAAACCTCCAACAAAATATCTCTCATTGCTTTCTGTAGTTCCTTATGGCTTGCATTGCCATGATATGGATTTTTCCTTAGTGCTTCCTCCTCTGAAGCTGTGCTCCTCTCCCATTTTGGAAAGTGATGCACAGAGACTGAAAGCCAGATGCAGGAAGGGGACACAGCCTGCTGCAGGCTCGGACAGAGCAGAGGCTCTGCAGTCCAGTTTTTGAAAATGAACTCAGTTGAGATCAAAGGGATTCACAAACCAAGTTGCTCTTCCCAACATCCACGATATTTTCCTGTTCAGCCCCGAAGTTCCCAGGTGCCTGCAGCTGGGTGCACACAGGCTGGGACCTGCAGCAGTTATACAACCCAGGGGATGGCGGGTGGCACCTTTTCCACCCAGGGCTTGTCCTCACCAAGCTGGTGTCGGAGTCTGCTGGGGAGAAACGTGATGGAAGCATTTCACCATGACCTCTACAACACGTAATGCTGTGGAAAACAGGCACCCAAAACTGCAGAAGAGCGTGGAGCTGAGCAGAGCCATGCTTAGCAGGCAGGAAATCTCTTGCCCCCTCACCCATGTGATGTAAACTGATCAAACTTGTGATTGGGTACAAATTTAACAAAACAAGTGATCAGACTCAAACCCCCGGTTCTGTCTGCCTTTCCTGCTTTAAAAGCACTCCCTGAGCAATCAACACAACTATATTACATTGTTTATATTCAGCAGGCAAGAATTATTCCTTTTGATAGGAACTACACTGGTTTACATCAGCCGAAAGTCCTCCTTCTCTATCTCATCACACCTAATATCAACACACACCACCCAGCTGTATGTAGTGTCAAAACACCTTCTTTGAGGTGAATTTCCTCAGTACCTGGCAGGATATATGTCTAGGCACTTAAACATCCTCCTGCCACCACAGCTAGTTGCTGAGGAAATTAAAATGAGCACGATGGTATTGCTAGCAGGACACTCGTGAGAAGTGGAGAGCCTGTTACTGTGTATTTCAGAGAAAACAGCACCATTAAAGGACACAAATGTGATACTTGATTTGGATGTTTTCCCATGCAGATGAAAGGAGTCACTCCTCATGCAATTCTGAAAGAAACTGATTAGATTTATGTAGGCAAGTATCGGCTTGTGATTAGCATTTAGGTGAGGATGCAGTTATGTGCTACAGGAAATACTGCTGGGTGCATTTTCTGTTTACTTTCATTATCTAATGTGCTCTGTATTAGGCTAGGAAAGGCAGAAGTGGTTATTTCAGAGGTTTTTGAGTACTTGTAAATTTATTACTGTTTTCTGAGACAGGAATTGAGTACATTACTCCTTTATAAACAGTCTTTTTGGATGGAGCGGTATAAAATGCCTTCCAAACAGTTTCAAGTCAGGTTGTTGTTCTGCTTGAAGCAGGTACAAAAAGGTTTGAAAAATCAGTTTTTCCAAAGAAAACTGCATCTCACAAAAAATACTTGCTTTAAGAAGTCACTTTGCTGAAAAGTTCAGTCACAGAAATGTGTATGGGGCTGTATATATAGATACACATATGTATATGCACACACACACACACATATATTGTGTTTCAGTTGAATTGGGATAAAAGAAATCAGAGGTTTTACGGTTTTCATTTGTCAAAAAAAAAAATCTGTTACCAAAATGCTTCATTTCTGGCAACATTTGTATTAAATCCCAAAGGGACATTTACCTTCAGGTAACCTCAGTGTAATTCATGTCTTCACCAAAGCTAAGGGGAGATAGACCAGTTAGTGACTGCCTAAAGAAAAATTTTAAAAAAAGATGGGGGGGGAAAAAGCAGCCAAGACTGTTGTATAAAAGCTCAGAAATCCTTTCATGCACTGTCTAGGCTTGGAATATGGGAGGAAATCTCTGCCAAGAAGCAAAGGATGTTGAAACAGAATCATGCAATGTGTTAATGCCGCAGGGCATTGGAAGTGAGATGCCAGGGACTTCAATCAGGAATTGAATGATCTTTGTGATATAGCAAAGAGGATGGAATAACATCAGAGAGCTGTGCACACAATGGAAAGAAACAGAATAATCATTTGTCATCACTCCAAGAGGACGAGTGCCGGCAGTGACGTTTCCCCAACCAACCTATTCATGTCATGGTTTGAGGTTCAAATACCTTCCAGGAGCAGATACCACCAGCAACATCCTCTGATGGCATGGAAATTTCAGCAATATCCACCTCATCTGACACTTCAAAGGCCTTGTGCTCTGGTCCTCAGACAGTTAAGTGTGGATACGCTAAGGTGGCTATGAAATCAGATTAACTTAAAGAGCTTGTATAATTCACAGCCTATTAAGTTAACCCAATTTCAAAACTGGTTCCACTTTGCATGAGAATGGACATCTGTGGCCTTCAAAATCCTCTACCATTTTTCATTCTTTATAAGGTATTCTTCTTTCCTTTATACTGCTGCTGATCTCTAGCTGTGTCCTATAAAAAAACTCAATAGAAACTGGTCAGATACCTAAAATGGTCGTGGCCTGTTATGTGCAAAATATATAATTATAGTGAAATGTTACAGAAAAAATTGCCTGCACATGGGCAGAACTTGAACTAGAAACTCACTTTGATTCAGATAAGCCATTTGGTCACCAGTATTGGTCAGCTTGCTATGTATTTTGGCAAAAAAGTCACCTGGTTTCCAGTGCTGATAGGTCGATAGCTCTCAATAGGATCTAAAGGCATCATCATATGGTGTCCAGCTCTTCTGTTGAGGGCCCTACACAAATATTTGAAAAAAAATCCCAAGTTTAGATTTCTGCGTCTGCAAGTCTTGCATTTAATTTAACATTCAGCCTTTGTTTGCTGAAAAAATATAATGCTACATCAAGTAAATCAAGTACTACATGCTAGTAGTATACTATCCCTATAAATATGTGGAGTTTTAAGATACAGGGATATACATTAAGCAGAGAGCAGTACTTTCAAGCTGAGGAGCAGCCAACACTCACACTTAGATGGTGAAACCAAACTGTAATTATAAGATATCATCTCGCCAATATATCTTCATATTTCAACATCCAGTAGAACATAATACAGTCTAATTTATAAGGTGCCTTATCATGCAAACTTACATAGGCACAGTAATTTAAAAGGGATTATATATAAACCCCACTAAAAGCAAATATCAAAAAGAAAAATTCTTGGTCTTGTTATATTTCAAAAACTTTTATTGAAGGAGTTTCTCTGCTTTTGGGGTGGTGTGGAAATCCAGAAAGAAGAAGGCACATGCCAAAATCATTAAAATTGGATGTTTTATTCTGGTACCTAAATCTATGTCTGGCAATCAAGGAAAGGTCACAAATTCACCTTTTCAAAGGGCTGTGCCTTAGATCTGTGTAAATTGGTGTCATTTCATCAACTTACAGCAGCTGAGGATAAACCCACTGCTTTTAGGAATGTTGTGGGAACACTTGGTTTGATTCTTCACATTCACACGTATTCCTAAAATAAAGAGGATTCTTCCCCCATGATTTTTGTGATCCAAGTTTTCAAATGTCTGGATCTTGTAATTACTTTCTCATGGACTTTCAGAGTACAAAGTGTTCCTGATTTCCATTGCTACCAGGCATGTGCTGCAGGATGTGAAGGGAAGCAGAATTTACCTGTCCGAAGTCAGGACAGCAAAAGCTCCTCAGGCACTTCTGAAAAGCGTGAATGGCTTGAAGATTTTTTGTGCAAAAGACACATAAGAATAAAGCACTTCTGTGCTCTGCTATCTAACTCTGCCACATAGACATCTTTTTCCCATTCTCCTAATAAACAGTGTTCATGGATAAATTCCAGCCGATTGCTACGCTCTGAACAAAGCAAGAGCTATGGAAATGCTGGCAAGCACATTCTCACCAAGATTTGCATAAGTTTTCATTCAGGATTACAGGCTTTGTCCTGCCCAGATGAAGACATTTAAGATTTTCTTTGACTTTATCAGCAATTGGAGCATCAGTAAGACGGTTAATAGGCTGCCTCAGGAAGCCAAGGCTCCACTTCTTTTTTCAATTTCTGTTTTAAGGGGAGTTAGACATTTTGTAAAGATGTTAACTTATGAGCATTCCCTGCTGCTCATATAATTGGAGATACCTTTGGTCAAAATGAGATTCCTGGGTGCTTTAGATTTTTGTTCTCAGGTACCAAGGAGATGCTTTTACAAAGATTTACCTGAGATACTGCAAGTACAGACAATGCACAGAAACCCCAGCTTCCAAACAAGATGGAAAGGTAGTTGTCATGTAGAGTTGTGCACACATGTTATGATTAGACTGTTTGAACACTTGGGCATTAGCAGAAAATGGTGTAAATAAAGATCATTCCATCACTGTGGGGTTGTCTGCCCATTCCCCTTGGAGAAGGGAGGTGAATGGCTACCATAAGAATGAAAAAGCACACCCAGTGTTTCCTCCAGGACATTCATCACTGAAAATGCACCCTGGGATCAGCTTCTGCACACCAAAATTCTATTCTTGGAAAGGCATAAAAAGAAATCTTCGTGTAATAGCCCAGGTTAAAAAGGCAGACACATCCGAACAAACCCAACTACCAGATGCTACCTTTGGATAGCATTCAATCTTTAACTATAGTTTTTAAAAGGCTTCCTCCAGGATATTAATATAACCTATCTCAAGCCTACCACAACCTGCTTGATGTTCTTTACCCAGGAACAATCAAACAATTTATATAAAGTAATTGAAATGACCTTTTCTGTGCAGTGAGCCATTGTAAGTGACAGTCTAGAAATG
Organism: Passer montanus; assembly: GCF_014805655.1. NCBI lineage: Eukaryota > Metazoa > Chordata > Aves > Passeriformes > Passeridae > Passer > Passer montanus. The sequence goes on from NW_024366703.1 coordinate 13,547,456, forward strand.
TACCAACATGTCATGACACCAACTGCATCGAACTCAAGGAACCAATCCATTATTCTGAATAGATGCCTGGTAAAATGAATGGAATGTTTGTTATTACGAGAATATAAATCAAAAGCACTCAATAGCATTAATCAAATAAAAATAATGTGGAAATTGAAACTTTCAAGAAGGAAAACAGTGAATCATCTGTGAATTTGGCGCTGTATCAAGCATACACCATTCATCTTCACTCGAAAGGCCCTTCATGACCTATCCACACTGCACCTTATCATTTCTTTCTGTGTTATTATCATGTCAGCTCTCTCCTTGGATTGGCCAGTGGTGCCTGCCATCATCCCCTCTCTGTTGCCCTTCTGCCCTTTCTCCCATGCCAGCTTTCGTGTAGGGAAGAATCTCTCACAAATATCATCAAACCTCATTGCTCTCTCTCATATGCTGCTAGAAATATTTATTTTCCTTGAATAGCCATAGGAACATACTTGGTACTGAATATAATGACTTTTTTAAACTCTGTCTGTTCTTACCTAATTATTTCCTTGTGCTTCCTTGTCTGTCTGGTACAACTTCACTATTTTGGTTCTCCTGCTTCTATTTCTTGTCTTAGACTAGAACTGACTAAGGACAGGAATTTAGTCCTTGGTTTATATTTACAGAGTACTCAGTATGAGAGGTTTCTTTCTATAACTGAGAATACTTAACCATTACTGCTTTATTAATGATAACTTCTCAGCAGAGCTGAACACTTTTATTTGGGTTATATAAAACCCAGTGCCAATATCCAACCATATGGACTTAGTTCTCTCACTATTGAAAAATGAACCATCCTAAAAATTTTATTTTTTCCCTGTAAATAAGGCATTTTCTAGAGAATACTCTGCCAATCAGTGTAAAGCTAGTCACAATGTCTTTAAGTCATTTTTAGAGGAAAAAAATTAGCATGAACAGAAGATCATAAAGACCTCCAGCCACCTACTGTCGATATAAGTTAAATTTCCTTGTGACCTGAAGATGAAGGTTGAAATCACCCAGGTCTGGATGTGTTCTTGGTGAGCTGCACAGTTTCAGTGAAGAGAGACATTATTGCCACATCACTCTGGGATAGGCACTGAAGTCTGGCCCTTCTGTTTGCAGTGCTTTACGTTCCTGTGCCCATCATGGGAGAACACTAATTTATTACTAGGATGGGAAAAAGTTTTCTTTGACCAGCCTTGGCAATACTTGGTTTTCATTTAAATGCTTTTGGTTCTATCTAAAACATATTTTCAGACATTTTACTCCTCTCACAGCCCTAATCTCAAGTAATAACTTAAGAAAAGCAGCAGAATTTAATATAAACCTTTACTGGTAAGACAGGTAATAATAATAACAGTAAAAAGTGATTTCCCCCCCACCACCAAAGTTATTCGTCATTCTCCAATGCCTGAGGGAGAAAAGGTGAACTTTCTACATGTCTGAATGTCATGAAATTCAGGCAGTTTCAGTGCAAGAAAGAATGAATTCCAAAGCTGTGAATCTGTTCTTTCCATTATGGCTCCAAAAGAAACACAAGACCTTCCACAACATGTAGGGAAATAAAAATGTCTCATGGCTGTAGAGTTTGCTAAGCCCCAGACACTTGGTGTTTGTACTGAGCAGCTTATTGTGAAGTGTGTGGCAGTGGTGTCAGGTAAATATTTCTTGTTGTGCAAAATAAGAGAGACTCTAGAAATTATCAATAGCAACTAATATAAAATGAAAGAAAAATCAAACATATTTTCTTTAGTTGCATTTGTTTGTTTGTTTTAAAATCATGCTTCGTTTTGAAGTTATAATTTCATCACTTCTCTCATCAGCTTGTGGCTGGGACAATTGTGTGATGCTGCATGGAAAAAAATGAGTAGTGGTGCCTCTTTTACCAAAATCAATGGCAACACTCACTGACTAAAGGGGCACAAAAGGAAAGCTCCAGAATAAATGGAACTGCACCCAGGTTTTGTCAAAGGAAGGACACCAGGAGTTTAACTGTGAGCTGATGTTCCATAAGACCTTGGAGTGGCACAGGCACCCAGCTACCCTGCAAAATCAGTTTCTGTGAAGCAACAACCAACCAAATAAATACCAAGCCTCTTAAACAAGGAGGAATGAGTCTCAGAGGTAATTTCTGTGTTTCTCATCACTGGTGGGAAGAAGCACAGGTTTTCTTTGTGGGGCACACAGTCGTCCCACATGGAAATATAAGTGGGGTTGAACATCAACCAGTCTGAGCTCACAGCTGTTCCTGCTACATCAGCAGACAAATCCAGATGTGCAGGGGATAAAATCATTTGCCTTCACTAGCTGGAGATAAGAGACACTCTTGGAATAGCCACCCAGACTAAGAAATGAAACAGAAAGTTCTCAATACTTTGAGCAATTTTAACGCATTGTGTGGCAGTTTTAAGACAGTTTTAAGGTGAGGACTTGGCCCTCATCCTCCCATTGCACAGATGCATTTAAATAGGGATGAACAATTATGGTTTTTTGCCAAGGCCCAGGATACCACATCAAACCTGAGCCCCACTGTTTCACACAGCACTCATTGTTCACACCACTTAAAATCCTTCTGTACGTGGCGTGCCAAGGAACAGATGTAAATAGAGGTCAAGATACTGCACTAGACTCCTCTCACTAGACAAGCTTCTGGCCTCCTAATGAGTGATTTTTTAATTAAAAGTGAGGTGACACATGCAGGTTGTCATCTCATCAGTGGAAGTTAGAATCGCTGAGCTTGGGGTAATGGTTCATTGTGCAACATTTAACAAAGTCTTTTTCTTTCTTATAAAAGCCCAAGCAAATAAAGACATTTTATCAGCATCACATCTGAGTGTAGAGCATACTAAATATCTTATATACCACAGTAAAATGTAACAGCCTCATGTTAAGTGTCCCACTGCAGCCCCAGCCAATTCTTCCCACAGCCACAGGCTGCTTTTCCCCTGGCCTGGGGATCCCTGGGAGCCCCCTCCAAGCAGGTGCAGCCCCGCAGACAGAGCAGGCACACACTCAGCAACAAGCTCCAGCTTTCTTCAGCCCCCTTCTCTTCAGGCTCCCAGCTCTATTTCCTCCTAGAACAAAATACATAAAACAAATTCACCTCATCAGCCACGTCGCCTTTCTTCTGTCTGCCAAGGTCTTTGCAGACCCTCCAGTGTAACACCTGACAAACTGCATTCTCTCCCACTCAGGCTTTCCATACTGCTCTCCCTGTAATTGTATCCACCACTGGGGTACTTTTTAATAGCCACCTGCTATTTTTTAAAGACCTGACGACCAGGCGAAGGGCTTCAGAGGCCAGATGAACCATCTAGCTCCAGCTAGATGTTTCAGCTTAGGGCATTTCAGAGCATGGTCTCGTGCCTTTGTAAATGCCAGCCTTTGTCTGATGAGGTATCTGCAAAAATCTTCCTTTGCTGTGGTTGCTCATCACATTTTTACAGAAGGTGGGCTTGATCTAGAGGGAGGAAGCAGAGCAAGGAAGCAGAGGCAGAGCCAGCAGACTCTGAATTCCCTAAGAGCTCAAGGGCTGCAGATCCTGGTTCTGTCACTGCAGCAGGATGAATGTCACCTCCCAGCAGAATGGCACCTGCAAGAGAAGAGCAGGTGAGAGGGCAGGAACATCTGGATTTGCTTCTTTGCTCTGCCCAGATTTCAGTTTATTATTTAGTCTCTCAATATCTTTTCTCCCTGTCTCTAAATTCATCATTTGAGAACCTTTTCCTCCAGCCTCGTCTGGAGATATCAGTTCTTTCCCACTTCATTGAAACACTAAATATATATTGGGTGATGGGGCTCTTAGATGATGCTTGAGTATGGTGATACAGGAAACACTTAGAACAGGCTGGTTATATGTCTATTACAAATTTTATTTTTCACATAATCAGGCAAGGAAAGATTAACAAGCCTTTCCTTTCGAGCACAGCCCCAAGCCATGGCACTAGCTGATGCTTCATTCCCTCTCCCGAGTAACCCCTGAACTTTTCAGCCATCTTCTAAATCCATTGTGTCTGGTTTCAGTAAGATTAGATGCACTTTTAGATGGCCCACTATGAGATTTTGATGGGTTACATTATCAATCAAACTTTAGGGATGTTGAATCAATGGCCTCACATATTAAATCAGCTGGGGGATTATTTTTTCTGGTTTTGCCAATTTTATAGGCAACACCGCTTTTTTATTACTATTACTCTCACTGAACACAGAAATCAGTGAAAATCTTATCCTTCTTTCATGCTTTGCCAATAACTTATTAAGACTATTTTGTAACAAGCATTCATGAGTTTTCTCATAAGAAATTAAGTAAAGAAATTGAGCAAAGATCAAGAGAGGACTATAGAGTTTTGGGAGCAATATAACAGCCACAGCTATTTAGTCACCTGCAAGAAATCCTGCTGAAGCTCAGGGGACTGCTTTTATCTGCAAACACAAGCCATGATTCCCTGGCACAACTCACAGTTATTTCCAAAGAAAAGCCACGTCTTGCAAACAGGGATCTCCTTAACCAAAGAATGGATGAAAGAAAGATTTCCAAGTTGCACCAATCCCACACTGAGATTTTGCTGAAGGTGTCCATTCCTTGCAACATTGGGTCTAATCCTGCTCCACTGAAATTATTGGAAGAAATTTCCTGTCAACCCCTTCCTAAGAGGAGTGCAGTTGTGATCACAGTGTTGAAACGGCATTGCAAAATACACACTTGTGTTTCAAAAAAAAATTTTTTTTTTGTAATTGCCAGCAATTAAGCATGTTTATCAGATTTTAGCCTCTCTCCATCATTCAGAGAGGTAATTAAAGGTTTAGTCATTGCATACTGGGCTGTTTTTCTGTTTCATTAGCTGCAGTGAGTCTCTGAGAATGGGGCTGACGTTGCCCTCACAGTGTTGCAATTCCACAGAGGTTCCCGTGGGCAGGCAGGACACTGCTCAGTGCACCTTCCTTCTCTTTTAAATCCCACCTCCTGCAAAGCCCATTTCACCCTGGGACATGGGCTGGACTTACTGGTGAAAAAATTAACCTGTTCCAACCTCTCTGAAAATTAAGTCATTTATTAATCCAGTGCCAAAGCTGGATTTGTAACTAATGCCATAATGTTCTGCATGAGAGTTGTTGGGCACTTAAACACCTTATCTAAGGTCTTATTCCTTCAGATGCCAAAAGGAAGAAACTGTTTTTGTTTCAAGCTAAACCCAGGTTCACCTTTAGTCCTGGGTTTAATCAGAAAGTCTTTCAGCCCAGATGGCTGCTGGATGAGTCTCCATTCTGCTCCTCCAGACACAAAATTTGCTATTTCTGGGCAAGAAATTGATACTACTACTTACAAGGCTCAGCATCTCTCTTAAGGCTGTAGTACAGCAGCTTTGTGCCTCTTGGCACCTCTGGTTTCTGCTTACCCAGAGCTGTCAAACCAAAATTACAGCAAGTAGAAATCCAAAGCACTTTAGGATTCACTATTTACTTTCGATTCTGCACTGCAGAGTCTGACTCCAACACATTCAGGTATCACAATTGCAATTTCTGAAGCTATTTACCTTGAAAAGTCTGTATTACAGTGCTAGTGGTGGTATATGAAAATAAAATATTTACTCAGTCATGGGATTCACTCCTCAGCTGCAGCAAGAGGTTTGCCTCAAAAGAGACAGAGGGCTTTTTACTGACCTAGAGGAGTGCCATTATACTTGGAAAAATAAACATGAATCTGTTGCCTACATGAAATTATTCTACACTGCATAAAAGATTTTTTCAACCCATCAACTCCACACAAAGGCAATGTTGTCATGTTGTAAGTGAGCAGAAAAATAATAAAATAATTGAATAATATTGTTGAGAGTCATTATAAAAATATTATTTTGCCATTGTTTGAGATGCCTGTATTAAACTGACAGCTGAGGAATCTGGGCCATGGGGTAGAAGTAAAGAAATCTGAATTTCAGTTATATATATGCTGCAAAAATCAGTGCTGCAATAAACAATAATAGGTTTAATGCACTCACAGCCTCACACCTGCCCTGTTGCTCTGTCCAGATTCTGTTTAAATCATCCCTATCACAATGTTACAAAGAGTCCATTTCTCAGGACACATAAAAAAATAATTTCTACAAAAATTTGTGAACATGTTAAAAAAAAAGTAATTTTGTGCATGTTATATTTTCCAGTTATGTTATAAAATATATTTTAAAATCAGTAAGTTTGCAAATAATAAATTAGTAATTCCTGTAAACCTTGTTTAATGGAAAAGTAATGATTTGGTTAATGATAGATGTAAACATGAATTTAATGGGCTAGTACACTTGTTCAGATTAATTATTTTCTTCATTGCTTAAGAGGTTTCACCTTCATTCTCATCATCTTCTAAGCATTACATGTCACTGTACTTTTTTTGGTGAAATACTGGATTTTGAGAGCAGTTTCTCCCTATACAGACATTTCATAAATCACCTTTTAATTCTCCTTTGGATAAATAAAGCAGTATATTTTTAATTGGTTGGTATAAATCATATTTTCCAGACTATGCATCACCCAACCAAGTAAATCCAGAACACTTCCCTGTGACATTTCCCTCTTGACTTAAAAACACACATTCCAGCCACTTGTTAATTTTCACTCACACAAAATCAAGATTTTACTGGATTCAAGTCATCCCTGCTCAAATAGAAGATGAGATTTAGAGTCAGCCTCCAATATGTTTACAAATAACTTTTCTGCTGTGGGTCAGGAAAGTGATTTGAACCCAATCCAGTTCTACCTACAATATTTCTTCTGTTTTCTCCCCACTTTCCCACACCACAGCTCAAGCACATTCATCTTCGGTGTTCTCTTCAGAACCTCCCTACCCCTCCAGCTCCAGTGTTCAAGTCATGATTTCTGCTTCACTATTGTTTTGTTATCCCAACTGTGTTTTATTTGCTTCTACAAACTGCTCCAGCTTCTCAAGCTCATCCGTTTTGTCCATTCCTGGTACTGCTAAGCCAGTATTAAAATTATTTCTCACTGTCCAAACCAGTTCTTCAGCTGTGTGTGCTGGACATCCACACCTGGCTGCTCACAGCAGGCTGTACACCCTTATGCACATGAGTTATCCAAGTTTCTTTTCCCTAGCTTTCAATTCAATTTAATTTCTCATCATTTAGGACAGCCCTTGTCCTTGAAGAAATTTAGTTACATTAGGAAATAATGCTTTGCATGACTTGGATGGATCTTTAACAACTTCTGAAAAATATGTCTGCAGGAATTATAATATTATAGCTAAATTAATTTTAGTGAAATGCTTTCTGCAGAGCATGCTTCAGGAATTTCTATAAGTTATATTTATCCCACCAGTGAGGATTATCTGACTTTTTATAAGCTAATCCTCTTGAGTGCTACGTCTCAATCCTATGAGAAAGCATGTAATATTTTACATTACAAGTGTTTTAATTTTATCTTCATTAATTTCCACTTTAAACACATATAAGTGTTCCCAAAGAAGGGCAGACAGCAATCCAGATGCAACATTCATAGGTTTTGGTATTTTCCATTATCATGCAATAGCATCTAGTATTTTTGAGCAATTCCTTTGTTTTCAGTCTTATTCCCATTGCCTTTTATTTCACAGGCCATCCCCATATTTTCATGTCTTGGCAAGTATCAGCTGCAAGACTGATTCACCTTCTGATGATTTTTTTGGTCTCACTAGAACAATCAAGGGAAGAAAAAAGCAGTTCGTTAGTCTTTATATTGAATTGTGTTTATATGGGTGGCCAAATTCTGCCCTTCATATGGGTGCACAGCCCTTCCTGTGAATTATGCTCTTTAATGCTGTGATCCTTTATGCCTTGCACAAGAAAATGAATATTTTTATGCTTACAAAGTGAAGTAGGAGATAATTATTCCTTCATTTCAGTGAAGTCATGCAGCAGCTATGGATCTGCTCTAAATGTAGAGATTTATTTAAAAGCCATGACTGGGCCCTGATATGTGATTTTGCATAATCATGGTGCCTTTATTGGGATGTCCAGGATTATCTGCCTGGATAATTTTTCTAACACATATGTTGAAAACCAGGAAATATTACAACTTTTAAACTACTCATGATTGCACTAATACATCGCACAATTTTTCCTTGGGTAGGCTAAAAACACTGAAAAAGGGATGAGAAAAATGAGTAAGCAGTAAGCAGACCATGAGAAATTCACCAGATTTCAGAAAGGACATGATTACACAGCGGGTGTTTGAACAAACAGAAAGCCACAGTCACAAGCTGGAATCCTCCTGAAGCTGTTGGTAGTGAGTCAACAGAATGTCTGACAAGCCTGAATCTCACAGGTGAGGCAGGAATGACACTTCACTGTCTCATGCTGTTTTCTGGGCAGAGCAGAGGAGTCACAGCTTTGCAGCTGATGAGCATCCACCACCTCTGCTGTGATTCTCCACCCATTTCTGTCTCTCAAGCTCTGCTGTGGCTCCTGAGACCCAGAGGCAGCTTTGTGCAAGCAGATGTGTATGATTTCTGTGCTCTTCTTAAATCTCACTATTGCAGGACTTCAGGGACACTGAAATCACACCTTGACTTCTGCCAGATTTCCAGAGACAGGCGATTTTCAAGAGAGAAAACAGCACTTTGAAAAAACATCCAGCCCATTGCACATCACTTTTATCAATTACAGAATGTTCTGTGGCTCCTTTGCACCCAGGTGCCAAGCTCAGCAATGAGCACCAGTGGCTGCAGTGTCAAACCCAGTTTGGGCTGCAGCACTGATAGGAGAGGACACTGAAAGCCACAGAGGAGACAGACACCACCACTGGATATGGCTCAATCTGTAGAAACACTCCTGAATTTTATAGACAGGTGTTTCTGTTCATTTACAATGCTGTAAAAGCTATTTTAGCTACCTAATAAAGGTTTACAAGGCAATACCATTATCTATTTCTATAATACAATAACATCATTTGTTTCTGCAGAATTCATTTGTCTTGGGTGAAAACTCAAGTATTTCCTATAGAAACTTCTTAGCACATTTCCCTTCAGAGACTTTCCTCCTTGTGAAATTGCAGCTGCAGGTCTGAGAGAAATGGAGCAATTTTCTCTCCCCTAACTTGAGCAGCATTGCAAACAGCCTGTCCTCATCAGAATATGAAAATATTCCAGTTACATCTGTGACTCTTGCTGCTCTCTACACCACTGCTTTTCAGAGGCAGAGACAAATCCTCCCAGTGTTCCTGAGCAATACATTTTGCATTTGGAGCTCTGACTTGGCTGACACTTTTTAAAATATACATATATATTCAGAGTCAGACAGCTCCCTGGTGACTATTACACAGCTGCAGATGCTGAAGGGCACAAATTATTCCTACAAAGGTCAACATTACCTTACACTAAAAAATTGTCTTCCTGACCATTCATTCTTTCTTGACTTCCACACCGCGAACAAGTGATGAATTTTTATGATTTCACCACCAGCCATTGGTCATATTATGTACCTCTTGGGGAGAAGAAGTGAGGAGGTGGAAAGAGACCCCAAACCACATGTAGACACCTAAAGATGTGTCCTTTTTGTTTCACAGGATGACATTAAACCAGGAGAGCCAAAGTTTCACTCATAAGCTGTTGTGGGACTTAATAACAGTCAGTGCAAGTGAGGCACAGAATGAATCTTATAAAAGGGATGTAAGGATGTGTCCAGACAGCCCAAATTTAGACTCATATTCAAAGTCTACTGTTTCCTACTGGCTGGCCAGTTCAGAAGGCAAGGAGCCAAGCAGCAGATCTGAGACCTTTGTGGAAGTTAGTTAGGCAATTTTAATATTGCCCAGAGCTGCTTAGCAGTAAGTGAAATTCCCCAGGCAGAACCTGTGTAGAGGATAGACATTCTGCTTCATGAAGGAATATGCTACTTTAAAATACGATTAAATTCAGATGTGGGATGAAAGACAGAAAAATTAGAAGTTCCTCATGACTTTCCTTTAACTAACTGAAATATTATATTCACCTACATTGAAAAATTTTAGTTTGGTTATTCCAATACTGAAAGCAGCATAAATTTAAAAGATCTCCACTTCAAAAATGAAAGCTTATGCGTTGCAAGCTTCATAAGAATCCCTTCTTACTTTTTTCTTCTGCTCCATATTCTCCTTAAAATTGGTATCATTGCATCAAATGTTTTTATTTCAGCTGAAGTTGAAAAAAAAAGTTCCATCAAAGAGATTCCTATTAGCTTTTCCCGCTTACTACTGCACACACTACTTTCTCCAACAGAAAATGGATGAAGAAAGAACTGACTGTTGTTTAATACTTTATTAAAAATGCTCAGCTCCTCTAATACCACAGGAGACATAGAATGGAGTAGAATTCACAGGCTGCAGGCAAGAACTTTCTCCCCTTTTGTCAGAGCAGGCAGCATGTAGAGTCTGGCCCTAATCAGATTAGGTTGTGCATATTTATAAACATCTGAAGGCCATAAAGAAAGACTCCCAATTAAAAGATACTCTGGATTTGCTTCTGCAAGAGTTGCAGAAAAACATGGCGATTAACATTTCCATTAGAGCCTGGGTTTGGCACAAACCCCACTTGCTGAACTGGGTCCTCTGGAAATCTCTTTTCTACCGGAATGTATCCCTGGGTTCTTTTCAGATACATTGAAAAAACATGTCCCATTTGATCTGGGTGTATGAAATTACACAATGCCATGTCACTGCATGGGATGTAACCCCACGTAATGTAATGCACATTCAAACAAAACTTCTTTTCCATTATGGGCAGGAGTAAATTACAGATAGGAGTTTACCATAATTAACCACAAACTGGCAGTAGGGCCTATTTCTCCCTTTGTAGATTACTATCAAGTTACCTAAGCCCTTCTCGAGCTTACTTTTAAAAGTAGTTAAGAATATAAAAGATATTTAAGATGAATCCATTCTCTGGATAAACATGTTGTGTGAGCCATCCAAGCTATTTGGAATGGAGAATGAATCCAAGATGCTGGTTAGGTGTGGTCTGTTTGGTCAACAGCCCAACCCTGCCTACAGTTTTTCACAAAAATATTTAACTTATTTTCTTCCCATTTATTCTTCAATTGAGATCTGTGCTGTTGTTATCTCTTAACAATAGCACAAGGCTGAACTCATGTCCAGCAGCTGCCCACAATGTGTCTCCTGCAGCTGAAATCACTTCATCATTTATTATTCCAAAACACTAAATAAGGGCAGACATTTTCCTAAAGAATTGATTTTTAAGGGCTCAGTATCAATCAGTTCTTTTTTGCCTTTGATCCTCAGTAATCAGGGAGCCAAACATTTAGAGAATTCAATATGTAGCCCATTTAAATATATTCTAGACTTTCTGAATGTTCCCATGAACCACCAATTTGCTTTAGACAATCAGAAAACTTTTTATTAACAGGATGCTTTATCAGCACGCAAGGCAAGCTCACAGCAGTGTTTCTCTGAGACAGATCTAGAAAAGTAAGCGCCCTAATTGGGCCATTTGCATTTTAATATTGCTTCAGCAGCTCTGATTAGCAATACTTTGTCAAAGCACAGGTGCTGAGCCTTCCTAGTGCAAGGTCTCCACTGTCACTTATGGCCCACAGATCCATCTGCAGACCACATCCATCCATCCAGCCCTGGCTTCAAGCACTGGAAGAGTTTCAGTCAATATTTCTGTAGGATTTTTGTGGGTCAGTTTAGCAGTGAGTCCAATCTTTTAAAGCAGTGTCTTTCTAAATCCATTTCTTTTTGCAAAATGGACCTTTCCAACACCTCAGGATTTTTTTACTTACAGTGTCTTACTTTCAATTGCCTCTTATTTTACTTTATTAAATGAAGCAATCTCCAGCCACTACAAAACATTGGTGGAATTTATTCAAATGCAACCAGCCCTATGAGCAAGAACTAGAATCCCACAAAAGCAGCTGCATCTGTATCAACATTTCACTTTGAAAGATGTGAATGATGATCTTTGGCTGTCCTGGGATATGTTCAGGTGGGGAGAGGAGGAAGAGGGATGCATTCCTCATCAGAATACAGAGAAAATGCTACAGATAAAAAATCCTGCAGAATTTTTTTTTTTTTTTTTATTCTTTATTGAAAAAAAAAGGCCTTAAAGTGTGGACTCCACATTATTTATTATTACTGTTATTATTACTACTACTACTGGAATTACAGTTCTGGACATGCCTCAGGAAGGAAGCACATGTGATCACACAACACCTGCAGACTGCTGTGTCAAACAGGATGGGAAAATCACCTGCTCACAGCACAAAAATACTTTTCTATCACATATTGTAAAACAAGATTCTGTAAGTGCCCTGAAGGAGCTGCCTTTTCATTGCTGAGCTCTGTTATAACACTGTTCCTCACATAATTCTCACGCAGGCTAATAACATATGATTTCAAGTCATATCCAGGCTATAATGAAAGTGGAAAAAAAACCTTGAAGTGGTGCCAAACAGACCCAGTGGTTTTGTGGACCTTAGGCCCTGTGTTGTGGAACACAACCCAGAGTACAATGAGTGAATTGAAAAGATAATTCTTCAGGTCAGTTTTGATACAAGAATTGAACACAGTAAAGGGCAAATAAATTATTAAAATTTTAGTACTGACTTGAAAGAAATATGTGAAATATATCTCTCTTCTTCTATTCCTACAAACATTAAAGACGCCCCTGCTACATTTGAGACCAGCAATCACTTTCTAAATGCACAAAAAATCAGCAGAAAGTTGATTGGTTTCTGCATCAAACCTGTTATCAGCAGAATATCAAGAACATAAATCAATGTCCATAAATCTGCTCCCTTTCCTGAGCTGAACCTCATCAACAACAAAAATAAAGCTTCAACCTCAGTTTCAGCTCCATGGGCATCTCTAGTGTCTCTCCAGCATCTCTCCATAACCTGTGAATTCACAACAATAACTCCCACTTCTTTTATGTTCAATGGAATAAATAGGCCAAAACAAGCCTGGTGATTTTGTGCAGGATTCTTGAGGCTGGGATTGGATGGGTTTGCTATCCAGTTGCTTTTTGCATTAGGTTTATTTATTTATTTATTTTTAGGTGTATTTCAGGGACATCCAACTACCTCAGAGTGAGGACACATCCTTCTTCATGATGATGAGTCTTCCCAGAGGAGGCCTGCTTGGAGATTTAGAAGCAAATTCTTGTGACTGAATCATCATCATTCAATTGTTCTCCATTAAAAATAACTTTATTATGTAAACAATTAAGTTCAATTATATGGATTTAGAAAGCTTTTAGTCCAGCTTGCTCTTGCAGTGACATGTTATAACATAAGCCTTAACACCACTTCTGAGAAGGCTGTACCCAAAAAAACACTTTTCTTAGGTTACCATAATCCTTTGGGTCTGTACCTGAACTGCCACGAAGTCTGGTGGGACACATGCAGAGAGTAGGGATGTGTCAGAAACTTCACCTCTTCCCTGGCTTTCCAGCCCTTCCTCTGAAAGAACAACATCCAGCAAAGACAGAGCCCTCTGGAAGGCACAGGGGAGTCTGACATGGGATGGGGATCTTCCCCCCAGGATGGTCACAGCCACCAAATCCCACCCAGAGGGACAGCTCTTGACTCAAGGAGCTGAACTCTGCTCAATTTTGCTTCACAAAGCCCAAACAAAACACAGCAGTGAGACATTTCCCCTTTTAGAGGCCTGGTGTCAGCCACACAGGAAGCTGAATTAATGTGGACTTGCTTGGGCACTCACACTAATCACATTTCCTGGGGTCTAGAAACTGCTCTCACTTGCCAGTTTGACCACTCTGTGCTTCTTCTCTCACAGCCTGAAGGGTTTGCTAAAAGTTAATTCCAATTGTTCCGTGTTTGCACAAATATTTAATTGACTAAAATAAAGTGTTTTCATAAATACTTCCAGATTGAAGCCTTGTTCTCTCCGACTTCAACTTAAAGTTCTTTTCTTAAAAAAGGACTTCACTTCTACTTAAATTAATTTCAGCAGCTTCCTTCTGGAGTAAGGGGGAAAAAATAATGTCACATCTGTGTAAGTTACTAAACTAACTTGGAGATAAGTCCTCCAGTGGACAACAGCTGCTTTCTCTCCCCTCTCTTTACATTTAATATCATTGTATGTCATCTTAACAGCTGTATTTACTACAAATTCCCTCTGAAGCATTTGGGTCATTCACTTTCTAAAAGCATAACCCAGAAATGCACACTCAGGGCGTTAATGCTCACCCTGGCTTGACTCACTCTCATAATGGCTCCTTGGGTGATTAGCAGTTCTCATCATCAGGTCCCACATGATTAAAAAAAACCAAAAAAACAAAACAAAACAAAACAAACCCTTAATGGCAATAAAAATATTAGGAGTCAGCTATTTCATACTAATGACTTGTTAATGTAACATTATTGCTGGTGCTTTAAGCACTGTTGTCCTTGAATGCTGCACTGCATTCATGAAGGACTTTGGGAAAAAAGAGAGAATGGTGCTGAGACTTATTGCATTAAGAGATCGGTTTAACAGATTGTTTAGTTTTGGTAATATAATTTGACATCTAAACATAAGCTGAGAGGGATCTCCCACAAAACCTTTGATAATATGATTCATTGTCAAATGTTTGTTTTGCCTATCTGGTACTCATTAATTAATTCTTTTTAATATATCTTGGATTTACTGATTTGGAAAAAGAGAATTATTCTTATTGATGTTGCTAAAATATCCAGGTGGCTTGAATTTCACCAACTAGATGGTATAATCTAGCACATTTGTGTAGACCTAATCAAATCTCTACTAACAGATGTGAAGAGCCCAGCATGGGAGCAAATGTTTGTGTCTATATGATAATTAAATTACCTCAATAAAGAGAATAAATGAACAATGATGACTATAGTTTTTCTAAACCTAGGTTATCTTCCTCATGCACAGCCTCTATTAACCCCTTTAGCAATTGGTAAAACTTGAAGTATTTCAGAATGAGCCATGGTTTTCAAGTAGTGCCTGTGATTAAATCTATTGACCAGGCAATGTGATTAAGTATTCCTGTGCACCACTATTAATGAAAATCAAATAAATAATAAGTTCTGCACTAAAGATATGCTATGTACAGTGTACTTCATTTCATACAAACAGTTATGACACCATCAGTCTGTGTTTTAATTACTCTTTTAATTCTCTCATTCTTGGGGAATTGCTTTGATGATTAGCACAGCATTCTTAAACATCTTTGTCCAAATTTTAAATGTGCTCAAATCTTTAACAGGCCTGTGCCCTTCATATAAGCTGGATGTGGCTGGATGGGCATTTCTGAGAGCCCCAGCAAGCACTTGAGTGACCCATGTGCTGCCAAAGATTTTCAAAACCTGGCCCTCTAAATCCAGTTTGCAATACAACCAGACAGAAAACATCATTTCAATGCCTACAAAGTGCAACAAAACCTCTTTTGCAATACATTCCTAAGTATTCATTTCCCTAGAATTCACTTTAGGGAGACGTATGGAAACAAGTTTATCTCTTTTTATGAGATAAAAAGATATTTTAACCCCATCTTTGTTTTGAAGGTGGCCTGGTGGCAATGAGATGCTTCCTCAAGAAAGGGGAGCCAGCCCTTGGTAGCAGCATTGCTTTGCTCTCACCAGGAAGGCCGAGCTGCAGCTGGAGTTCAGATCACTTCTGACCATGTTTTTGCTACAAACAGGGGAACAGTTCTTCCTCTGTTCACTCCGTGGCGTGCTCTGACCTTGCTGGAGGCTAAGTAATGTCACCAGCTGCATGTGTAACGTGGTCACCGGCGATGAAAAGTGAACCAGCACAGCTCGCCTAGGGATGCAACCTCTTTTAACATATCTAACATTCCTGCAGGTGTGGTGGCTTTATTTGTGTGTTTTACTGTGTTTGTTTATTTGCCTGACTAACTAACTCATGTCCTCCTGCCCAGTGCAGATAGAGCCTTCTTATTTAACATTCCTGAAACTCTGAGTGTTTAGGATATAGATTGTTTCCAGTCTCAGGATGTAAAAGACATGGGATAGAAGCAAGAGAGATTAGGGCTCTTTTCCTCAAAGTTAAACAACTGGATTGGTTTTCAGGCAATGGGGCCCTGAAACAGCTAAATAAAAATAGTCCTGTACTTACAAGGAACTCACAGATTGTATTTCTAGAAGATCTGACCTAGGGGCAGGTTTGACCTGCAGCACTTGGGAATAGCCCAAACATATAAAACAGTTATCTCCTGGTGTCATAAAGTGATCTTTAGTCAGCTGAAGGGAGGTAGCAGCAGGTTTGGAGTAATTTGGGTGGCTAATTATATCCTCTTATGGATATAATGAATCTTCCTACCAAGCCTTCTGTGCTGTGGCAGAGAAACCAAGTCCAGTCCCTCCCAGCTCAGTACATCCTAAACTGCAGATGGTTTCTGAGAGGTCCTGCAAAGAGAAGGTGGCTTTTGCTGGACTTCATTACGTGAACAGAGAAACAGGGCTGGAGCTTGGTGGAAAAGGGGCAAAAACCACTCAAAACCCCACAGAATGTGAAACAAACAAGTTCCCTTTCAGCAGACAAAAACCTTTGTGATTATCCACATTCACATAGAAGGTAGAAGTCCATCTCTTCTGTGGAATGTACACATACAGACTCTATCAACCAAATTCTCTTTTTTCAATCTATGTAGCTCTAAAATAAATATATCAACGACTATTTCCTCCTTGTCTACCTATTCAAAACATTAATAATGCTATTCTCTTTTGAAATATTCCCTTCAAGGAAGAATTTGGGGAAGTTTGTCCTGATTAGATTTGGATTCAAGCCCACAAAAAAGAAGTAGAGAGAATGGTCTTTTGCTGCCCCATAAACTTCCCAGCCGGGCCAGAGGCACTGCCAGTGACCTGTGAAAATTTATCATAAAATAAATAATCTTGTAACAGGGAAGAGGAAGGAGAGCTGAAAGTGTGTTTGTGTCACCAACACAATTACTAAAATTATTTGTTCAGTTTGGAGGATGGGAGAAAAAGAGAGAAAGTGTTGGTGTGGATTGGTTTGGTTTAGTTTTGCTCCTTCTTGGTGGATGTAGGTGTTTTGGAGTGTTTGAACACTGAGTGTTCCACACCAGTGCCAGAAACAGCATGAACACAGGACTTTTCCCATTCAAATATCTCCTGCTCTGTAAGAGGTCACCAGATCAGAACCTGTGGTAACGGGAGAAGGAAATAAAATTGGAATCCACCCATTTGTCATCTGAACATCACTCAGATTACCAGGTCTTGGATTTCTCCCTTCCTCACCCAGGTCAACAACACTTGTGGAGATCTGTTTTGGCATGGGAGTTTGCTGGGGCAGGGTCCTACACTTCCTTCACTTTTATTTCTGCCTCCTTATTTCACAGCCTTGGCACTGGGACCATCCTTTCCTGAAGGACCAAGTCTTAGAAGTGCATTTTGGGGTGCAAGTGGAGCAGAGACACAGCCAGATACCTTTCGAGACATCAACTCCCCTTCTGTCCTCTGCAGTCATTTCAGTGGCTTGCGTCACATTTATCAGACAGGTTTTTATCTTTTCACTTCCATCCTGTCTACTTTCACACAGCTTTGTGTCATTGTGAAGACTCAGAATTGTTCTCAGAACAAGAAACAACTTCTGCTTTTCCCCTTTGCTCTACTAAGGGTTCCCCATGAGTCACTCTGTGTTTTCCTTAGCCACCCTTCAAGGTTCCTCATTGTGCAGCCAGGTTTCAGTGCAGGTTTTCATAAACACATCTGAGTTACACAAGTGGGATTTTTTTTTAAGTGGAAACAGGCTCAGTAATTTGTAAATATGCTTTGGTTGAAAAGGAGTTAAAAATACAGTCAAAGAGATCCTGCTTCCCTCCTTTCTCCCCTGGTTCATGACCTTTGCTTTTTTCAACTTCCTCAATTTAGTTTCAGTAAATTGTCACAGAATGGCACAACACCTGCCTTGGGTACTTGAGAAATTGACTTTTCCTGCAAATTACCCTGATCAGTGACCTTGTCTGGCTACTAAAGGGGTTTGCAGAAGCAGCACAGCTTTATGTGTGGCCATCTTCCATCTTCTGATTGGTATTTAGCCCTTTGAAGTTCACTTATCTCCTTAATGTGCAGCTACCTTTTGGGGAGAAAAAAAAAAAAGGAAAAGGAAGAAAAAGGTTAAAAAAGGCCATGATACACTTGTCATATCTGAAACCAAAATACTAACAGTTAGACAAAGTGTACTGCATCCTGGAAGGTGCACACAGAAATGTAAGCTGGAAGGCTCCACTGATCCACCTTTGCAGAAGAATGTCTATAATTTCTTTTTCTCTTTAGATGTTAAATGCTCAGATACTGGTTGTCATTGTTGCACTTGAGTTGTGTTTACTAGAAAGGATTTAACAAGGCTGACCTTTCCTTCCTATCCTTTACTTTCCTCCTTTTTTTAATCTGTTGTAGAAGTCACTTCTCTGAGGAAAAAGCAAATATCTGTTCCTCCCCACACTGCACAAGTGTTGGGGCAGAGGTTACTTCTGGAAACCTAAAAGGTGAATTTCTTTTTTATGGGGAAGCTTTGATTTCACAGTGACATGTAAAGGGGTTATTTCTTTAATTAATTATTAATTGCTGTGGTGTCCAACAGGTGCCAGGTCTCAAGTGCAGTCCCCGGGGCAAGCAGCCCGAGGGGAAGCATGGTTCACAGCAACCTTGGGCAAATTGGCCCAGGAGAAAGTTCTGGAGCTACTTCCCACGTCCTTGTCAAATATCAAAGAAAAACAGTTAAAATGTAAACTTATATTAAGCATTGTACTTAATTCTGACAAGCTTTTAGGATCGAATTGCAGACTTTAGTCAACAAAGGGGAATTAGGCCGGGCTCTTCAATGGAGGGGAAGGTGGGACAGCTGTTTGAGAGCTCCTTGCATAGCTCCCATCTTATTTTTCACATCTGCTCTGTTTAATTTAGCTAAGCACTTTGAGTCACAACTTGTGGCTGAAAATTTGAATCCTATTTTACCTGGGACTCGGACTGATATTCTAGATCTTAGAAGGAAATTAAAAAATGCCTGAAAGATTACATTATCTAATAAATTTCCCCCACCCCACTCTCTTTATTTTTGCAACTGGTGAAGATTTATTGCTTAATTGCAATTTAAGAAAAATTTTAATGCAGTCAAATGCAAATTCTGTTTGCATATGTGGGATGATATTTCTTCCTCTCCTTCTTTTCTTCTTATCTTAAAAAAAGAAATTAACTGAAAAAAGTCCCTCAAAAAAGTTTCAGTAAAGAAAAAATAGCAGAGAACTGTTTTCTTTATTTATATTGCTGTCCTTATCCTGTCTTGCCTGATCCCCTCTCAAGATTTGTGATTTTAACCTTCTAACACCATCCTGAACTGCAGAAATATTGCCCCTGTTTTAGAGAGAGGGAAATTAAGACAGAGGGCTCATAATCCAAGAGGTCCATGGCCATGGGGACACTGTGTGCTTGGATGAGGAATGGTCTGCAGCCTGCTGAGCCCCAGAAGAGAACGGCCAGAGCAGCTGCAGGAGCAAACAGGACCCACACTGCTCACACAAGGATTAGGTGGGCTCAGTGAGACAGAGAGAGCACCTCAAGAGCATCATGACACCAGCCCGTGCTCCTCCATCAGATCCCACCTCTCCATCCCTCTGCCCAGCCTCCCCAGCCACCCAGGGAGCTGCAGGGATGCTGCAGGCAGGTTCTGCTCCTGGTGCTCCCTTCCCTCTGGAGGCTGTGGGTTTGTGCTCCCTTCCCCTCCCACAGCCTCAGGATGTACCTTAGGATCTTCCTTAGGGCTGGACACAGCCTGAACCCAGCACAGCCTGCAGTGTCCCACTAATGGGAGCTAATGAGGATAACAAACCAGGGTGACACGGGCCTCCTCTGCTGTTAGAGAGGGCAGGGACATGAAAGGGTGCAGGGAAAGAGAGCCCCAAAGCCTGATACATTCAGAGCACGGGGATTTATCTGGGATCTCCCCTGCCCCAGGGTCAGGCATGGCACGGGAGCTGTGCCTGCTGTGTCCCTGCAAAGGGGACTGGGCTGCACTGGGAGCTGTGGCCAGGGCTGGCTCTGCACCCCAGCACGGGGGGGATTCCAGGGCTGTGATGCTGCTCCCCAGCAGGAACCACAGCCAGGCCCTTTCAGCTGTTTTTTAAAACTGGCTGAGCAGCTCTGGTCAATGGGAGGCTGGTTCGACCAGATGAAAAGCCAACAAAGCTCAGTACAAACACAGGCTTGGACAGAACTCTGATTTCCAATTACCACAAGGTTTGAGAGACAATTGTTTGTAGTTCCTCACTGTCTCACATCAGAGATCAGCTGTACAGAAAATCAGTACCCAACACCATGTTTTACCATAATTTAAAACAATTAAAACACTAATCACATCTTGAATCTGTTAACTTTCAGATAAGTATAATTAGACCCCAAAATGCTTTAAGTAGTGTTTACACATTTATTTACCAAAAGACAATTATTAAAACAAAGAAACATTCCCAGTTAATTGATGGAAAGATAGGAGAAAATGTAATTAATCATCATTAGAATATGCAGCCCTTTATTGTTCAATGGCCTGTCGCTGTGGGAACTGCTGGCTGTGACACCACTCCTGTCTCTGGGACTGCTCTGGGAGGAAAAGGGAGGTGGTGGCTGTGGAATGGGCTGGAATGACCTCGAGGGTGGTGGTCCTTTCAAACCCTGCATGGCCTGGGAGCACGTGCCCAGGAGAGGGGCACCAGTGGGGACCATGGCAGGGCAAGGCCAGATGAACTCAGTGCAAACAAATCTGGTGGAAAGCAGGAGAAATTACACTTGTCAGGAGAATTACACCAGCAAGGGAAGAAGAAAGAAGCCCCATGTCCTTAAGCTATTTGACTCTCCAAAGCACAATACAGCAATATTAACTGTTGTGGGATAGGAGAGCTTTTTATTCCAATATGATGTGAAGTAGCTTTGCCTAGAAGATTTCTTCTGTGTTTTCAAAAATCCTTCTGGCTTCCCAGAAGGAAAATGGGGATTACACCAGTAAACCCTGAGCAAGCATGCCCATTGCAGGAGCATTTCTTCAGTGCAGAAACAACACTAGTTCTTTCTTTAATTGCAGCAACTTGGAAAATTACTTTACTCAGAAAGACTTTTGGAGCTACATGAGCTGCCTTCTGTAAGACAGCAACATTTGTAAATTTGGGGTTTGTCCTCCAAACTATTAGTGAAGGATTCCCACAACTTTCTGCACTGCTTGCAAGAAAACTCACACTTTAAAGTCAGAGCTGTCAACATTTCACTGCAATAAAACTACTTTAATGTTTACTGAATGGGATTCCAAAATACAGTTTTTTTAAATTTTATTTCAGCTCTCTTTATCATTATGGTTGAATTTCATCAGCCGTAAAATCAAAGTTTGAAATCTCTTGTTTTATGTTCAGTTGTAGGAGTGCAGGCCTTACAAAATACTCTGTTCAAAAAAGGCCATGAAATTGCAATAGAGATAGTAATAATATTTTTTCTAATCTCCATGAACTTCTCTTGCCTAAGAACAGGATATATCCCTAAATCTATAGTTGTCCTTTTGGAAATAATTTCCACTTTTTTTCTCCCATCATTGGTTCTCAAGATGTAGTCTTAGTCTTATAATCCATGACACAGCATTTTGTATTGAAGCAGAAACTTCTTTATGAACCGTAAATCACACCTGAGACTCAGCAGCACCCAAAACAACTGACACATTTCTATAGAAAACTTTTTGTTGAGGAAAAAGCCTTTAACTTGAGAGACAGGATGCATCTGGAAGTCCTTAATTGAAAAACAGATACCTGGTCTGTCAGTAAAAGCCTTACTAATACTCCAGAAGGAATAAAACTGATTTATATGTCTGATAAATTGATAAATTGATAAGAAAACCACCTGAGCAGCCAGAGTGGGGCACCAGGCTCTGCACAGGATGGAGCTCTCACTGTGATCACTTCCACTGCATGGCAAAGTAATGAAAAAAGGAAACCATAGATAAAAGCTTTGGGCTGTTCTCCACTCCAGAGAGTGGCAACTGAGCTGGTCCTGGTTAGACAGGGAAGCAGGAGGAACTGAAATGCATTAGTAGTATTTGATGTGAAAAGTTTGATATAATAAAAAATTATGCTTTTTGTCATACAAATGCAGCTTTTCCATAAACAGCCTCAAGAATAGGAAGCACATTGTTCAGATTTCCTGGGTTTGGATGATCTGCTTGTGCTTTTCATTGAACACAAATTATTATTCTTAGAAGTACAAGCTATTTTCACACATAAGTAATAAAAAAGGGCCCTCATATAATCAGGGCCTGGAAGGAGATGCAGTAAAACTGAACTACATTAATTCTAAATACTGCTCTGAAATTATTGATGCTGCATTGCTGCAGAGTTCTGTTGAGTTACTTGAGCATCTTAATCACTAAACTAATTGAGAACTCAAGTCCTTCCCATTTTGTCAGTTCTTTCATCCTCAAGAAGCACAATTCTGTAGCTGTGCATCAGTCAGACCTGAGCTTTATTACATACAGCACTTGTGGAGCCTACATTTCATTTACAGCTCCTTTTTACCTTTGTCTTTTAAAGTCAGGCTGTCCTTACTCAGTTCTCTGTAACTATTTTTAATTTGCTTTTCCCAGCTTGGAACAAGGCATTAAAAAAGTAAAACCCCTAGACATTGCTGCAACACCATCAGTGAGGAAAAAAGGAAAACAACTCCACAACAAATAAAAGCATAAACTGACACAATTCAAGGAGCATTTAGAACCTGTAATAAGGAATATTTGCTAAGTGAGGAGAAAGATAAAGCAACACATGATTGAACATGCTTTGAATTTACAGTCCTATATATAGTCTGGTGCTGTGATGCAGACCATGCTGCCAATTTTACCTATTTTAAGCAAAACATGAATATTCTGTCTGTCTAGCTCCTGCTGACTTGGTCTTGATGTGACCACACTTTCCCCTCTTTATCACATCTGACAACTATATATATATACATATATATATATATATACATATATATACACATATATGCATGTGAAGGGACTACCCACTAAAATGGAAAGAAGTATTTGATTTTTGTCATCCTTCAAAACTCCTATTGTGGGCCAATTTCTTCTCTTTTACTAAAAGGGCTCAGCTGATTTCAGGATTGCTCTAGATAGAAGCCAGCATCACAACCAGCTTCCACTGGATTTGCACAAAAAACACAAGTTGTTCTTAGAGAAACTCAAGAAAATATTCCCTGCAAGACATGTGGGAAGGGGCTATGAAAAAAGCAAATTGAACAATTTTAGCACTTCATATTCCAAAATATATAAAATATTAAATATACAAATATTAAATATATAAATATATGGAGAGAGGGGGAAAGTCCATGTTTCAAATCTTCCAATCTCCCAATTAAAATCAGATTTTAAAAGGCGGAAAAGAAATAGGGCACCCTCTTTTTAAAAATTAAAATATGCATAATTTTCATAAAATTAAAAATTAGGGTTATTAACTATATTCTAGTTAAGAAGAATGTTTCAGTGAACAAATTTTTATCAACTCTAGTCCCACTTGGCTTTTCAACCAGAGACAAAAACCAATAATTTTCCTTCTCTCTGAAATAGCAAGTAGATTTTTTGTCTCTTACAACTGGGTCCAGAACAATTCTGTTCAAGGACTGTGTAAATCAACAATCACCCTGAGTCTCATAATTTGTAGCTGCTACAACATTCACATACAGACCCAGCAGCCAAAGAGCCACTCTCATCCTCACACAATTTCTTCTAAAACAGAACTTTCATATCCACTCTCAAGTGCTGGTGGAGGCAAGAAATTGTTTATTTGGTGACTCGAGTCAGAGATGGGTCTGGTCACCCCAAAGGCAGGGGTCAGCCTGTGGGATTGCCCAAGAAACCTCAAATAGGGCAACGCAAAGAGAGCAGAGACTACAGAGCTGTCACAGCAGTGGTGAGAGGTGTTTCAAAATCCCTGCTCAGCCTGGCAAAAGCCTTCTGCTGAAAATTTTATCATCATTTGTCCTGTAGCAGAAATGCTCTTGAAATCCATGTTTGGGACTGGCATCCCTTTTCCCAGCCTGGTATATTGATCATAGCATGGCTCGTGGCACTCAGCTTGGATTTGTGGCACTGCATCTCAGCTGTGTGCCAGTGCACAGCACACAGCCATGTCCCTGGAATTCCACTGCTGTCCATTCCCTCTGCTGGGGAACGTAAACTGCTATGTGCAATGAGCTGAGCTTGGGCAGAAATGGGATGAGAAGGTAAATAAATCAAAACTAAACACAGAGCTAAATGGGGAGTGAGGCAGGTCAGAAAACTGAGTTGCAGTCCCTGCTGCAGGGGAGGTCGAGCACTGAGGATGAGCCTTCAGTCTGCAGCCGTGAGCCCTGTTGGTCTGCACTGGCTTTGAACTCAGGTACAATTACAACTGGAAAAGCTCCTGAATAGCTGGACTGTCAGAGAGGTTTGGAGGACACTCCAGAAAGTATCAGCTTCAGGGTTTTACTGAGATCTCCGGAGTGAGCTGGAAAGAGAAGATTCTCTTTCTGAGTAGAGAAAAGTACTCTGCCTAAGTGTTGTTTTGGCAATCAGGTAATTAGTACTTCTGAAAAGGATCCTCTCTTGCAAGGAGCTACACCTCAACAAGCAATAAGCAAAACCTCTCATGCAAAACCTCTTGCAAAAATACACAAGACAAAAAAAGTAAACTTTGCTACATTTTTGTGTACAGGAAGTAGAACTTCTTCAGCAGTGGGAGAGCTGAATGTACCTACAAGCATATTTGCTATGTTTTTTTATGAAGAGAGGCCCTCATAGCCTTCCAATCCCAGCCCCAAAACCAGAATATGCTGGGCACAGAGTCAGCAGAAATACAGAAGGGAAATGCTTCCATGTCAGGGAGACACCTGTGTGCAGTCCCAGCTCAGCCCCGAGTCACTGCTCATTAGACTGGTGGCAAAAGTCCTAAAGGGCTAAAAATACTTCACAAAACAAATTGCCAGATCCACACCTGCTACCCTGCGCAGAGGGCAGCCCCAAGCTGGTCACCCAAGAGGGTTGGTTACATGAAAGAATCCATCTATTTTTACTGGGTAAGAAAAGCAAGAGCCTTAATAACCTTTCTACAACAAGAATTTTTCCCACAAGCCAATTGTCAATCTAAATTATGCTGGCAAAGGATAGCAGAATTTCACCCATGTCTGTCACAAAATAGCAAAAACAAAAGCAAAAATAGCAAAAGCAACCTGCAGGTGCCTACAACATGTGCCAGGGAACAGTCTATATTTTTACAGAATGAACTTCATTCAAAATTCTGTTTCTTAGTTCTCAAGTGAGAAACAAAGAGCAACACACTTGCCCTCAGGGCAGGGTTTTCGTTTTGCATTGTTTTTGCCACAGATCATTTTAAAAAATAGCTCTTACCGGGCCATTTTCAAAACCACAACACATTCTTATGCGTCACAACATATCCCCACTCTCCCCTCCCTCCTGTGACAGGTATTTAATTGAGCTAAAACTTTGTTTCTACTAAGATGCAAATTTGGAAAAACAAGATCACGGCTGCCCGGGGCTTGGTTAGCTGAAGATAAAAAAGCAACACCTGTTTTAGGTATGGCTCTGTGGAAATGCAGGTACTCCTCAGGCAACATACCCATGGTAACCAACTGCAAAACTTGTCCTTCTCGTTTGCTTCCTGGAGACTACAGCACAGATATGGGTTGAGAAGAGTCTGTGTGTAACAGACTTCTTCTTTTTTTTTTTTTTTTTAATAATATTGCCTTGCGAAATGTTGTTCATTATCATTTTTAATGTGACATAGAAGACAGCTTTCCATTTAAGTTGCCCGTTAGTCTGATTAATAACTTATTTTTATTTTACATTTTGTGTTTTATGCTGCCTGCAAGGCAAATATTATCAGTGTTTTCCTACAAGAAGTAAGACAATTCACAGAACACATTTCATGCCCTGAGATCAGAGAAATAAGTTTAGATTTATAATACCCAAGGACTGTGGCTTTTTATTAAGTGTATAAAGAGGGCATGTTTAATTATGTTTTGTTTATATCAGTGCTTTGTCTGCAAAAATAACATGAATTAGCATATTTTCCTATCATCGGCAGTTATTTCTAATGATTGATTAAATTTCTTAAGTGCAGAGTGGATTAAATCACAATTTCTTGCAAATAATTTGGGAAAGAAAAGATAGAACTAACTACCCAATTAAAGTGGGAGAGATCAGAGTCTGACCGCTCCAGGCAGAGTCCTGTCCATCTTCTCTAGTGACAACAACAAAAATAAAAAGCAAAATGCTCATTTGAAGCTGAACCATTAAGTATGGAGAGCTAGACCATAAAATCTGTGTTTTGGAACCCCTGGGTGTATTTATTCCCAGGGGTGGCCTGGCTGGAGTTGTTTATCATTTTTCTGTCCCCTTTGGGTTCCTGACCTGCTCTGGCTGGGGCAGGGCTGAGCGTGCTCCTGCTGCTGCTCCCCTGCACTCAGCTTTTTTTAAAAAATGGAGGCATGGAGCGTTCCGATGATGCGGCTGGGATCGCCATCCTCGAAAGGACACTCGGAAATTCTCTCGGTGTGAGAACCTGGCACGGCAGCAACGATGCTGAGAGGCGCAAGGTCGGGAGCCGCGGCACGCAACCCTCCCGAAACCCCGCTTTGTTTCAGCCGGCCAGTGCAACAGCACTGCGCTCACCTGCGCTCTATCCCTGTAAAAAATATAATTAAAAAATGTATGTATGGAAAGAGTTTTGTTGGAAGCGGCCGTCGGGCTCGGTTTGAGGCAGCAAAAGGCGCTGAGGGGCGGCGGCAGACGCGGTGGACAGACGGCATCTAGTGGTGGCCGCGGGAGGAGCAGGCGCTCCTTCTCTCTCCTTCTGCTTCTCATCTCCTTCCTCTCTCCTTTTCCTTTCACTTCCTCTTCTTCTTCCTCTCTTCTCCGTCTCCTTCCCCTTTTCCTTCTGCTCCCCCTTTTCATTCTTCGTCCCCTCTCCTTCCCCTCTCCTTCAACTTCCTTCCTCCTTCTCCTTCCCCTTCCCTTCTTCTTCTCCTTCTCCTTCCTCCCTCCTTTTCCTTTCACTTCCCCTTCTTCTTCCCACTTCTTCTCCTTACACTTCCCCTTTTTCTTCTGCTCCCCCTTTTCATTCTCCATCCCCTCTTCTTCTCCTTCCCCTCTCCTTCACCTTCCTCTCTCCTTTTCCTTTCACTTCCCCTTCTTCTTCCTTCTTCTCCTTCTCATTCCCCCTTTCCTTCTGCTCCCCCTTTTCATTCTTCATCCCCTCTCCTTCAACTTCCTTCCTCTTTCTCCTTCCCCTTCCCCTCTCCTTCCCTTCCCCTTCTTCTCCTTCCTCCCTCCTTTTCCTTTCACTTCCCCTTCTTCTTCCCCCTTTCCCTTCTCCCTCCCCTTTTCCTTCTGCTCCTCCTTTTCATTCTCCATCCTCTCTTCTTCTCCTTCCCCTCTCCTTCTCCTTCCTCCCTCCTTTTCCTTTCACTTCCCCTTTTTCTTCCTTCTTCTCCTTCTCCTTCCTCTCTCCCTCCCTTCTCCTTCTACTTCCTCCCCCCTTTTCCTTTCACTTCCCCTTCTTCTTCCTTCTTCTCCTTCCACTTCCCCTTTTCCTTCTCCTTCCCCTTTTCCTTCTGCTCTCCCTTTTCATTCTCTGTCCCCTCTTTTTCTCCTTTCCCTCTCCTTTGCCTTCCTTCATCCTTTTCTTTTCACTTCCCCTTCTTCTTCCTTCTTCTCCTTCCACTTCCCCTTTTCCTTCTCCTTCCCCTTTTCCTTCTGCTCTCCCTTTTCATTCTCTGTCCCCTCTTTTTCTGCTTCCCCTCTCCTTTGCCTTCCTTCCTCCTTTTCCTTTCACTTCCCCTTCTTCTTCCTTCTTCTCCTTCTCCTTTCTCCTTCTCCTTTCCCTACTCGCACCCAGGGATGCCAAACCCTGTGGGGGCTGGGAGCACCGAGGCCGGGCTGTCCCCACATCCCAGGACACCTCCCCGAGCCCCCTCCACAAACACCCAGACAAGCAAGCAGAGCCCAAGGCACAGAGCAGAGCGTGTGTCCTGCCACAGCCAGGAAACCACTGGGATTTGCTCTGAAATCACAGAATATTCCAGGCTGGAAGGGACCCAGAGGGATCCTGGAGTGCAGCTCCTGAGGGGATGGCCCAGGCAGGGATTGCAGCCCCGACCTTGGCGTGCTCAGCACCGTGCTCTGACCAGCAGAGCTGGGCTCTCCCTCTGAGGGTGCCTTTAGGATGCTCAGTGTCCCAGTGCTGACCTTTGATGCAGAAACACTGAAGGTTTATTAGGCTGACAGTTTTTTTTTGTTTTCCCTGTGAATCTTTTTATATTGGGAAAGGAAGAATAATGTGAGCCTCACATGCTGAGGTTTCAAGGTTCTGAGCTACCTACAAATCCCAGGTAGTGATGGAGAGAGGCTGTGGGGCTACAGTGTTAATTTTGACACTTCAACATTCAGCACTCAACCTGCTTTTCACCCCCAGGGCAGTGGCTTTATATGTTTGGGACATATTTCCCCATTTTAGTTTTTATATTACTTATGCTATGACAATTTTAGCCTAAAAAAATATTTTCTGTTCAACATAAATTAGACAAAACCACTCAGGACAGAGTCCCCTCGCTCTTTAGCTGCTTTTGGCTTGGCTTTGTTCTAAACATTCCCCCTGGATATTGTTATTTCCATGCAATTCCAAAGCACAAAAGGAATGCAGGAGACAGTCTGTGTTTATATGTGCTTGGAACACTTGAAACTCCTGTGCAGGAGCTGAATGCCACAATGACAGGTGCAATATAAGAACCACCTGGGCAGATTACTTCAGACTTACTCATTGAAAATGCTGAATTCTTCGTATTTTGCATCCAGAAGGAACTCTTGGGCTGGGATCCAGTATTCAGTTGCAAAGTTGGTAATTATGGCATAGTTAGGGAGAGGAATTAATCAACACAAGCACAAGGTCACCACTGCAGGTCTGTTTTCAATGCCAACAGGGCAAGATAAGTGGCCTTAGCAATAAGACCAAACAATGCACCTGCAGAAGACAGGGATGGTGTGTGAGAGCAGACACAAACCCAAGGATTTTGTGCAGTATTTTGCACTGCATACTTCTTCCACAAAAAAAAAAAAAAAAAAAAAATTGGAGCTCTCTATATTAGGATCACTTTTCTACAAATTAAAATTGGTGG
Source organism: Passer montanus (assembly GCF_014805655.1). Taxonomy (NCBI): domain Eukaryota; kingdom Metazoa; phylum Chordata; class Aves; order Passeriformes; family Passeridae; genus Passer; species Passer montanus. The sequence goes on from NW_024366703.1 coordinate 13,576,645, forward strand.
GAAAATAATCCACACAAAAAAAAAAGGGTATTAAAAAAACCTTAATTTGCTCATTTGCGTTCAATTCTTGCAGTACTTTGGTTTGGAATCTCTAAAAGGCACATTAAACCATACCTCATAGCCTGCAAATCAAGTGCTAATTAAAACTGCATTAACCCTAATGAATTGGAAAGAAGAAATCTAATGGCAAAAACTTCTGTTTACCTAAGACACGCTGGAAAAACAAACCATCCCATATTTCTCTTCAGTCTGGTTTTTTTTTCTTTCTCTCAGCATGCACACAGAGCTTTCCCTTGCTCTGTAATTTACTAAATCAACCTTTTGGGGGAGGTTTCCAGTATGTAAAACCTCTCTCATAGCTCTTTATAACCAACCTTGTACTACCATAACTTCAAAATCTATCCAAGAACTCTTAAAATCCTGCCTGGAACGAGCCTGTGCTAATGAGTCACAGGTGCTGATTGCTACCTGCCCAATTACTTTATTATCTCCCTCCACTCTGAGCACCAGGATGTGTTTCCTGTGCTGGGTGTAGCTGTTGCTCTCCCTTACTACTACCAGGTCTGCAATTCCATAAATTCCCTCTAGTTTAGGACAAGCCTTGTCTTGTCTTCCTTGATTTCCCACATGGATGGGGCAGGAGCACCACTGTGGAATCCACTTAATGATGAGAGCCCTAGGAGCAGTGGTGATAAATGACCTGTTGTTTAGGGCAGGAGGAACCAACCACTTTTTACTTTTTTGGTGCTCCGATTTCTGTTTGTTTTCCTTTTAGGTCCTCACCTCCCATTCGATGGGAACATATCTAAAACTGAATTTCCAGCAGAATGTGGGCTTGAAAAGTGATGGGAAGGGGGGAGCTGAGCTGTAAGTAGCCCCCCGAGGCTTGTTGTCCTAATGAATACCAGGCCACAAATTAATGAAGGAGGTTTTAGGAAAGCACTGCGATTTTCTTAGCCTTTCAAGCATCAGCAAATCTTCCAGAAGTCCAGACAGCTGTTTACAGCTTGCTAAGATGTTGATTGTTTACAAATTAGGTTGTCTTTGAAAACCTGCACCTCTCAGCCTGCTAATGTCACTCATCGTTGAAGTGAGGGTCCTTCTCAGCCAAAGAAGAAAGGCAAACTTTGGTGGTCTGGTCTGTAGGGAGCCTCCTTGGTTTTACCTCAGGAGTATCCAGTATTTTTCTAACCTCCCCATTTCACCATTTCAGGTGGTTTTGCCCTGGATTTTCTTCAGCATTCACAAATTCATTTGTTTGCAATTGTTCCTAACTGAAACAGTTTCAAGCACAAGCATTGCCTCTGCTTTTTTGCATATGCAAAATAGTTTTTGGCTTTTCTCTAGAAACAAAGGCTGGAGTCTGGGACAAAAAAAAAAAGAAAAAAAAAAGAAAAAAAAAGAATATTATATAAAAGAGGAGCTTCTGTATGAGAAGATTTGTTTTCTCCCTGACAGCTGTACAGCACCAATTGACCAGGTTGTGAAGTCAAGGCCAGAGCCTTCAGCATTCAGCAGCTTCCTGTGTCTTAATGTTTCTGTTTGGGGAATGAACTGCAATTTGTTTTCACTGACCCATAGCTTCAGTTGCAGAGTGTAGGATTACCTTAATAGACCCAAACTTGAGGCACATCAACTCTATTTTTAGTCCTTTCTTGTGCCATTCGTGCCTGGGCTGTCTGCAGAGCCCACTGTGCTTGCTCTCTGCCCATGCAGGGGATCTGGAGGAGAGAGGGAATGCTCTGGGATTGTCTGCCCAGCCAAGGGCAGGGTGGGCCAGGGGAGTGCCCACCACCATCCTGCTGTGCCTCTGGCTCTGTTCCCCCACCCCCAGTGCATCCCAGGAGCCTGTTCCAATAACAATTAGCCCTGACTCAGGGGCACCATAAATCAAACCCTGAGCCCCCCAGCAAGACTAATTTCCTGGCTGCAAGGGAATGTGCTCCATAATTTTCTGTGTGCCATGCAGACCTGCTATTTAGCAAAGGCTGCAGGTTTTTATTTCTCATGAGGGAGTGGTGTGATGCATCCCTGTACACCATATCACCTTGTGTTTACTCTGGACATGGACAGCAGACACCCAGGTGAGTTATCCAGCTCATACAGGGCTCCCAAAGCAGTGAAAGCTGCTCTTTTGGTTAAAGTTACAGACCTGAGAAACAGCAGCTCTGCTGTAGACCTTGCTCATGTTACTCCATTTCTTTGTGCCTCATGTACTAGACTGGAGATAATTTTTTTTTTCAACTAGATTTACATCTCCATGGTACAGATTGTATAGTCAGCATCTGCTACATGGGCAATAATATCTTCAGCCCTTAAATGCTCCCATATCCCACCAATAACACCATATTTTCAAAATCTGGCATGTTCCCCACAATCAGGAAAAGAAGTGGAATATGTTTCTCACTTTTGAAACTCAAAGTACTGCCAGCAGCTGTATCATCATCACTGACAAAATTTTGATTTCATTCCTTAGGATACAACTTCAAGCCAGAGCTCTCCATCATAGTCAAACTGCAGCTGGACAGACCTGATGCAGCCTCTTGATTTTGAAGGACTGCTTAGAAGGCAGCTTTGGAAAAGGTCTTTGGATACCTTCAGGTATCAATAGATTCTTTAAAAAATACACTGCACCCTGATGAGGGAACTTGAAATCTTCTGGGTCTCCTCCAAAAACCTCATGAAACACCAAGTCAACAAGCAGAGACCCAGGGTAAGCTGCTACACAGCTCTGAAACTGAGCCTGAAGCTTTTTGAAGGCATCCATGAGTCACTAGACTCGCACTGACTGTTTCATGCTCAATAAAAAACAGGAAAGTAATTAACAAGTAAATCAAAGTGTTCACCCAAACGTTTTAAATAACTTTAAAACTGGTGTCCCTTGTAACTGTGCCTGTCAGTTGTATTAGCCCTTTCAAAGAAACACAGCAAAATTAACTGATTCCCAGTTCTCTTGCTTATCTGCCATTCAGCTCATTATGACATTGGTCCAGCAGAGAGTAAGAATTTGTACTCCTTTGTTCCAAAAATTCAGGATCCAAAATAAATTATAAAGAGTCTTCCTGGGACTTTATCAAATCTTCTCACCTGAAAAGAATTTTCTTTCTTCCATGGGAAGTTCCTCTGGCAGGAGAGAAGACTTTCCTGCCATTTTGGGTGGAATCCAAATGATAAAACATTTTATCAAGGCAATTAGCATATCAACATGCAAATCCCTATTGAAAAATGCACTGTTGACAAAACAGCTAGAAGGCAGCTCATCATGATACAGAAAATGGAAGGAAAAAAAAACCAAAACCCAGCAACTTGTATCCAACCAGTTACTGTGTTGGAGAGAGACCACAGAGGGCAAGATTCACAGGGTTTTGGACACTCCTCAGTCAGAGCTGCAAAACAAAACTAAAAAATGTGATAGGAACCAGATTATCTTGAAAAGAACCATAACAATAGTTCTCAATTTCTGTCTGATAATCAAGGGAGCAATAATTAAGATATCCTTGTTTGTTGCCTGTCTTCTAAACCAGAAATGTTCACACACAATTTCCAGCTTTTCTTTTACCTTGCAGGCTGGTGGGAGAACTGATGTCACATAGTCAGACATCCCTGAGATTAGCAGCTGCACGACAGACCCATAAACCCCAGGTTTTGTCAGCAAGGAAGACAAACGCATTTGTGCTCCACAGTGTGTTATTTACAAAGGGAGAACTGGTTGTTCCTTGGCTTGTCAGACAACAGAAGAAAGTGTTCTGGTTTTAGTTGCTACCCTTAGGTCCTGTACAGTCAGTACAGTGGGTGAAGCAGCTTCCCAGCCCCAGGTGGCTCAGGAATGCCAAATATTTTGAGACCTTCTATAAGTACCACAGAGGAAGAACTCCTCTTCTCCCACAGTTGTCCTTGACTCTCCGCCTCTTATCCACCTGCTCTGCTCTAAAAAACTTTGTTTTTATTAGTTGTTGTTAAAGTTCCCAGGAGAAAAGTGTTTTCCTTTTTTTCTACTCACTTTCAATACAGAGTAGGAAACTCTGGGTGAAATACATAAAAACAAGTTAAGATCAGAATTTCCCAAAGTGAATAGTGATTTCAGATGCCTCTGCTCCACAAACAGCTTTAACAAACCCAGTGGTGAGTCAGAATGAAATGTTCACTGAGATTGCAAGCAGGCCTCCCAGCACTCAAAGTATCTGAATATGTCTTCAGGGAAAGAAAGAGTTAATGGAGTTACCTTACATTTAGTATTCATTCTTTTTTCAGCTTTGTCAGGTAGCAGCCAACAAGCCCAGGCTTGACTTGGAGCATCAGCTCTGTACTAGCATAGTCTTGTGGGTAGACTAATGTAATATTAATGGGATTGACATCTCTGCTGAGATCAGTTACAAATGCAGGATCCAAGTTATTTAACAGCTGGTGCAACTGTATTTGAATTTCGATCATAAAGACACATGCTGGGTTAACAGGGCCAGGGGCAGGGCCAGAATCCTGTACAGCAGAAGTGGCCTGGGACTCATGTTTTTAAGGCAAAATAATCTGGGGAAAAACTCCCAGATTATTCCTATATATTGTTTCAGAATGGATATTCTAGAGATAAGCAGGTTACATAGTCAACATTTAATCTTAAACTGACACTCATTAAACTCCTTAAAAGATCTGGGAGTGTGAACAGCAGAAAACATTTGTGAGCATGTTCTACAAGTTGGCCTAATTTACCCTTCCTGAAGAAAGAGGTCTGGACACTGGGCAAACCTGGCAAGGTCAAAGGTCTTTGGAAGGGGAAAAATATGTGGATGACAGTCTGAGTTATAGCACAAAACTCCAGAGCTTGAATCACTGAGAATTCACAGGAAAAGGGATCTTGTTTCTCTCTATAACAACCACAACCTTACAAATTTCTCCTGGAAATTTCAGCTAAAAAAAACCACACACACAAAAAAACCCACCCTATATTTTCCTTTAGACTAAATTTTTAACGGAATCTGCCCTGGGTTTCTCTAGGCCCTCTGTTCTTTTCCCCTCAATCCCCTCAATCTTGATCTCTGGAAGAAACTTCTACTGTCAGCAGAGGTTTCACCTTCCTGGACCCTCATCCTTACTCACAAAAAAAAAAAAAAAAAAAACAAAACAAAACAAAAAAAAAACAACAAAAAAAAAACCACCATTAGTCTCCAGACTTTGAAAGAGTTTGCTTACTTAGCTGTGCAAGTAAAAATGTATCAGGTGAAAAAAATATAGAAATTAGTCTCCAGACTTTGAAAGACAGGTCATTTTATCTAAACTGGTTCAGCCTAATAGGAAACTTTGCTGTGTACAGCAGTTTGGTTTTGGCTTTTAGGGTTTTTCTTAAGAAAAACTTTTTTAAAAATGAGGAAAAACTACTTGCTCCCAAGTGGGTGCAGTCAAAAAACGTGGCAGCACTAAAAATTTAATTCCTTGTGCTGCTTCTTCCCTGCCAAAACCCCATGAATTCAAAATTGAATCCATTGCAATTACACCAGTCCCCTTCACACACCATGCATCTGTAGGAGCACAGTGAGCAGGAATTGGATTTCCCTCAGTGAAGGTGTGAAGGAAACAGCCAGCAGGTTGGAATTGTATCCAGACATTTGTTCATATATATAGCAGTGAAACTAAAAATACTTTCTGCCCTCCATCAAGATCCAGTTCACAAACCTTTGTGAAACTTTATCCTGATGCCATTGTAACACTAATACTTTCAAAGAAGTAATATTTTGCTGCAGAAATTCACAAAATTTACCTGTGGGAACATCTTTTTACTGAAGTAAAAAGCTCCACACAAGAGTGTTGCTGTACCTTGGTGAGACAATTGTCTCAGTCTGAGATGCACCCCTGCAGTGGGAGTCTGTGGAAATGTGAATGGGTTGGAAGTTGCATCTTCAGGCCACAGGCAAGAAAACCTCTTGGTTTTAGCTGATGATTTAGCTCATCAGCTAAATCATTGCAATAGATTTAGAGACTGGAAGAAGCTTTGAGCTGTCTGGTTCTCACTGAAATGACAGAGCAAATGCTCTGATATCAAACCAAGGAACTCAAGTGCTGGCCCCAGGAGCTGGAGCAGCTCAGCCCCCACAAGCAGGGAGCAGCTGGCAGCAGCAGATAAATCACTGTCAAATTGCTCCAGCGGATGTGGCAGCCCTCATGCCTGCAAATGAGTAAATAATTGTGGGGGAACACCTGGTTCTCATCCTACCTGACATACCTGCCACCGGGCTGAGGACACTGAGGCACATGTGGAAAGCAGAGCAAACCTTTCTTTAAAATCACTGCAGGGGTCAGGGGAGCTTTTGTGCAGAGAGAGCTGCAGGTAGTTATTTATTTTATGAACTGAAGTGCTTTTGCACAGGATAGAAAGGAACAGAGCAGGTGGCCTGACACGGCAAGAACACAAAACTCTATTTCCAGCCATAAATTTCAGATTGAAATATGATGATACATTTCAGTCACCTGGATGTAGTTGTGTAAGGGATAAACAACTCCTCGAATGTGGAAAATTCCCCATTTCAAAGTCTTTGCTCACTGAATACCCAGACACTGTGGTCTGTGGTTGCAATTGCCATACAAAGGGGATGCACCTCATGCTGCTGAGGCTGCATTTTGCCTTTCTGGGATTTGCCTCACAGCAGCTGCTAGATGATCCAGTGAAATCAGATCTGTATTGTCCAAACACAGGAGAAAAGTCAGACCCACAGGCACACAGAGGCTCATCACTTTCCATCCTGCCATACTGGAGCATGTCCGTGCTTTTTGCACAGTAATAGAATGTGCTTTTTGCACTGTAATATCCTTCCTTGCAAAAACAACCCTACCTGTGCTTCCTGCACAACCTCAGACACACCACTCCTGGTCAGAGAGCTTGGATCCTTGATGGCTGAAAGGGTCTGTGAGCCTGGCCATGGAACTGATGGGCTTCAAGTTGAGAATTGTAATTATCTGAACTCTCATCTACTCCAAGAACCTGCACACTCTCGTAAGAGAAATGTGGTAGAAATATCTAAGGTTTTGTAATTGAGAGAAAAAGGGAAATATCGCTGGTGTCACATTATAAACACAAACAGACTTGCAAGTGCTGCCAGCACACGTCTGTAAGAAATGAGGATATTTTTTGCCATGTCAGGATTCAGTGGAAATGTATCTCATAACACATTTCTGTAATACGTGTAACTTTTGTTATTGTTGCCTCTCATTGTTAGGCTCTAAGATTATCCTGCAAACATCTCCTTTATGATTTTGAGGTCTTTTCTTTCTTCTACAGATGAAAATATGAGAAAATTTGGGCAAACACCTGACTTTTGCTCCCACTATGATATAGTATCTTCACTGAGGACCATATTGTCATACCATGATCCCAAAACTTTTGATAGGCTCTCCCTGCCCAGACAGTGAAGTTTGTTTTACAGCTAACTATCCACTCTGATAGCCAAGCCCACGCAGCCTGGCACAGCTCCACTGACTTCTGTGAGCTGACAACAATTTGCAAATGGCAAAAACACAAACTAAAGCTCTTTTTGAAGGGTTCAGGCTTGATTGCACTAAGGAGTTAGGCACCTAGCTACCTTTTAAAATCTGAAAAACACGCTTAATATCTTCTTATTAGAAAACCTAACTTCAGATAAGACTCTAAATCACGGTTATTCCCATACTGGTAAAATTGTACATCATCCTTTATCCGACTGACAGCCATTGTCTGAAAATTATGAACAACACAGCTGCAGGGATCTTAGTCTGGGATCATCGTCTGGGATCATCTTGGATTCTGGACAAATGAGGGAGTGGAGATGACAAAGTGGCTTAACTTTTCAAAGAAGGATCTCACCAGTTCAGAGCTGAAGGAAAACTCAACAAGTGAAGGTACTCTCTTTAATGTGGACGACACTTATTCTTTTATATGACCCAGATAAAAATCACACTCAATTCTCACTGTATCTTCCTTCCTTAATGCTCATAAACAGAGCTTTTATAGTGCTTTGAATTAGATCTGTGATTTGTGAGCGACATGTATAATAATTAGACTGTGAAGATGTACAGTTAATCCATTTAAAGGTGTGAAGAAGTCCATTTAATGAACATTATAGTCACATTAGACTTGGAAACATCTAACTCTTTTGTTGAATAAAAAGAAGTTCAATGAGATTAACTTCTCTTAGTTGGTTTTAAAGAATACTCAAACATGTCCTACTCTGATAGTGTACTATTCCTTGGTGCATGGTTTCTGCATACCAATGTCTTCAGTGTAGAAGAGTAAGAATAAGACTGGGAGACATTCTATTTCAGTTAAATAATTACAAATTAAAGAGGATCACTTCTACTTTCTATACTTACTGTAGTATGATAAGAAGCTGAACTCCTTGAACTTGTAATTATATAACAGAAATGTTAATCTCCTGGTTCGGTATTCAGTTCTACTGCATTAAATGTATTCTTACAATTATCAAGTTTACTACATAGCACATAGACATTTCTATTGGGAAACCTATTATTTGATCATATCAGATTTTGACCATAAATACCATAATGGAATTCTGTTTTCAAATCTCTCTCTGCCACAAAATGACTAATGAGGGTTAATACACCTATGTAGCTTGAGAACCTGAAAAAACATCTCTGTAATTTCTGATTTTCAATTTGTAATGCTAACTGAGTTTCCAATTCTTTTCCACAGCTTTGTGCAATTAAAAAAAAAAAGAAAAAAAAGGAGAACATATAAGTCCAAAATACGCTAAGTAACTTGTAATAAAGAAATTTAATTTTAAATATATGTACTTTAAGCAGCTGTTCTCTTCTTAGGAGAAACTCATTTAGGCTTAAGAGTTACTGGCCGAAGCTATCTTCTTTTTACAGCATATTATAATGTGTGCCATTGGCTTTAATAGTTTGGAAGTACAATTTATATCCTCGTCCATTTAAATATATAAAACTATTTCAAGGGATAGGGTAGCCAGTTAGAAAACAGGATCACTCACTGACTTCCACTCACATTTTTTGATGAAGAAAATTGTATCTTTCCAGCAAAATTCTGGCTCCCAATGCTTTAATGAAGTTGTACCCCTGTTAAAAAATGAAGATAAGCTCTGTAGAGAGCCACTTCAGAGAGATTTTAGCCAGTGAAATTCCTGCTTCCAGTGGAGATTCCTGGCTTACTGCTTGCATCAGGCTACATTCCTTTGCAGTTTGCAGAGCAAAACCTGATAAGATCAAGAGACAACATAATCCTGGCTAATGAAGGGTGACTTTTATGTACTGTATGGATGCAGTTGAACATTAGAAAGACAATCCTTCCACCTGGGGAGGCTGGGGCAGGGGAAGTACCCTCTTGAGGGCTAACCCTGAACCTAAACTGATACACAGGTTTCACCTACTGAGCATGTTGAATTCTAATGAAAGAAGTATTTTAAAGAAGTATTTTACCTGTCCTAGGAGCTGTGCATTGGCATCTCACAGTTCCCATCATTATCTGATACACAAAACTCCCACAGCACCATTTGCAAACCACTGTCACAAACACATCAAAAAACACCCAACATTTTACTTCCCAAATGAAGTGTACCTCAGAGTTTTATCAGCCAGACACTTAGGCAGAGTTTTCTGCTGGCAAAAAGGACAGGAAGAAACAGAAACATGAAAGAAGAGTGGCCTACTCAAGATTTGTTGAGGTTCTCAGGAGCTTATGCTGCTTTTGACATTTTGTGGATCTTGTGCAGTCCAGGGATTTTGCAGACACCTGGGATTGAATTAACTGGGCTCTCACTCTAAAGGTGAACCTTTAAGTGATCTGCAGCACCCAGATCCTTTGGCTTAGCAAGGAGCAAGCCCCAGGGACAGGCTGTGCCTGGCAGCACAGGGCTGGTTCCTGCTCACCCTGGCACCATCCCCACGCACCCTGTGAACCTCAAATTCCTCAGCAGCCATGCTCTCCCCAGGCACTCGATGCTCACTGGAGCAAACAACTGAGATAAGGGTGAAATCGACTTTGATTGCACTGCATAGAAAATATACTTCCCTTGAAATTTCCTGCCTGCCTCGGTAGCTGGCTGCACACACAATACCCTGGCTAATGAGTCAATCATGCAAGCCCACAGAGCCTCTCACCCAGCCCCACCTGCCCTCTCACAGGCTGGGGTTGCAGTGGTGGAGATAAAGGGGGGAAATGGTGCCTCAGGGTTTAGATTTTATATTTTTCAGATTCTGTGCTGCTTTAGTGTGTACTTCTGAGCTTCATATTGGGACATAGTGAGCTCTCTTCACAGAGGAGGGAGGAAAAACTATTCCTGCTCTAGTTGAGGACCAAGGACAAATGATCCAAATCTCAGCCCAAGGGAACAAACAAAGTGGACTGAAGAGAGAAAAACAAGCAGGATGGGACTTCACAACCTACAGCTGTAATTGGACAATTAACTCCGATATGCCAATAGACCAAAACTTGTAAAAGTGAGAGATCCCCTGACCAGTCATCCATTTTTTGTGACCATTTTGGTTCATCTTGGGTGCAGCCCTGGCTGGGCTCTTGTGCTGCCCAAGGTGGATCCTTTTAATAAATCCCTACTTTAGCTCTGTCTAGTTCTAGGTCAGCCTACACAAGGCATCACCTCTGTGTGTGCACAGAGAATAACCATCATCTAACACCACTAATTCTAAGCCACTGGCAGCTTGAAATGATCTAATTTTTATCTTTCATTCTTAGTTAGGCAGGACTTCATTTTCCTTTTATTAGTAGTGTGTTTTGGCTACTCTCTAAAATAAACCTTCCACATTTCAGGGTAACATCCTTTTCACTTGCACTGTGGTCCTGGAGGATAACATTCTGCCTATCTCCTTAGGCAGAAGTTATCCTCCAGGGCCTCCTTAGGGTCTCCCTAGGTACTCCTTACACACATCTCTGCATTTCACACACACACTCATACCTGCCTTCTGTCATAGACCTTTTCCCTTTTCTTCAACATTTCTTCTTTACCCAATTTTTTTTTCTAGACTTCTGGTCATCCATGCTCCCTTTCTCACTCCTCACCTTATTTTAAAATGTGGTGTGTCTGAAATGTTACTTCAGCCCTTCAGGGCAGACCTGAAGGACTATTTGGTATGTCCTAGAGCCTCTGTTTTTGATTAGTCAACCAACAACAGCGGTTGGCATTTTCCCAAGGCACTTTTACTTCCTTTCAATGTGTATGCTGAGAAGCACCAGATCTTTTGTGAAAGATACTAATTAATTTTAGTTACTGGTTAAGGTCAGCATCCAGTGCCATGAGTTGTAGATGTCAGACTGTTTTCTCAGATTTACGATCTACTCCTATTTGTGGCATCTTCTAGCACCCTCCTTTGTTCTGAATACACCTGAAAAACTTATTGGCTGTTATTCCAGGAAAGCTTTTCTCAGATCCCAGCTTGTCTGAGTCACAACACTGAGCCGTCTTGGGAATCTTGTCCCTTTCCTGCTGGGTTTTCTTGTTTTGCAGGTAGCACACTTCATTCTTGGAGGCCAAGTGAATTCACAGCTCTGAGCAGACCACAGGGCAGGAGCATGCTGGGCTAGTGGAGACACTGTGGTGGCCATGAGCCAGAATAACAAGGAAGGTGGAAGTGGATGGTGCTGCACCCCTGTGAAAGGGCAGAAGTTCACACCAGCTTCCCAAGGTGAAGCCAGAGCCTGTCCCCTGCTGGAGGCTGCCAGGGAGAGATGGCAGGGAGCAGATCCTGCCCTCCACCAGCACAAATCCCTCCCTGCTTAGTCAACAGGGACACATCTTCAGAGACAGGAAATGTCACTGCTCCAGTTTAGCAGAGTCACATCTGGCCACAGGGCTGTGAAATTGTGTTTCCTCAGCGACAGCACAGCCCCACACACACTGAACAAAGAGCAGCAAGCAGGCAGCAGCAGCAAGGCAGCAGATATTTGTTTGTAAAGTACAGTTAGCAAATACTTGCAGGAAGTATTCCAGTCTCATTATCTTGCAATAAAATTCATATATCCTCACACACACATTCTTATTGTAACATAAATATATCTAAATTAGGTTACAAAACTGTTGAGATAATTAAATAATGCACATAAATGTGAACTGGCACACTGGGAAATATACTGCACTGCTGTTTAAATATAGCAGATAAAGCCATGGGAATGAGACAAGAGAATATACTGCTATAAGATTATAGATATAAACGCAAGTCCTCTCCCTAGAATGTAGGGAGAAAGTTATTAGAAACAAAATGAATTCAGTAGCGCCTTGAACTCACTATCATAGTCTGGGGCAAGTTAATCACTTCATCCTCATCCACTAACACATTTATCCACCTACTAATTCTCCACCTAATTAGAGAGAAATTCAGAGCTCTACTGGTCAGGGAGGCAGGGATTAGGGTTAAGAAAACACTTGTATTTGAAACCCCCTACCTCTGCTGGTTAGTGTGAAAGATCCTATAAGAAACTCCCACCCTAGCTAATCCATGACCCTCAGCAGGGAGGAGTGTTAACAATTTGGTTTAAAACTCACACTCTCAGACAAATGCATCAAAAACGGCTTTTCTTCTTTGATTTATAGGTATTACTTGTTTTTCCAAGCTCCATTAAGGACTCTTCATCATGTACTGCAAGGGGCATTAAGCACTGAAAGTTGTTCCCAGCTCTGTATTATTCAAAGGCAATTTACACTAATTATTGGAGTCCATGGTGTTACCCATACTCATAGAATGATCCATCTCAGCAGGCTAAAGTACTTTTGAAATGTTAATTTATTACTGAGGTATAAAAACGTCCTTACATTAAAGCTCAATTCTTTCTTAAATGCCAAAAGTTTTTCTATTACTGATATATTACATACTTATTGTTTATCTTAGATACAAGAATAAAAATATAATTTAATTTACTATATAATAGGGCCGATAAAAGATGTTATTAACACAAATTGTGCTGCATTTAAACTCAGCTACGACAGAGATGTTATTTTTGTTTTTCTTGTTTTGTGATTTTTCTCTATGCAAACAGAGCTACTTTGTGGAGATGAGCTTTTCAGGCAAGCAGCTGCACAGCAAAATGAAAAAAAGTGTTTAACTGGAGAAATATTTCACCAATTCCAAAATAATCTCATTCATGTTAAAGTACAGATTTTGGTATGATATCACTGCTCTGAGGAAAATGCATTCATGAATTGGCATGAGAGTGCACCTGTGAATCAAATGCCAACAAAAACCTGCTAAAAGTACCCTGTGTTCAGTTAAATCCTGGCACAGAAGCTGCTGATTTTAGCAAGAATTGTTTTGCCAGTGCTGAGCCACCGCTTGCAGGTTTTGTTTTTCTTGGTCGCAATGTGTGAAAATAGAGCCACGCCAACAAAAATTTATTTGACCTTGTGTTGACAAAAGCTCTTGAACAATCAAGGGGATTATTTCTTAACTAGCTCAATCAACAAGTTTTACTTCACTTGAGAAGCCACTGGATTGCAGTCAGTGGTTGGAAGAATCCCTGCCTTGGAAGTGTCAGCGCCTTGGGATGCACAAAGAGTTTGTTGCAAATAAAAAAAATAGCTCCCTTTGCCTTCCTAAGTCCTTTCCAAGGCCCCAAAGATAGTCCTCACACATCAAATGTACACTGTTATAAAGCAGAACATCTGCTTTATATCTGAAAAATCTCAATAATATCATATAAACAAAGCTTGTTTTAAAAAAAATCTTGTTTAATCCAAAATTTTTTGGCAACTTAAAATTTGCTTGTGTAGCTGAAATACAAAGTACAGCTTTGGAATAGCAATTCTCTTGTTCCTAAACTCTGTCAACATTTCATACAACCTTGCCCCAAATTCCGATTATTCCTCCAGGTCTCTGTTTAACCATGGAAAGTACTCCCTCCTTGTGCATAGAAGTTCCTGAAATGAAAGGAATTATGAAATAAAGTTTTATGCCAGCCTAGATCTTGATTGCCACTAGCACAATCTGTTTACCCAAATAAATCTAAATTCCAGAGCAATGACTTGGCTCTGTGAGCTGGTCCATGCACTGTAGGTGCTCAGGAGTGAGAGGATTTGCAAAGCAGGAGCAATTCCATGTGGGAAGCATTGTGCTCCTTTGCATGCCTAAATTCCACACACAGGGCTAGAATTTGCATGCACAACAGTTTGCATACATTAAGGATTTTTTCTTTTTTGCATAAAAGGCCCGGTAGATGCCAAAGCAATGACTTGTGTACAAAACCACAGTAATCCTACCTGCAAGTCAGACCTCTAGATAAACAAACTTTATTTATTTAAAGCAGCTCCTAAACTATGAAAATCTGCTTTAAATGAACACATGTTCTCACAAATCATGTAACTGCTCATGAAAATGATTCCCATCAGAAAAGGCAACATTCCACAAATTTCTCCTATAAAATTTTTGTCATGAATTAGAAGTGAGGCATATTATTATTCTGCAGCAAGAGCAGGGGAAAAAACCTATACTTTTCAGTCATATTTAATCTTCATTTAGCCACAGAGTACATATTACCTATGGTATATCTTTTAATTTGGGAATAGGTGGGCACAGCTAGTCCCAGGCTACTGAGGCGTGGATCACCACAAATGTTTTGGAAAGAAATCATCCTGATATAAACACCCATTTTACAGAGTAATCCCATTTTGTCCATAACACACTGACTTTTTGCTATGCAGATAAGCCTGTAGGTTATTGAAATTTCTATTTTATTCCTCACTGAAAGTTTGCCAGCCCTTGACAATTAGAACCACGAGTTGTCTCCATATAGAATCTACTTCCAAATGTGAAAACTGTTCTGTTTCTGCACTCTAGTCCACGCAATTTGTAGGAACCCTGTGTTCCAGAAATCAAATCTATTCTCTTCTACACAGGAACAGTTTGGGAGATAAATATAGCTCAGGTGTCCTTTTAGGCAATGAAGTGAATTCCATGCTGCTCCAGACTCACCTTTATCCAGATAAAAGTCTAGCAAAAGAAGTTTTGTGAATTTGCAGTTGTCACTGGCATTGGCTCAGCAGCATAAACGGGCAATTTAAGCAATTTGTGATGAGTTGGACAAATTTAGGACCCATGAAAAACATTCTGCAGATCTCTCTGCAGGAAATAATTTCTGCTTTTGAATTAGTGGAAATTCCCTCAGAAAATGACAAAACCAGCAGGGGACCATTGTCTAACCAAATCCTCTGCTTTTCTTCTAAAAGTCTAATTTTAAAAATAATGTACTTTGTTTACTGGGAATACATCCAGGATGTGACACACATTTTGGGCTAGCTAAACATTCAGCAAATTGTGACCTCTGGGACTTAGAGAATTTTAAGCAGCAAACTAGAAATCAATACCCTGTTTCCCCCTGTAATTATTGTCCATGGTTCAATCCCCACGTCCCTCCCCCTCCCAGCCCTGCTTTTTTTTTAATATCAGCAATAGCTTAAATTCTTCTTAGAAACACCTTCAAGAAAACAAGATTCAAGCTAAACAAAATGGAAAATTCTCCTTACTTCTCAAGAAAAACAAGGAGCTTCTCCCACACCTCAGGTTTGTGCACCCACTGCAAGCAGTGGCCCACCAGTTTTCAATGGCCTTGGCTTTGTACAAAGGAAAGATTTCATTGCAGGCCCATAGAAATATTTCAGAAGAAAAGAGTCACAGATGGCAACCTAACCTAAATTTCAGCCAGTCAAATGGCTGTCAGATCGGGTACCTAAGGAATATGTTTCATCTTAGACAGAACAAACCTTTTATAAATGCAGTCAGTAGGGAAAAAAAAAAAAGGAAAAAACCCAACCTTATTAGCAATCTTACCTGTATTCATTTAATTTTCAGCCACAGTAGAACATTTCATTAAAAAAGTACATTTGCCTCAGACTGTATCAACAGGTTTGCCAATAGCATCAAGCCAGATATTGAGTATTTTGTAAATTCATCAGGATATTGCCATGATGCCACTCATAGCATCTATGCATTATATATGCAAGGCTGGTGGCACCAGGCAGCTCTTTTTCCAATTAATACATGTCAGAGCAAATTGTTTGGAGGAGGGAAATAAAAATGAAAGAAAAGGAGATTTCTGCACAATTGCCCACTGCAACATGAAAACTCACCTCATCTGCATAATATTAATGATATGAAATATGCAAACAGATGTTTCTCTCATTAAATGCTGTATGCAAATAGCACTAGGAGGAGTGCTAATGTTGTTTCAGGGTTGAGAGATCATGGGGGGTAATTAAAGGTTAATCCAGTTTTCAGTTCACAGACTGTAAGACATGAGTGGTTGTAAAGAAAAATTGTCACTTAACCTTCATTATCCAGAGCATATGGATTTTTCCTCTAGAATAGAAAAAACATATATGTATTTATCTGTACTCTAGTGCCAAGTATGGTGCATATCATTAGAGAAGAAGAGAAATTATTTGTTGAAATGAATGTCATTAAGGAGGTGCCGGAATGGATTAATTAGGGAAAGCAGAATTCGGTCAGAAGTTCTCAGATAGCAATCTAAACCCTGCAATCTCACTAACTATATTTCAATTGCTGAGATCTTGTCAAATGTTAATAGAAAAGCATCTGAAGTACTCATGGAATGAGTCCCCTAAAATAATTAAAAGCCTAATGTTTGAGATCCAGCACGGTTTCCCTGTAAGCCCTGCGAGGTGCATGGTTCCTTCAGCAGCAGGCTCACAAGCCTCTCTTTCTCTCAGAGCATCCTGCTGGGCAGAATGGAGGCAGTAAACATTTTAGCACTTAGATCTGAGTTCAACACGCCAGATGAGACATTCCCACTCGGTGCTCATAGGAGAAAATAAAGTGATAAGTGCCTGCGCTGCAGTCGAGCCCTGCTCTTCAGCAGCGAGGGTTTGTGCCGAGGGAAAGGCAGGGCCAGTGTGAACCACAGCAGCCACAGGTGGGAAAAAGTAGAAAGAAGCCAAGAAAAATCTTGATTTGTGCAACCCTCTCTATATAATATCTGGGTGAAAATCGATGTGGGCTTGGGATGGTGAGAGTGAGAAATCAAAGAGGAGGTGAGAGTTGGTTCTGTTCAGCCTTGGGTAGCATTCTCTGTTTCCAAGACTGTGTAGCACGTTTGGATATTTTGGTGCTTTACTTAAAATGTCGTCTTGCAGTCCCTAAGTCTTGCAAATTATTTCTTTTAAGTATGGGACAAGAGCAAGGGTTTCTGTGTGTCTCTGCATTGTGTCTTTCACTACCTGGCTGTCCCCACTGTCTCTGACATGCCTCCCCCAGTAACACCATTAGACCTTCTATCCATGCCTCACTACTTCTTTGAGCTCTAAAACAATTTTCCCTCCCTTCTGACCTCACAATTTCCTTTTTGTGCGCCACACAACATCAAAGAACCACAACCACTCCAACCTGGCCACAACATTTACCTTGGTTTCCTAGGCTGAATAGCTCAGATTTGGCCCCAAATTTCAAACAGCACTGAGTAGAATAAAGCCTTAACTTGACCTAGCATGACTCTTCTAGCTCTAGAATTTCACAACAGAATTCAGTTTAAGAACTCATTAACTGAGGGTACCAAAATTACCAAGTATTAAGTTGTATTATATGAGATAAATATCAACAAACTTAAATATCCATGTCTGCATTCATGTGACATCCTGTGCTTTGTAGAAATTCCCCTTCTCAATGATTTTTCACAGCTATTTACAGCCTGCTCCCATTTAAAAAAGGTATAATACCCAAGAAGGAAAAGCCTGTGAAAATACCATTTTTTCTGAAGTTGAGCAGTGCAGAAAGATTTTACTTCATGTTATTTTGCCATGAATGGCTGCAGTGAAACATAAACGCTGTCTTCCTCCCCTTGAGCGTGGAAGGGCCGTACTTTCCCTTGGGTAGCAAACTTTGTTAGGATATTACATTTAGCCAGTTGAAGGGCAACACAGGGTTCATCCACAGCACCACAGAAAAGACTTTCAACCAGCAAAAAGAAACAAGGCACGGGGTTGAAACCCACCATCCACCCTCCCTCAGCGCGAGCCATGGCCGCCTCCAGCTGCACACCCATGGCCACCACGGGCAGCTGCAGCCCTGAATAAAGATCCAGGCATGGAGGATTACCCTGTGGAGGGGGGACCCTCTGGCACAGTGGGCTCTGTCACCCCGGGGTGTCGGGCAGGACGTGGCACTGGCACAAAGGAGCAGGGCCAGCAGGTGCAGGAGCCCCGCGGGGTCTGCTGCAGGCTGATAGCATTGAATGAGCCCAAGCTCTGAGACCTTCAGCACAAAGGTGCTCCCGCTCCTTCCCCACCACCCTCACCCTGGAGAAACAATTCCAGCTGGAAAGGTCCCAGCCCCTTATCTCCAGCCCCCATCAGCACGAGGGGCTGTCAGTCTCATCTCTGGCTTATCGCGCCCCAGGGCTGTCCCAGCTCCCTGACTCTGGGAGATTTAAAGTTGCTCCCGTGAAGTCTGAGCGAGTTCTGGTAAACCTGATCCTTATTAAAGCAGATTACAAGCATCCCCTTGAAATGTCAGCGTGCATTTACAGAGACAGCCGTACAAAAACACCCAGCCATCAAATCCTTCCCTGCAAAATGTACGTTCAGGGAAAGTGGGCGCAGGTAACTGTGTGAGCAAACGGGGCCTGGAAAACATGGAGGAGCAAATTTAGGATTTGGTCCAATGCTCACAAGAGCCTAAAGGAAAGTCTAAGAAAATTTGCATTTAAATGGCTCCATGCAACCTCTGACAACAGTGTCTTACACACGTGTGTGCACACAGGTCCTGACAAATGGAAACACACCCTGACATCTCCAGTTACCTGCAAGGACCTGTGGCTGAAGGATTCAAGGCCCAGGATTTGGGCCTACAATAAGAGAATAAATAGTTATTAAAATCTATTTTTTTGTGAGCAGACTTATGGACATCTAATTGCTGCAGTTTGTTAGAGAAACAAAAAGATCTTCCCTGGCTTCAGCCATATCCAAGGGGATTAATTTGCCACTCTTCAAAAACAACTCATTGGAGGAATGCCCTCTTTGATTCTTTATTCTCACATTAATTAGGAGCAATAAGTACACTAGATACACTCTGTACTTAAAACATTAGTAGAAATAAATCTGCCACACATCTCAAGAGGGCAACAAAGATCTGGCTGTTCGGGGTGGGAGCCTTCAAATCAAATCCTATTATTGGGAAAACCCATCCAGCACAGCCAGTGCTGCCCCATCCCACCTGCAATGGTCACAAGCTGGACATGACTGTCCAGAAGAGCCCGTGGTGGGGGCAGCAAGGCCATGAGTGGGGCCCAGCTGGTCTCTTCACCATTTTTAAGGAACATGCCTTTTTCTGCACTGAACCCACAAAGCACCACGTGCTCCCTGTCAAACCTCCCAGCCCCTGTCTCATGCCCAGGTCCTTTGTGGTGGCTTTGCTTCTGTCAGCAAATTCCTGTGTCTAGGAAGACAGGGGAAAAAGAAAGAATATTTTGTGCTGAAATATAAAATTAAAGTCAATTTTATCCTTATTCAAGAAAAGTGGAAGCAGGTTACTCTGTTTTTTCTTATTCAAGAAAAAATAAACAACACACACACACAAAAACGAGGCGACAGAAAATTTCTACAGAGAATTATTCTGGGAGAATTGAACCAAACTCTATTTTCTCCACAACAGATTTCCAGGATGTTTTGTCATTTCTCTCACTCAAGGACCATCAGTGGGATTGATTGCTCACCTGAGCAAAGCCATCCACTGTTTCTGGGGACCCATGTCCTGCAGTATCCCAGGCAGGACTCCTGCCACAGGAGAAGGCTGGAGGAGCACAGGGATGCCAGATTTGCAGCCAGCTGTTGTGGGCTGGGAGTGCTGACATTTCCTCATACCCTTGGAGCACTGGGCTGGAGAGGCAGCTGCCTTTATGTCCTGCTTGTTTAAGGTAATTACTGCTTGTATTTCCTCCCTGCTGGTTCTGCTGGAGCGGAAAAGGCTTTGGCCTTCACTTCACCATACAAAATAAAGAAAAAAAAACCTGGTGTATAAACAGCACTTTTTCTATACTTTCAAAGGCAGGTTGTAGGGTGAGAGTCAGGAGAATGGTCCCTATTTGGAAAGCAGGCTAATAATAATGATGAAGTTGCTGCAGGGAAATCTCTTGTCGAGCCTCCCTGAGCACTCTTTGTTCCCTTGGTAGTAAACAATTATCTTTTAAAGATGCTCTGCTGTCTCCACCACTCACCCAGCTATAAGATATTAAACAACCCCAAAAAGCAGCCCAATTGTGTGCAAAGAGTGGATTTCCTTTCAGAAAGGGTGGGAATTTGCAACTCTTTAAAGACACTTAGTGTTAATTAAAACCTATGCAGCCCAAAGAGAAATATAGCACCGTTTTTCAAGGAGGGATGAAGTCAGTCTGATTAGCAAGTGTTTTGTTACCATGCTAAAATATGCTTTTTGATTCTTAAAATTCAGGGCTTACTACTGAGGGAAAACAATTGTTTGTGCTCCATGGCAATGAAAGTTCAAGTGACTTAAAAATACTCCACAATATGATTAAAAAAATACACCTGCATGTTTTACAAGGAAATTTTAAAAAATAAGACTTCTTTTAAAAGTACACTTCGGAGGAAAACATATCAGCAATAAGGAATATGGAAATTCTTCATTTAAAATCTACCTCGCAGTCAGCACTGTGTTGATTTGAAATGCTCTGCCTTTCTAACTGTTCCCCTCCTCCTAATAAGCACTGCATCCAATTTGTATGTTGTTCTGATGAAATGGTTTAAGCGAGAGAAAATGAGTAGTTTGAAAAATAAAGGAAAGTTCTACAGAAGAAATGAAGTGCTATCAT
The DNA here is from genome assembly GCF_014805655.1 of Passer montanus. Taxonomy (NCBI): domain Eukaryota; kingdom Metazoa; phylum Chordata; class Aves; order Passeriformes; family Passeridae; genus Passer; species Passer montanus. The sequence goes on from NW_024366703.1 coordinate 13,597,421, forward strand.
TGAAATCTTTATTTATGTGAAAAGAAAGGGCTAAAACATTACCTCAGAATTCAAGATTACAACATCAGTAGGATATAAAGTAAATCCATTCTCGTAGTGAAACATCAGAAACCATAATCCTTTTTCAAAGACCTTTTGTTATTTTAATGTCTGACAAATTATGCTTTTTTAAAAGAAGAAAAACACTTAGATTTAAGAGGTTTCTTTTACTCCAGCAAAAGTAGTTTCACTATTTAAAAGTTTTAATTTTCTGTAACCAATAGCATTTACTATGCTGGCTAAGTATTAACACAAGAGTAAGGTTATTTTAGCCACAGTAGGACCAAATACAAAGTTTCCACCAAAGATTTTTGCATCAAGTTGTTATGGCAACTTAGTGTTCTAAAAAGTATTAAGCTTGAGCAAAAGGTTTTGTTTTTTTTTAATTTGATTGCTTTCCCTTCAGGTTTTGTACTTGTTAAGTGCTATGAAAATGTTACATCATTATCATTCAAATGATGGGAGCTCTCAGAACATATTTAAAATTTGTTTATGTCGCAGGACGCTCTGGGATGAGGTCCAAGCACCCCCAGCCCTGCCTTTGGGGGGAAACCCTTGGCCTCAGTATGAGCACAGGAGTCATTCCACAGCAATCCTAGCACCAAGAAACACGGATAAGAAGAAAAAAAACTGCATTATTGCCTCCAATGTACTAAAGGAGAGACAGGATGGAAGAAGGTCCCCTTCCTTGTGTATCCAGCACGCCTCTTTCATGTGTTCATGTTTAAAAGCATAAACAATAAGTTCCTTGTGGCATTCTGGGCTCTTGACATCACGTGAGGAACTGGAAGAGTGAAATAAGCTCCTGAGAGCTCTGCAAGCAGAGAGCAGGTTTTGACTGGTGCAGACACGGCAGGAAATTGCTGCGAGAAGCCTGGTTCAGGTTCTGTTCCACAGGTAGGGAAGAGACAGAATTATGGGCTTAAAACCCCATAATGACCAAGAGAATCACAGGTTTTCTGTCACAGCCATTCCTCTTGGAACGTTCCCAGTGCTGCCAGTCCCAGCTCAGACCCTCAGCCCCTAAACCCTGTCCCTGCCCAGGATGTGCAGCACAAGCTCTCACCCAGCCCAGTATGTGAGCTCTGGCACCACCCTGGCTCCAGCACTTGTTTGGGCACTGCCAGTTTGGGCAGGGGGCACTGGGGTTCTCCCAGAGGAGTGGGAACAGTCATGGCAATATTCAGAGTGGCCTGGGCAGCCTCAAGGCTGTATGGCCAAAAGGTTCTGCTGGCTTCCTCTCACACTGGGCTTGGGGCCTTTCCTGTATGTGGTAAAAGAAGGGGAAATAAGAGAGAAAATTAATTCTGTCCCTCATGAAATTAATGGTTTTTTTCACATTTACCAATTTTCTGAGTTTTTAAATGAAGCTAAAAACTATGGGGAAGTGGTGTTGTTTTAATTAGAACTTTGATGTATAGTTTTTCCTCACCAGTTCTCTCAACTCTTTCCTCTCCTAGTTTTTCTACTCATCTCTTTTTAAAGAGAAAGATGGGTGGAAATAAACTGGAGAAATTGAAAAGAAAACCAAAATATTCAAAAATAAAACCTGATATTCATGTGACCACAATGGTGGTGACAAAATGAATTTATTTCTTAAATCTGAAATTATTTTGACACTTAAAACCACGTTTTCCTTCTTTTGCAGGAGGAGATCAATCAACTAAATACCTACCTGGCAAAAAACCAAGAAGCTTTTCCTGCCAAATTCTGCCAGATCTCGCATGAACTTGGGCAAATTATTTAATTTCCCTGTTTCTTAGTGCACTGTTTGTGCAGTGAGAAGAATACCAACTCCTTTTTCTCATCCCTTTGTCTTGTTTATTGAGATAGTCACTACTCCAGGGAGTACACAATCTCTAATTATGAGCAACCAGCACAATAGTACCCTGATCTCCAGGACCTACCGCAACACAAAGGACTAATAATCATCACAAGTCTTCTGTTCTGATGCATGGTCTGCAAGAGTTATGAATACTAACATATGCTGGAAAGTTCTGTTTAATTTTATGTCTTTGAAAGAAAATAAAAGCCCATTTTTCCCATTGGTGCCATTTATACAGGCTTCTACTTTCCAGGAAGCTTCTGCCTTTCCATGTCTTCCTCCTCCCTTTCAGAACAGAAATAAAAGTCTCACTAAATAAAATAAAGATTATGAATGGCCAGTCTTTTCCTTCCTACCAGTTATTGTCACCCAGGAACATGCAGCAAAGGATGTCTACGTTATCATTCAGTTTTGCAGGGATCTGCCAGCTGCTGGCCATATGCTAAATCCTAAAAGGAATTATCCATGTTCTGTGCTGCCTGTACATGTCTGATTCCCTGTTTATGTATTTTTACTTGATTATGGCATATTATAAATCCAGCTAACTTAAATTTTATGGTTAGAATCCAAATCCTCCAGTTGTTGAGGGTGATTTTTTTTATTCAAATGAAATTCTACTGCCACTGTGGAAAGTTTATGCGGCAATAAATGGGATGAAAACAGTCAGATTTCATACAAATGCATCAAAGACAACCCAAAAAGTCTATGAGATTTCATTTACAATGAAAGCCTCTCTTTAGAGTTTGCTTTTTAATGACGTGATAGCATTTCATAGCAGACAGAATTTCCCATCAGCTTCCATGGCCCTGCCCAGAACCTCTGTCCCCAGAGTGACTCTTACCCTTTCCCCTGTGGAGATCCCAGGCCATGCCAGCCACTGCAAGGCCAGGAATATATTCCTTCAGCCCCCTCACCATCCTTGATGAGAGGGGACAGGGGAGCAGGGGAGGATGAAATGAATGGCTCAGTCAGAGGAAATAGCTGACCTGGGAATTGAGCTCCAGGAGCCAAACCACAGGCTATTGTTTGTTGTTGAAGCCTGTGGACATCTCCAGATATTTGAAGCCAGATTTTGTCAGTGGTCTCTCACTCTCATCTTAAAATGATACAACACCAAGGCAGGCTTTTATAAGCCTAGGCCATCGTAAATTTTTACTACAAAAGCATTCTAAAATGCTCTTTACAGAGGAGACTTATTTGTCAGAATGCAGGAACATTTCCCTTGGGGATGCAGATTGTTTCCTCAGGACTCAAACATTCCCACGTGGTAAAATGAAGTAGGAGGATCCAGTGAAAGGAGCTCTGGCTTCTCATTTAATTTACTACCTAATACTCAGCAGCCCAAGATTTATAAGACACTACAGAACAGTCTACATGTTTCCCCTTGTGGCAGATAGCAGATAACTGTTAATAGACTTGCTCAGAAAGTTTATTTAAAGGAAGAACTTAACTGTATTATTTTTCATGGAGGTGTGAACATTGCTTAAGGAGCTTAAGTCTCCATGTATAAGTATTATCAGATAGGTTCATGAGGATGCTAATGTGCATTAATATGAAACTCCACAACCAGCTTTCACTGGTGTACATAGATAGGGCCATTTTGTAAATAATGCCCTTTCTGATATTGCAGAGTTCTGGGATTGCTGAATGCATTATTATTTCCAAATATAATAATGTTACCCATACTGCACACCTTCTCTATGCTCTTTCTGCAGCTCCTGTTAAATCAACAACAAAGCCACTCATGCAGAATCCAGGATCTTCTACAGCTGCACCTGGCATCTGCCTGGATAAGATTTTGCCTGCCCTTCTACACAGGACCATGCAGATGTTGTAGGAAAGCCAAGGGGCTCCACATCACTTCTCATTTTCACTTGTCAGATGTACCCACATATTTTCCAATCCTGCCCTGCTCCTAATTTAAATCCTTCACCACAGCAGTCAGTAGCTCCCCGAGTGGGGCTGGGCTCTGGTTTCCAAACACTGTGACAGAGATGCCTGACCCCTCTCCAGGCAATTGAGCACCTTTAGAACCTTTGGCCTTCAGTGAGAGGGGAAGGCACACACCCCACACTGCTCAGCACTTTCCAGGATTTAACCTGCTCTGCACATGCTGTGTGGTGATGAAAATGTGATTAAGGGAGAGTATATTACATTATGTCCAGCTTTAGAGAAATATTTTAATGGAATAAAGAAAGAGCCATACATTTTCTTTTTTTTTTTTGGTTTAGATGTAAGGTTCACCTCGTGGTATTTACAACCTAAAGCTCTCCAATATTGGGTTAGCTAATAGGATCCAGACAATGAAGCTGACTACAGGGAAAAGCAAGAGACTGTTTTAGTTTCACCAGGCAAGGAGAAGAAAAGACCCAGCTTGATAAATGGTGAGAAGTATATTAGATGTTAAAAAATATTTCATTTTTAATAATCCTAGGTGTTACTGACAACCCAGGTAAAAAGCAAAGTTCATTTCTTCAAAATATATTTAATCTGACAGTATCCCTTTAATTAAGTAGCAATTTAGATTTTCTTCTCCTCCACATACAAAGCTTTAATGAAACATGAAAGCCACAAAAGAAATTTGTGTGTGTTTCATGGCCAGGCATGAGAAATGATTTTCTGTTTAAATTCACAGACAGCAGCTATACAAATAACATTTAATATTTGTTGGAAGTATTATCTGCCTTTTCCCCTCACAGCATTACATTACTAAGGTAATAAGTACATGAGAATACATGATTTCCTGGCTACTGTATTGAATATGCACCTTTAAACAAAGTTAGACTTGGGAATTTACCCCTATCTTCAAATGCTAATCTAACACTAATTAAAAGGCCAGTGACTAGGCTTTGATGGATTCCAGTTCCTGGGATATGACAAATGAATTCCGATGGCATGCACGACTGCAGCGGAATGACAATGGCAGAGCTGCAGCCACCAGGGAAGGCAGGACAGCTCACTCCTGCATGCACAGGGGCAGGGAGGAGGAGGCACTGCTGGAGCTTGCCATGGTTCGTGTGGGTGCTGCCGTTCTCCCAAGGTGTGGCCAGCCACAGCCTTTGTTTCTCATTTCACAGCTGCTTCCAGGCTGTGCTGAAGCAAAAATTTGGCTGCTTCTACACCCCACCCATCCTCTCTCTAATATATGCACCTCCCTGCTGCTCCCTGTGCAGTGCTGGGCTCTTCAGGGGGGACAAAACCCTCCCTGGGGAGGAAAAACCAAGTGGTAACACTGCCTTTCTCCCACAAAAATAGCTCATTTCATAGACTTCTTCAGCCATAAGCTCCATTGTTAAAAAAGCATAAGGAGATCAGATAAATATTTCTAAATGAGATTCCATCCCAAATATCTCCTGCAAATAACTGTCTTGTTGATCTTCCTTTCCTAGAATTAGAAGAGAATTAAAACCCTGGTTGTAATACAATTTGGAAGTGTGGCCTATGAGCTCTCAAGTGCATGCCTCTTTTGAACTGAGTGCAGCCCTCTTCAGAGGTACTTACTTCATGATGATATCCAAAAATTGCCTTTACATTCCTTCTTCCCACACAAGCAAAGCCAAAATTTAATTAATGTTAATTAAAAAGTTTGGTTAAAAAATATAAACGGCCATATTTTTTTAAGAAATCTTCTTAGATGTCATTTTGGAAGGATTTGAAAGTTGGGATTTCCATGAACCTTTACTTGCCTCCCTATATAAAGCAGACTCAATCAATTCAACCATGCAATTCTTGCACAGGTTTTTGTCCAAATCATGGCAGAATTCACCATGTGTCTCCCTACACAGGACCTGAAGAGCTCAACCATGGAGAAAGCAGTTTGAAATTAAACAAATAATGCCTGAAAACAGGCATTTTGCTCAGACCAGACAGGTCCTTCCTCACCAGGGCTCTCCTTATAGGTGCAGTTGAATTTTGAGCTTCCCATCCATACTGGAGTCTGGAGGACACCCTCTCCACAGTAAGGAAATATCCCAGCCACTGAGGCACCAGGTAGCCCAGGGCTGACTGATCCTCCCCAAAAGAGTTGAGTTGGTTTGTGTAAATATTAAATTCCCAGTGGATTTGGAATGCCTGTACTCAGGGGGGGATGCAGGAGTTCATTCACAGCCCCCCTGTGAGGCAGTGTCAGAGCTGGGCTTTGCACACACCCTCTGGCAAACCCAGAGACTGCAGCTGAGCCTTTAAAATCATTAATAAATGCTGATAAAATGTTTTGGTTTTGGTTTTTTTTTTGGTTTTTTTTTTTAATCAGCAGCATTTTACCAGTGGGCTCTGGGATGGCTCTGTGTGTCTCAAAACCTGGCTCAGAGCATTTTCTCCAGGGTCTCACAGTGAAGTGGGGCCAGTGCTGGACACTGAGCTGTGCTCTTCTGAGGAATGTCTGTCCAGATTTTTTTCAAACAAGTCTTAGGGGCTCTCAGAAGGTTTAATGGAGTGGACACAGCAGCACACAAATAGAGCTGCACAGACTTGGGAGTGGAGCTGGAGCTTGCTTGCCAGCTTGGGCAGGATGATCTTAGTCTGGCCTGCAAAAGACTGTGGAAAAATACCCGGAGTCCCAATCCATACCTTCAAAACAAGATCAGACTGTCTTTTCAAAGGGGTGGGGAAGATAGTTTTTTCCCAGAGTTTTTTCCCAGATTGTTCTTTTTTTTCTTTGTGAGGGAGGATCTTATTATGTGCACAGCTGAATTTCTAGATGAGGTAAATTCTCCCTGTTACGAGTTCTGCTTGATCTCACTATCACAAACTCTATACACACCTCTAACATGTTCCTTGACTGCCACTTCTGTGTTCCCCTGCTCTTCAATCAGAGATAAATAAACGAAAGGCAGCATGATGCCTCTTATCTAAAAAGATTCAGGTAGAGCAAGTATCATAGCACAATCGGGGCGCTTGAAAATTGTATTTTCCTGGAAAGGACTTTTTACTTGCCTTTTTGGATCATACACAGAGGAAGTCCAAGGTCTAGAGGGAGAAAATAACTCTTAGTAACCAAATGTTTGAACATTCATACAGGATTAATTACTTGTTTTATTTTTTTTTTCTTTAATTTTAAATGACTGTACTGCTAGCAAAAGTGAGAAGTAAAGACTCTGATCTATGCCAAGCACTTAGTGCATGCAAATACTCTGCAAGTTTTTCCTATCTTGAAGAATTTCAGCATAAACTACAAAGGCAAAGTAGACTGAACTGATCCCTGGAGAAAACATGTGCAACTCCACTTACATAAAAAGACTGCTTTGCTTCAATAGATCTGTGCCCATTTATCCTCAGGACCAATTCACACATTTTTTTCTATTATTAGATGGACATCCTATTTCTAATGGAGTCTATGTGATCTAAGCACTTCTACTTAATTTTTTCTAGAAGTAAGATTCCGTGCTTAGAGGATGAATTGCATTGCTGAGCAGGGCTGGAAGGATCAATTGAGGTGCATTAACATTTGCAGTGCCATTATTCTCCATCTGAAATACTGGGCTGTGTAAGAAATTTCAAACAAAGCACCTGCTCAGTCTTGGTAAAGCAAATCTTTTGTCTGTGGGATATCCCACCAGCAAATTAGTGCAATAAGGATTAAATAGCTCTTGAAATGTCATCAGAATGGATGAATTTCACAACAAATAACAAAAGAATTGTGCATGTCTATTAATTATTCGCCAAAACACATTTCAATAAAAATTTGAATCCTCTGTGTCATGATGGCTCATAAAGTTCTAGTTAACATTTACTTAGGACAATAATTAAGTCAATTGAAACACTCAATACAAGACGTGGGCAGAAGGTGTAAGAGGGTTATGAGCAGTGGAAAATAGGTGCTCATTGCAGGGCAGGTGTGAATCACAGGAGCTGCAGCCAGGTTTTCACTGTGTAAAAGTCAAATGTCAGGGTGCCTGTGCTTGGTTACAATTACGTGAGATCAACTCTGTCCTGTGAGTCATACTCTCCACAGCCTCGGCCAACTTTCCTAACCTGTCTGTGCTATTATTTGGGAAGAATAAAAGGAGTTTTCATCCCAATACTTGGGCTCTTGTGAGTGAATGGTCCTGACTGAGCTGTGGGCATGGCCACCGTGACAGGAATGAGCAGCAGTGACTAGGGGCAATCCAGCTGCAGAATTTAGCTCACATCTGTGCAAGCAGCACATGCTCTCTCTACACCAGAGGGAGCTCAGGCACGAGGTTATTTTACAGCTTTTTTTTCCATATTGCATGACCACAGGAAGACTCTCACAGAAATGTTCTCACTAGAGTACACTGATGACCTGAACAGTTTGTATAATCCATGAACTTCCTCCTTCTAAATTAGGGGTTCAGCTGATGAAGGTGCATGCACTCCACATCGGCACCAAAAATGTGTCCTACAAGATCTGGCTGGGAGTTTTTCCAGCTCTCTACAGTGGTGGCAGTGGTGACTGGTAAGGCTCTGGTAGCAGTCATCTGGTTATGTGACAGTAACAAAAGGGATGTGTCAGCTGTGATAAACTCTCATTGAACAACTAAAAAACATTTCTGAGAAGGTCTTTTTTTTTTTTTGTTATGGCAGCAGCAGTTGTGTTGAATTGACAGAGGTCACACACTGAAGTATAAACATTCAGGCAGACTTGAGGAAGGTGTTTAGTACTGCCCTGTACCTAAATAATACAAGTTATAGTATTCATACCTTGTAGAAACCAAGCTTTTTTGTTTTAACAAATTCTCACCATTGACAACAGTGGAGCTGGAAGATTTTCCACAAGACATCTGCCTTTATCTCTGGTCCTCCAGCCTTTTCTGACCTCAGTTACTCCCCACTCCTCCCCCTGCTTCAATATACCCTTTTCCTTGCATCAAAGAAATAGGATCTGAAGCCTGGACACCTCACAAGAGTCCCTTCTCCAGAACTCATTCCACTTCAGCTTTCTCAAGACTGTGAGAAAGCAAATATTCAAGAAACTTCAGAGCTGAGGCACAGATATTCTGATGGAGCCCCTTAAATCCACTGGGAATCTCATTCTGAGGATCTGTAAACACCTGCTAGAACTCTGACAACATGCAGTGCTGGGACCACTGAAAATTAATGCAGAAGAAGAGCTCAGGCACCTGCAGGCAGTAAAAACACTGGAGAGTTCTTTCTATACAGGCTGCATCAGCACTTAAGTGCTAGATTGTTTAGCAGCACCAAGTACAGCACTGCCTGCTTAATTTTCTCCTCCTAACAGTTGCCTTCAGATTTTAAATATTTATACACCCTTCTGCAGTCAGCATTGAAATAGGAGCTAATATCCACACTCCATAGCAAATGCAGGTCGATGTCTCCAGTCCTTTGTTTTCATACCAATTTTGTCACCCTTATTGGTTCCAGTTTGACAAGTTTAGGAGTAAAGGCTCTCCTTGATTGAGGGCAGCAGAATATGATCCCCAGAGATTGTGGATCTGTAGCTAAATTGTGTCACTTCCATCATGAAAGAATCTGGAAGTATATTCCTAGAACTAAGGCTTTTTGATTGAATCAGAAAATTAATTACATCAGATAATTTTATGCTTCAAATACATACTTATCAACAACAGTGTCCAGCTATCATCAGCTATTCCAGTGGGAATGCTGTGAGACTAAAACTGAGCACAGGGCCCTCAGTATGACCTGGATAATGCCAGTATGAGACATTTTTCCCTCCCTCTTTCTTCTTCTACAGGAATCTCATCCTTTTGCTCTCACTCCTCAGCCCATTCTCTACCACTCCTCCAATAAGCTCTGTGCAATTATTTGTGGATGCACATTCTAAACCAGATCACTGAAAAAGGACTGCTTTAAAAGAAGACACTTTTCCTTTAGGAAGGAGAGATTGGAAAGGAAGCAGCAACTGCTCAAACACACCCAAGGTAGCTAACCTTGAGGCCTGACCCCAGGGCAGGCAGTGCACACCAGCCTGTGAGATGTGACACTGATCTTTATAAAGCCTGCTAAAAGTATGGCGTGACACAGCAGCCCCACAGAGCAGGGAAAAACGTGCTGTTGTTTAACAAAGTGCACCCAAATCCCTTCCCTGAGCCGGTCTTTAAAAATTAAAGTGACTTAAAGCTAAGCATATTTTAAAGTGTTGTTTGTTAAACAAACAAACAAACAAACAACACAGCAAGAGAAGCAAAGGCAGTAAATTCTTAACAAAGAGCATTGTGTGATGTCTGTATTTCTGCGAGAAAGGCCCTTGGCATTGCTGTGCTGAGAGTAGAGGACATTTTATAAACGTATTTCCAAAAAGAAGTAGTATTCAAATTGGAAATGCCCGTTTGGCTGACTCCCCCTCTTTGCAGCTTGTGTACTCCTCCAGCAGATAACAGAGAGGACAGCTCTTGCTAGCAGGCTGCTCTCAACATTCTCTTCATTAACTTGCAAAAACTAAAAGCTCCATCCTCCATTGTTTGATGGTAATTAGAAGCTGAATCACGCGATACGTCAACTTTCTGATGTTCTTTGCATGTTTACACTTTATACCAGCACATTACACCTAGTTTTACTCAGGGCTTTCTTACAATCCAGTGCTATTACAGAGGGGAGTTTGAGTAGCTGGTGACATACTTCAAACATAATTGTGGAAAATGTATTTTTATAGAAAGTTTCACAGAAGAGGAATCGATGTTAAAACAATCTCAGTGATCCTCGGTTATGCTGGGAATCCTTTCAATTCACAAAAGAATGCAATGATTTTTCATCACAGGTGCAGATGACTGGACAGAATCAGAGCAAACAGAGAGAGAAGATGCAGATTCTTTTTCTTTCTTTGAGCAGTACTGGGCACTACTAGTTTGGAATTAATACTGGTCTGTACCACTAGAGGCCAACTGGCATTTCAGGATTAAAGATCTGACAAGGTCAGCATTCACTTTTCCACAGAGAAATCCTTAAAATACCAGTCCACAAGCAGCATTACACTTTGCTTGATATCTGAACTTGCTGTTTGGGCTACCTGAATATATTGCTCATTTCAGAGAGGCTGTGAAAAAAAGGATGAACAAAATTCTCTCTCTGGCTACCAGAAAGCAGTCAGTTCTCATTTGGGTAAAACCCTTATTTCTGTATCTATCTATTCTTTGTATTTATTTTCCTCAGTTACAGCAAAAGTTGCCAAAGGCTGACACATTAGGACACGTAACATGGAAATACAAATGCTAATTTCAATCTGTGGTCACTTCATGCCAGCCTGAAGTCACTTCCATCTGTGAGTCAGGCAGCCAGCACACCTGGGAAACTCCACGAGAAATGAACATACTATTTAAGTCAGGATGAGTCAATGCCAGAGAATGAGCATGGCAAGCACAATCACATGTAAAATAGGTAGATCTCCTTTTATAAAGCTGGCTGTTTTCATTTCTTAGTGTCTGTTTAGCTCCTATTCTTTTTTCAGGGCAAAATGTTTTATTCCAGGTCCAATTACAAGTAAAGAAATAGAAACCTCTCAACTCTGTTACAATCCCACAGAAACTGGGAAGACAAGATTTGATGGTAAAATAAACACAGCTGGAGACAGATCAAAGCAATGCAGACATTTTTCAACACGAAAAATGACAACTTTTCTCAAATGAAATTCAGGCTTTTACTTACTCTTGTGATGCCCAGAACATCTGCATTCAATATCACAGTTCTTTTACTCTCTCGGTGGGAGAGATGGTAATGAGGTGCCCAATTCCCAATGACTTTCAAAGAGGATTAGGCACCTGCCACAAAATTGTTCAAGACTGATTTCTCTCTGTTACTCTCAGCTTTGACAAAACAGCAAACCAGGAGATTCCTTCCACTTGCCACTTTGCTGCCAGCCAGGAGTTTGCCCTCACTTAAATTGCTCAACCTTTGGACTCCTCTTTTTAGCCACCACATTTGTGAAGTAAAAATCCCACCCTATTATTAATATATTTAATACTTTTTAAGATGCTTTGAGCTTGCACTAAAGATACACTACAGACACATCTGTACCTAAATTACCAACAGTCAAAAATAACAGGAAAAATACTTGGTGGCTTAGCTACATATGATCAATGCCAAATAAAAATCTACTCTGGTTTGGCTAAGGTCATTTAGTGCTGTGCAATTCTCATGAGGTAAATATTTTTGAAAGTGGGGAATGCTTTGAGATTAAGCAATACATTACAGTTTTTGATCAAATGCCAGAAGCCATAGGTGAATAGGAAACAGACATCAGTAATTACAGTTCGTACTTCAGCTATTTCAAAACCCCTTGCTTCAATGAGCAAGTATTAACTGGACAGACACTCCTTCACAAATTAGAGGCTGCAAAGACTTATTACACACCACATTTATCTTTGAAACTTGTCCAAGAGAATTAAACTAAAAAAATAATGATACAGATTATGGTTGCAGGCAAAAAACTATTAAAACTCTAACAACTATATATATGTTTTTATCTGTCAAACTGTCCCTGCAGCCACTCTTTGGTTAAGGAGCTCAGGAATGCAGTATTAAGAAATACAAGTAATTGTATTAGTATGCTGTTGTCAAACTTCAAACTGGATGTATTTTATCACAGGAGCTGATAAAAGAATTTCATGTGTAGGCCTTTAAACACAAAAGAAGTGCAAGAACATGAGATGGGAGCAGAAATGAAGACATGGCAGCCGAGTGAGGAGTGTTCAAGGAGCATCAACACTGCTCAATAAAATGGTGGATGGCCAGGATGCTCCAGAGACAGCCTTGCTCAAACAATTTCTCACACAGAAATTGTGAGAGCACATTCTACTTTCCAGGTAGTTTCTTGGTTTACTTCAGAGAGCCACACTTGGGAAGCTACACAATTATTCCTCCAAAGACTTAAGCCTACTCAGGATATGCAAGAGAGTACCATGATTGATGCTGGATGAAATTGGTGGAGAAAAAAACTGGGGCAAAACCAGTGCATGCATTTATGTTTTTCAGGATTCTGAGAAGGAGGAAGCACTTTGGCAGGGCTGCTTTTGAACTGTTGCCCAACTCAAGATAGCATCAAATGCACTTCTAATAAATATTTGGTGTCACAACAGATTTGTACCACTGATATTTAAGTACATTCCTCTAGATTGGTAATTTTAGTCAAACAAGGAGATATTGCAAACTTTTCATCTGCTAAATGAATTATTATTATTACGTCTCAAATTTAGATCAGTGTAAGAGGTTGTATATTTAAGCTGATTAAAAAGCTTTCAGTTAACTAAAACAAGCATTTGGATTGGTTTAACACTGTTAAACAGGAAACATTAAGTCTCAGAATGCACTTTTAACTTGCTTGGCCAAAATTTAGATCACAAACCTGAAAAAAAAAAAAAAAAGGTGTCAGCACAATGCAAGCCATTTAAAAAAAGACCAGCAATTTAGGAAGATTATTAAAGGTACAGTTCTGCATTAATTTATTTCTTATGTAGTTATACAAACTCTATAAAGCTGTATTAGGCTTTTGTATTTTCCTTGTTAAGAGATTTTTGAATATAGTGTAATTCTGGAAATCAAGTATTTTAAGTAAATACTTTAGGTGGATAAGAAGTTTTGAAATGTGGTCATTTTTGAATTCATCACATAAGTGACCCAATGCAAATATTCTGCATACTTCCTAAACAGTTCTATTATTAATGGCCTAACAGAAAATTAATTGATTTAATCTAAAATATTACAGGTAGCTGGACAATAGCTGTTTTTTGAAGCCTTGGGTTTCTGTCAAAGCCCATTTTCAAAACAAAGAACACTGATCCTTGCAATTGGATGAAGATCTTGATTTGAGAAATACTGTTACTCTTAAGAGTAATTACAGCAAAAAAGGAAACAGCTTATTGAATAAATGATACTTTTATAAGTTTAGTGGAATGCTGCTGGTGTTTGGCATCAATTATCAGCATCATTCTACTTTTTAGTATATAACATAACAAAGGTCAACTGTGTCTAACACCCATCTTCCAGATGCTTAAAAAAATCCCAGAAATTATGGACAGACTGCCTATAACTTCTGGACAGGAACATTTGGAAGGGAGGAAGGTCCTGATGAAGGGTCATGTGTAAACCTGTGTGTTTACACATGCAAACATGCAATTTACCTTTAGAATCCCTTCACTGGAGATAGTACTTGCTTCCTTCCACGCCAAAGTTTGCAAAGCAATGTACTTTGTAAACGATTGTGTGAGATTTATGATGTTATACTGCAGAAACCTGTTTAGCCCCCAATTTACAATCCTGGCAATTGTATCCAACTCTGTCATCATAACTAATTACAGCTAACTGCAGATTACCATATTGCAAACTCTCATCTGTGTGAAAGAAATATGATGTTAAAAAAAAGAATCAAATATCCCGAGGGCTAATGAACAAAAATGCACTATTCCATCTTGGACTGCAAACCTGAACTCTTCGAATTGCTGCCGTAAAACTTCAAATTGCTATTTGCTGGCAAGTTGTTTTAGCCCCAAGTACTTCCACAGTAAATCACCATTACACTAATACCATACCTTTGGCCTGAAACATATTAATCTTGGTTAACAGTAACTGACATTTACATTACCAATTCAATTCAGGCATTGTGGTGACTAAACATATATGCAAGAGCTTCAGGGAGAAAAGTTATTAGTTTTGAATGTGTACTTACTTTTCACTGAGAACAATTTTGAAGAAACATTATCATCAATTCTTGTTATAATCTTACAACATAAACATTCAAATCCTAATTGATCTGTAAAACATTTGACTTGGAGTAAAATCTGCATTTGTATCTTGGGTGCAGTTAACTGCACAACATAACAGTTCAGATATTTTTCCAATATATGTATTTATATATTTTTATCTGGAACTTTTAAAACCTGTGTTCTGAGGAAGGAAAGAAAACTGGCAATCTGAAATATTATGAAGAACATGGTACCAGGATATGATCAATAGTACCAGATCCTTCCAGGAGAGGGAGGATGGACTTTTTTTTTTAGTGTTTATATTTACTAAGGCTATAAATGCCCTTGGTTTAAAAAAGATAGGTTGGGTTTGCTCTTCTTCATTTAGTGTCTTTCCCAGCTTACAAGCAGAAAATAAGTACTTACTGCATTAAGTCTGTGTAGCCCCACAAGCAAAGATACCCCTCTCCTCATACCCACACATTATAATTGCAGTACAGCACAAAACACATCTGGACCAAGGATTTTATTTTGACTTCAGAAAATTCTCTACCAGACTTCAAATTCATCCTGAAATGCATTATCTTTCATTTCTAGGAGGAAGATTTAACAGATAGTATTTTTGCTGTATTATTTATAAGGGAGTGACAAAACAAGACAGTGCAGTTTAAAAACATTAAGATAAATACTAGGCATTTGATGTGTTGTGTTTTGAAGAGTTTTATGTTTAGATTTAATAAGGTGCCCACAAAAATTCTTCAAGTAACAACAGGTATTTGACTCCTGAGGAAAACAGGATGGACTACATGTATCCCATGTTGCTTTTTGTTTCCCATCTTTTCTTGGCTTCAAATCTGAAAGAGAGCACAAAACCCACATTAGGAATGATGACAGTATGTGTTTTAGGTATTTAACCATGTTATTCTTAACAAAACAAAAACAACTTATTTTTAATACCGTAAAAAAGACATGAAGACAAGTATAGCCACACAACCTCCACTTTATTTCGGATAAAACCTACGTACTTAAATCTGATACACTCCTAAAAAAAGCCCATCAAAACCCAACAAGGTTAAACTAAACAAATAAGATTAGCACAAGCCTATTTCAACTAAAAAAAACATTTAACTGAAATTGTATTGTACACATTTAGTGCCAATGAAACCACAAATGTTTAATTCCATACTCAAATGACTTACCCCCAAGCAAGCTTCTTTTTCTTTTGAGCTTCTTGGGCAGCCTCTGCTTCTTGCTTGGCTTTTACAAAGTTGCGGCAAGCGGCAGCTTTGGCAATTTTCACACCAAGCTAAGACATGAAAAGGAACAAAGGAAAACTGATTAGATGCAAATGGCTCATATGAAATTTAAGCCTCACAAATTACTTGGTCTGATATTGTTCCTCAAAAGTCAATACATACTAAAGCATCTTTCAAATATTAGGCTGATGATGCACTGTAGGACTGGATAAACAAGAATGTCTCTTGAGGGAAATACAAAGATGTAGGATCCTTTTCACCAAATCCTTCATTTTCAAAACCAAAAGCAAAGGGCAACAGCTCACAGGATCCTTTTGTTTGTTTCATACAGACAGACGTATCCAAATACACAGTTTCCATTATAAGGACCAGTCTGTGACTTCAGCTACCCCAACACAATAGAATCAGGTCTTACCAGTGTCAAAAACACCCAAAAAGACATTTTTATACAGGAAAAGCTGCTACCATTACAAATTTTTCACTAAAACCACTAGACATGTGTTAATCAGTCTGTCCAAAAATAAATGATGCAGTGTCCTTAGTGTCTGTCTCGACATTACAAGCTTTGAGATTGCAAGGGTGTGATATGCCAGCTTTCCATGTAGGTGAATACCACTTCCATAAACTGATGCAAACTGTGAGAATTAAGTTCACTTTAGTGAATGTCAAGCACAGGAGGGAAAGGCAGGGAAGAGTAAAGTAAAAAAGATGGGAGAAGATACAGTGAACTATGACCAGTTTATTTCCCTTAATCAGCATTCATAACTTGTAGTTACACTTTGTGGTTGTTGCCTTGACTTGACATGATGAGTTATGAAAGAATTCATTCTCAGAAGTTATTGCTATTCTCCAAGACAAGCATGCAATTCATTTACCCCAGACTGCTACAAACTGATGTGGACAAACAGATTTTCTTTCAATCCACATCCAAACCTCTTGAAATTAGCAAACAGTTATATCCAGCAAACTGGATATTCTAAGTGTCCCCCAAAATGTCACGGGAGCATCAAAGAGAAGACCCAAGGGGAAGAATACTCTAACACCTTGGCTGAAGTTCCACTAGTAATGGTAATACACCTGAATATTCTGCAGCATCTATGCAGATAGTCACTCTGAAAAATGCTTTATCCAGGTAAGATGAGAGAGAACTCAAGAACACATCTGTGGGTGTAGATGCACTGACATATTTTCCAGAAATATCCCATCAAACACACAATAGGTAGGTGATCATTTTGTTAGCAAAGCAAAAAAAAAAACTCTTGAAATTAGCAAACAGTTATATCCAGCAAACTGGATATTCTAAGTGTCCCCCAAAATGTCACGGGAGCATCAAAGAAGAGAAGACCCAAGGGGAAGAATACTCTAACACCTTGGCTGAAGTTCCACTATTAATGGTAATACACCTGAATATTATATTCTGCAGCATCTATGCAAATAGTCACTCTGAAAAATGCTTTATCCAGGTAAGATGAGAGAGAACTCAAGAACACATCTGTGGGTGTAGATGCACTGACATATTTTCCAGAAATATCCCATCAAACACACAATAGGTAGGTGATCATTTTGTTAGCAAAGCAAAAAAAAAAAAAAACAACAAAAAAACCCAAATCACCATCACTACAAGCTCTTCTACATTATGGTCCTCTCAGGGTTCAAGAATGGAGAAAACAGCCTTTAAGGAAAGGCAGCAAGCACAACTCAGCTTGTGCTTTGTTTGAGGCTCTAAGTGCTGGCAACACAAGCAGTTAGGAGCTGAGTGTAACAGTTTGAAAGGAAAATAGATATTTTCTTAACATTTAAAGGAAAAACTGAACAAGTCTCTCATCCACTATTTCCATGTGTTATAAGGTCCTAAACATGTACCTTTGGAATCATCTTCATGCACAAAATACTGTGACCAGCTACTTCAGAACTTTTATATTATCACCGTCATTTTCCCCTGAGCATTAACGTTTTTTATTAACTGTAATTCAATGCCAACATCTGAACTGCTAAATTTCAGGTCAAAGACTAAAACATAACATTCTTTTATTTGCATTGTCACTTAATATTTAAGGGCTGCTATTAACCTTAATATAATTGCAGTATAAAAATGCTTAAGAAAACTCACCTAAAATAGTCAAAAAAATGTTTACTTTTAAATTGAAACAGGAGTAATTATTAGTTTAAACAATAGAGCAATCTGATGGCTGAAGTCAGTCAGCAGAACCATGCCTTTATCAGAGGCATTTTACCTCCTAACACACTTGAAAATTAACTTTTACTGTGTGATGAATAACAGAATCTCCTTAAAATATATTCTAGTGGCCTATTGAGCACTTATACCCATACAAATATACACAAGGGAGCTCTAAACAAGTGCTGCAGAAAAATCTTTTTATCTGCATTTTTGGAAGACAAAATGAGTTCTTCCATCTTTGAAAAGTACAGAAAAAATGGAATAATAAGATCCTCTGCAGTGTATGTGGAAGTAAATGCAGAAACATATTGCAGCATTGTTACAATTTCTAGGCTACACAGAGTCAAATTTTCAAGATATGAAAACAAATGTTGCATATAAACATACACAAACATTTTAGTCAGATTAAATGTCTTCTGCTCCCACCCAAACCCAGACATACATCTTCACTCCCTGCTCCCCCCCATAAGAAATCCATAAAAGCTTGGTCAATGGATTTTACATTAAAAAAAAAAAAAAAACAACCCCATACTAACATTTCAGGTCATCAGATAACTCAATAAAATACAATCTTAAAAGAAGTAAGAAAGCATGAATAAAAATATATACAACAATTTCTTGTGTAGTCAAAGTATCAGCATTTTCCATATAGAACATCCAATATTTTGCTGCATTTTAATTAAGGTGTCTAAACATTATCACAAAGAACTGCAAATTGGTCAGAGCACGCAGTAAGGAAAATTAAGCTCTAAAGGCTTTTTATCACCATATTTCAGGAACCAAGGGTGTAAAATGTTCTAATTTGGGATATATTAAAAGCCATAAAAGGTCTTTCAAAAAGATTAATGGTACTTTGCTTGGATTTAAGATAAGGGCTTTAGCTGGTTGGAAAAGCAGGGCCCTGGCTAGACCCTTGAGGCATTCATCTTTACAGCCACTTGGAAGATTTGTAAAAGCGTCTGCATAACCTCAAGCAAACGCACTGCGACATTTTTTTTTCAAATTCCTTTCAATTTTACAGGTTTAAAGTGTGTAAATCATACTGGGTAGTAAAGCTGATATAATGGTTCATCCTTGTAACACTATATATATTTGTATTTTGAGACAAACTTGAAAAACAACTTAGTTTTGACAGGGCAAAGCCCTTTCTATTTTGAAGTTGACCAATAATCATGTCAAATATCTTACTTGAGATGTTTAATGTGGCATAAATGAAAATTTCCTACTCATCTGAAATTGTTACCTTGTAACAAATATCTGAAGCTTTGCTTCTTTTTCAACACTTTCAAGGCATTTATTTAAAAATACCAATTATCATACTTTAACTTTTTATGGAATAACAGGTCTCTATGAAAAATATTTATGCCATTCTCTTTTGTTCTTTAATTAAATGAAAACAGATGTTTTCTGAAGTAAAGCGGAACCATTACTGGAGTACTTAAAGTGTTAAGGTCTTTAATTTTTATATCAGTTTGGTCTACAATTCCTGATTGTCTTTACTCAAGCTCAACATTAATGTCAAGCAAGTTACCTAGGAGACGAACGAGATCAAAGAGACAAAAAACCCTCAAATGTCTGATTAATCAAGCCTGCAAACAGCTTATTTCTTTTAGCCTGCATGCAAGTATGAAAATGAGATTCTGGGAGCCGTACATTGTGCAGATTTGTTCATTCTTATCAGAACAAAGCCAGCGGCAGCTTATTTCATGGATCATTGGCACTGTCATCAGTGCTACACAGAACGGGTGACAGCTCCTCATTTTGAGGCTTGAACAAAATTAGCAAAAAGTCGGCACAAATTAGCCTCTCATCTTTTTAGTAATATGACATTATTCATTTACTTTTTATCCAATTTTTAATTTTTTCCTTGTCAGCTATCCCTTTCTAGTGTTTCTTGCACAGCATCATAAAACACTTTTAAAACAAGCAAAGAAATGGCTGAAGTTGAAATAGAATGTAAAGTTCAGGCAGAAGAGTAAACATTTTTATTAAGTTGCAACAGAATCTACTGTAACTTCCAGAAAACTTCCTTGCAAATCAGGACATTTAACATAAAATATCACAAAGCAAAGATCTGTCTTTAAGACAGGACTGTAAAATGTAAACGCTGAATGATACAGGTACGACACAACGGAATCAAGAACTGCTCCAGAAATACTGAGGTATAAAATACAAAATATTAAACCTACAAAAGCTCCAACAAAACATCTATATTCAAACAGGTCCTGAAATATCCTATGATCATAGCAGAGAAGCCAAACAGCCTTTTAATACAGTGTTACAGTTTCTCATCAAATATGAATCTAGTTATTTCAGGCTTGCCTCTAGCAATGATTTTCTCCTTTTATGTTATGGAATGTTATCCATTGCTGACGTATATAAAATATATAAAGCAAACAAGAATACCGAGTGGATTTTGCAGTGAAAATTGTCCCCTTTCAATGATGTGCTCAACTTCCCCTTTAAAATACTTTGTAATACCTTTGTTGTATTTTTATGCTGTGTATTACAAGACCACATTATATTTGGATGACACAGTAATGGAGCAAGGACAGAAAACTGCTCTCATATAAAGCTCTTTCCTAGACTTAAACATTTAAATGCAAGTAACTTCCTCCATTCACGAGAAAACACAGCATTAAAAAATTAACCATAAGCTGTTAGATGCTTTACAGAGCCCCCTTATAACAAAGGCAGCTTTAAAAAAAGAACTGTAGTACTGTTTTCAGCAATTTCTTTATCTCTGTTCTTCTAAGTAAGAAAGCTTATTAACAAGCTTTGAACTTAAAATCACATTTACAATAATGTGCCATCAACAGTTTTATAAGCTAATTAGAAAAAAAGATTAATTAATGACTGGCTGCTAATAAAATGGCAATCATGAAGAAAGAAACCAAGGGTGCTAAGCTTCAACTACCACCAATTAAGAGCTAATTACAAACAAATTATATATGTGTTTTGCTGTGGGCTTTAATTTACTAAAATGGTTTTAATTAAAAGAGAAAACATGCTGATTAATTGAACTGCAGAAAAAATCTACAGTATAAACTGTGCTTTGTCTGTCTCTTTAATTAGACTTGTAACATCTGAAATCTTTTTTTAAGGTTTGTTAAGGAAAAGATATACATAATTAAGGGAGCATAAGAATGTAATTCTAGGTGATAACCCTGCCATGTTCCAAAGGTTAAAAGAAAACCACCTCAATGAAGAGGAGTATTTGGAAGCACCTTCGCTAAGGTAAGAAAGGAAATACTTCACAGATAAAAAACCTCTTTTTTTTTTTTTTTCCTTTTTTTTAAGGATCACTTCTAGGCATACCGGAAGCACCTTCGCTAAGGTAAGAACGGAAATCCTTCACAGATAAAAAAACCTCTTTTTTTTTTTTTTCCTTTTTTTTGGAGGGGGGGTGGGGGGACAGTTCTTCCACAACAAGAGTTCCAAGTTAATTTGTGCTTGGTTACACTCCACATAAAATTGCACCACTTCCAGTACCTAAAAACACTGTGAGAAATTCTGAACATTGCACAAAACTTAGAAATTTTATTTTACCAATAGAATAGCACCAAGTACTAACCCCAGTCCATCTCTGACAGTAATGTCATCACAACCAACCATTTCCTACCCAGATTCTCACATGGAAACCAGAATGGTTCTCAGCAGTTATAACCAACAATCTTGTGTACTTCCCTTTTTAATTTATATGACTAGAGGTTACTGGCAGACAGGAGATACTAATTTGATCATGAGAAAATGGTCAAAACTGATGCATCAAATTTTAAAGACAACAGCAGGACTGATCTTGCTGTAACATGAGGATGATATTCCAGTGAATAGCCAATTAATTTCATCAATTACAATACAGATCTTTCATTTAAGTTGGATCAAATACCAGTGTCCCCATAAATTGCAGCTTTTTAAGTCTTTCCCCAAAATGCCAGAAGACACTAAGCCAGGTGCTTAGGAAGTGCTGTCAGAAAGTCTGGGGTATTTAGAGACTGACAAGTGCTACAGCAGTTTAGCACACTAAATTACAAAATATTTTAAGAGTTACTTTTGACAGGTAAGTCTAATATGGTCAAGATTATTTAATTGTCTTCAAGTTACAGTCCTCAGGCTAACGTGTTCTTAGACAATGTGGCACCTGCCTGCCAGGCAATTCACAAAAAAATCCCCACCAATAAGTGCAAAGTTTGGGCTTTAGTCAGATTAGCTCTCACAGTATTAGAGCCATAAGAAATCTGTATTCTGCATTTTGCAGAACACAACCAAACCATGATGTGAGTACAAAAACACTACAGAAAAAAAACACTTTTTCTAGGGGGAAAAAAATATATGTAAGTGGTGGTGGGGAATCTTTTAAGATTTTTTGGTGTACCTATGAAAATAATTTTTACAAGTATCACTTCAGATTGAAACTGATTTATAGCAGAATGAAATTAGCAGATATCTGTACATACCATCCTTACTCAAAGGGATAAACACATCCAGCTATGCACAGTCATAGTGCTCCAATTTATCAACATTTATTATTTTTAAAAAACTAGGTGGATTCCCACCAACACAGTAGGAACAATTTAATTACATCTCAAGACAGAATTCCAGAAAAAATTTTACAAAGCATTAAGAAGTTGACATAATTCCAAGTGTCTGTTCCCAGCTCCATATCCCAAGTATCTGTTCCTATTAGATCTCAGCTATCCTACCCTAAGGCATCACCAAAAAAATTGTCATTTCAGCTCAGATACGTGTTCAAATGAACTTTATTCTCTTAATAACTTTCATTCTAAAAGGCTCAGATTTTTTTGGGTAACTCCTACATGAACATTTCTACTGGCATCTCTCAAGTTAAAAAAGTCATCCTTAAATGCAATGTTCAAACAGCTTTAGGTAAGCCAGGCTACATCTGAAAAGCACAACTATAAAACATGAAGGACTCTGCTCATGCTGGAAGCCCTGGAACGTGATAACAAAGACAGCAAGTGGATCACAACAATAAACACTAACTGTGCACATTGTACCATGCACACTGCAATGAATGGCTCATTTTTTTAATACTTATAGTACTGTACTGCAGGTATTAAAGAAATGAGGCAGTAGTAGAGCTTGAAGCTCTAGAGCAAATTAAGGAGTATGACCCACCTGCAACATTTTGCTGCTCAATACATTTATCAAAGCAGTGCTGATCTTGGACACTGTAATTGCATCACAGCACTGAGGTGCACCAGCCAGAAGCTGAAGGAGCAGAGTTACTGGAGGCCTAAATTATTCTCAACAGCACAAAGCAGAGATGCCCATATTTTTTTCAGAAAAAACTTCATTTATGTATAAAATATTGAAATCAAGAACTTCAGGATCACTAGACCTCTCAGGGACGCAGAACATCCCACAAGAGAATGTGCTGTGGGGATGGCCAAGGATGCCACAGGCAGAGATCTGCTACCCTGATGACTGACAGCAGGAGACAAGGGGTAACACTTGGCAGTGAGGTTTGTCCAGAGATTAGACAAAATATTCAGCAGTGTAATACATACAGTTCATTTTTATAATAGCAATGCAACTGCCAACAAAAAGGGGGAACACACCAGCCAGTCTCAAAAGCTACCTATGAAGCTACCCATGCAGTCACCAGTAAATACAGCCTCATCCAGGAAGTGCTCAAGTTCTAATTCTCACTCCAAAACCCTGAATGCTCCTGGACTGAAAAGCTTTGTTTTAAAATCAGCATTTGTGTGTATTTGTCAAAGCAAAGAAAACAACAAATAATGCACAAAGCCTCATTTAATGCAGTGCAGTAACATTTTCCTTAAAGAAACTGCAACAAGTACCACTTGGAAACCTGAAGACCCAAAACCTTAAAGCATTTAGGATTTTAGAATGCAAAATTTCATGATGCACTGACAGCTGCTAGATTATGCATATTGCCTAAGTCATCAGTGATTTTAAATGAATCTGATTTTAGAAAACCTTTTCTCACTGTGTCACAATGACAGGATATTGACAGCATCATTTTGACATTCCTTTGCTTTTTAGGACATGTTTCTACCGTCTATACTCATCATCTGTTTATTTTTGGCTTCATTTTTCTAAATACTGAAGCTGCCCTATCAGTTTCACAGGCTTATAAATGTTATACATCAAAAATTAGTTTCACTTATTAAGGCAGGAAACGGCTGTAAGAACTCTGGGATCTGTGCCTCAAAGCAAAAGCTTTATCAGCAGGTTCCAGTCACTGCTTCTTGCAAAAGAAAATGGTGCCGATTAAAACCCCATACACCTGATTTCAAAAAGAACACCTACCCACTGAACATTTCTCACATGGCTGCGAGGGGGGCTGCACCCCAAACACCAGACAGCTGGTTCTCACACACTCTCTGTCCCCAGCCCTGTGACACTGCTCAAGAAAAATGAAAACTATACATAAAGAGATGAAGTTGCAATAAAAGAACAATAATTCATCCACTTATTAGTCCAGACTTCAGAAGTGGTGTACTTCAATACAGCCACAGTGCAGTTCCATGCCTGACTTGCTCACAGAGCTGTGTTGCTCTTTGGAAGTTAGAGGGATACAAATAGCCACATAATTTAAAATTAACTCACTACTTTGAGGCATTGTATATTAAATATATCGACATTTCTGTAAACTGCTAAGAGAAGAAAAGTAGCAACTGAATGAATACAACATGAAAGCAATATTTTATTAAGTGTACTTGTGTACAAAACAATGACTGTTCAATCAGCCTCTTCCATAATCAAATCCTCTTTTTATAGCTGTTCACTGAAACAGTCACTGTTAGAAGAATTTCCTTAGGAAAAAAAAAAGTATTTTAAAAGATCCATTAAAAAAAAGCTTCTGAAAATCACAAAGAAAAATGAACCTTGCAGTGAGCAATGGAGCACATCTCTACAAGAGCAGAGAACCCCAGTGAATTCACATGGATTCTGCCTCGACAGAACTCCTCAAGAGAGATCAAGCCAGTCATTTGAGTTTTCCTTCTTTCAACATATTATTTGTTCAGATAAACCCACTTAACCAAAACCAAGTTAAGGCTGTGAATACTAATAATGTTTCAAGCATTTTGTTTTCAGAATTACAACATGCTAATATTTGAAAGTCAACAATTTGGAGCTAATGTTCCACAAATAATAATACACTGCTGCAGCACCTGGGATATGCTAGATGCTGTATAATCCCATGGCTACCAAAATCAGATAACAGTTTATCATAAATATTACAAAACCTTAAAACTTCTTACATTAATTTGTTTTTATAGTCAAACAATTTGCACTAGAACCTCAGTATGTTTTATTGATTATAATACTCCAACCACTTTAGAGAAGATGGGATAATGACATTTGTGAAGGAGAACAGCAAGTGTTTTTCATGTTGTACACATGAAAGGTAATAAAACAGTCAGAAGCTGGTCAGACTTAAAGGGAACATCAGGACACATTCCTACCACTGTCAATAGCTGTTATCTTTGCAGACTGAAGTTTTGTGATCACTGGTGACAAGGCAGATAAGAGTCTAGTCATTAGAAACTGCCCTGAGTGACTAAATGGAGGAGTTTAATGATTTTGTAAGAACACTCACTGAGGAACAGTTACTTTTACCTAACCTCAGAGAACCTTAAGAACTGTATTTCCTACTTCAAAAGCAGTCTGTTTTTAAAGCCATCACAATATCGTAATACATTGCATTAAACAGATTTAAATCTGCAATTTTACATTAAAGCTTAGTTTAAAACACTGTATTTAAGAAACATTTAAAATATTTGTATGAAATGAGAAGCAGCTAAAATTTGTCTTTGCTTTCCTAATCCTTTTCTAATACCTTTGAATTTTGCAAGCATATACAGTGGACAGAAAATTCCCATTACCTCTGTGAAGATGGAAGAATATGCAAGATAAAGGAATGAAAGCAAAAATTATATAATTATTTTTTGTATAAATCTAGAATATTTATAGTTTAAATCATACTACTCAGATGACTTTAAAAAGATCACTTTTCCACTCACTGAAATAGTACTTTTATTTTCTTACCTGGTTTCAAAACTGGTAAAATATCTTATTATCCTAACCTACCTTTTCCTCTGCATTTTCTCTCCTATGCACAACTAGCAGTGGGGAAAACAGCCCTTATGGGCTTTAGCTATTTTTACTTCAGCTGCCTCCACCTACCCTATGTGCACAAATTGGACAATTTGTTGGGTGAAGTTACCAGAGGTATCTGGTAGTGAATACTTAAAACTGGTGAGGAATCTAAGACCTGTACGTACAGATTTTTTTCCTCCCACTTTTGTGGCAAAGAGAGCACAGCTTTCATGAAATTACTCAGCTACACCAACTAACAAGACAATATCTTGAAAAAAAATTGTATTACTTTGCACTTGGTTATAGATATGTATCTATACACTGAACAATTATGACAAGAAGAAAAAAATATCTATCACAATTCTAAGGCTACAGCAGTAGTACAGAGAGACAACCATCTACTCCCACTCTTCAGAATTCTTCCAGCCATCAATCCTGACCATATAAATACACAGGAAAACAAGTACTGGCACACAGCTTGGGGTTTCTATGTCCTTATTTGCTCCAGGCTTGCTAAATCTCAGCCTGTATTCAGGCTTCCCAAGCTTATGGGCAAGGTAATGCAAAAAAAGTTATGAGGCACAGGGAACTGACAGGAAGGGAACACCCTACTCCTGTCCTCTTGGCTTGCAACATGGAAAAGAACCAAAAGCTCAACACAAATGACCAGATACCAACTGCTCTGAGTTGTGGAGTGAGCAGCAAGGCTCTAAAGCCAAGTTACTTGGGACAGTTGATGGATGTATTTTCAATGCTTGAACACAGCTACAGCTGTCCAAGCATTGCTAGATCAGCAGCAAAGTTCTGAAATCACTGACAGGAATCTGCTCAGGAAAGGGAAAGATGCTGCAAACCACCTTCAATGCTGTTCTACTCATGGCACTTTCAGTCCAGATGTGCAAAACTCAATGACCCCTCAGAGCTTTTGTTAACAGCCACTTACCTCACGAATGGCTAATCTGTCACTCAGCTCCTCAGCCTTGGCAATGTCACCTTCAGCCACACACTTCTCTATGCTCAGTTCAAGGCCAGACTATGGAAAAAAATAAAGGTAAATGCCTTCAGAAGAAAAAGAACATATTTAAAGGGAGTACCTCCTTTCTAAAAATATTTCTTTCATAAAATTCTTTAAGACACTGCATAAACCTGTAATTTCTGTGTGCCACAAATCACTGTCTGTGTATTGTAATGGACAGTATAATTAAGAATTCACTGAGAGGCTGCCTGAGCACAAATCAATGCATTAGTTCCACCTTATGTGCAGGATAATACTATAGGTTAAAAAAATTACACGGGCTAGTTTATGCCTGTCACAATAAAATTTCATCTGAAGATCTGGCTTATCTCTTCCATCCCTGGAGCTTTCTAAACAAAATGTGAAATATATGTGTCAGGTAACATGAAGAATGGCAATTACCACTGTATCGTTACAGTTCTAAGATCTTATCTTTACCCAAAAACCAGAGTTCTGGCACAAAGCCACTCCACTGTGCTAATAAATTAAAAATTCTAGCAGTCCTATGGAAAACAATGAAAAATATTCAGGATTTAAAGGTTGTTTTCTTCTTTTCAGAGGTAAACAAAACTTGTTTAATGGCAAGACTTACAAATAACATAACAATAAAAAGTAACTGTCTCCTGGAAATTACAGTTGCAAATTTCTGATGGAGTACAGAAAGGTAGCACTGACTTCAGAATTTCACAAAAAACCTCACTCTCATAACAAAAGATAATTTACAGCCTCACTGGTTTTAAATATTAGTGAACTAAAGAAAACACATTTGACAGTTCTATAACATACACTTTTTAAGAGATAAAACGGAAAAAGCTAATGGAATTCTTGAGAAACAGTGATCTGCAAACACTGCACTTGAGTTATTTCAGGTGGTAGATAAAAAAAAAAGCACAGTTGGATGTTGCAGTGATGGCAAATTCTGTTAAGATGCCTTTTCTGAAAATAGCAAGACGTATCTTCCACTAGTGATAATATCCCTGAAATTACAATGGAATCATCTGCATTTTAACACTCTGGGCCTCATTCCAGATCTATCCTGACCACTTCAATGACAACTAAATAGCAACCAAAAGTAAGAAGCAAACAAATCTTCATGACCTGCAAGTAGAAACTCACTTTAAGAAAATGAAAAATACAAAAATTAGCATAAAGGAAACTAACACAACATTTCATGTAAGAGAACTCACAGAGAACTTTGTAAGAAATATTACAGAGCCAACAGCACTACCAGAAACTCACAACGCAGTGAGAGTCTTAACTCATCCATTGTGTGCTAATTATTTCAGATATGACTGGTTACACAGTAGTATTTATGAACGGAATGTGTTATGAATCTAGTCAAAAAGCATGCTAGGTTTGCACCTTTAATTCCTGTAGCCACTGGTGTCAACTGAAAAATTTATGTGACGTATTTTAAAGTTAAAACACGATGAAGCAAAACAAAAGGAAAAGTCAAACAATACATATGAAGTGTTCTGTCTCTCACAACAGGAAGAACAAAACCACACAGGAAACAACCCTGGATACTGTCTTAAAAGAAAGCACAGCAACCATTCAAGGACATTCATTTAAAAAGCTCAAAAAATCATCCTTCCTCAGAGTGACTGTATCCTTTACTCCCAAATAGCCTCAGTTTCCTATCTCAGTTAAGGACAAGCTCTTTTACAGCCAAACACAAGCTGACACTGCCTTGTAGTAACAGTCACCTTTTGTGGAGCCCTGCTGTCCACAAGTGATTCAAATCTATCATTGATTCCAAAGTACTGTGTGAGTTCTTTCCATTTGTCTTCATTTTCCAACTGCTGACTACTAAAAACAAACAAATAAACAAGTCATTACTATAACACTTCCCTCTCCACAACTTGTAATACCCTTTTCAAAGCTACAATAAACTCTTCCATTTGGAAGACATGGTCTTTTCCCCCATTCAGTTTTTAAATGAAGTGAAATTAATTATTGCTCCCCCTTTGTGTAAGTGTAATTTCACAATCTTGAAAGCAAGGTGATAGAATCATAGAACCATTTAGGTTGAAAAAGTTCTTTAAGATCCAGTCTAACCACAAATCTAACACTGCCAAGGAGGAAATGGAAGGGAAGGAGCAGGCTGAACAGGAGCTTGTACGAAGGAAGTAGGAAGAACTTTAAGTTTATTAAAAGTTACATTAAATGATACATTTGTGTTGATTTTTAAAATCAAGCAATCACCAGTACAAATTCAGCCTGCCCAACAGAGACATTGAGCAAATTTAAAAGATATTTTACACAATGCTCAGAGCTAGGCTTTGGCTGTGAGTGTGGTCAGGCTTATTTTAAGTTTTGCCTGCTACCAACTGACCTCAGGTAACCCCATTGACCTGGTTATACCTTTTAGCCACTTCATCGGTCTTTCTCTGTTTTGCTAAGGGGAAAAAGAAAGAAAAAAAAATCCAACATTACACAGTGATACCCCACAGCATCCAATGAAGTTAACAGAGCTCTAATTGGTCACATTGCCTTTGAAAGATCAACACACAGGCATTTTTTACCCAATGATCATGTGGATTTAAACCACTCAGCTGTAAGAAACTCCTGCAATATCTGTGAAGTTTTAACCAGAATGTTCAAAAGTAAGTTTTGTAGAACTACTGAAATACACTTAACCATTATAAATCAGTATTAACTGAGTAAGTTCTAACTGCTTTTAAAGAAGAGGACAAATATATTACTTGCATTCTATGTAGCAATCTGTCTGCAACCTCACAAGTGATGCATGCAAGCAGAAAAATAAAATCCTAGATAACAGCTACAATACAATTCTTCATTAAAAAAAACCCACAAGAAAGAAAACCTCAAAACCCAAAGACACTAACCCCACAAGACAGCATGTATTGATACCAATTCAATTTGAAAAATAAATGTTGTTAATCATTAAAAAATCCACCTTTTCGGCGGCGCTTTCTTTTCCTGCATCTGTTTTCCTCTTTCACTTGCATTTTCATTTCTCGGTGTTTCCTCTGAAGCTCCACAAATTTCTACAAGATGATGAAAAACCAAGTGAGCATTTTTAATTTTCCCCCCATTTTTAAGAAATCACATAGTGAAATGTATAATTACCCACAGTGCCTTGTGTTATCTATTACATCCCAATCTACAGATCGAGACCATGGGACTCTGATGGGGTTAAACTGGAACTGCTGCTAACCTTCCATCACCTCTCTGACTTTCTGCCCTCCCTACATCCCAGGACTGTTCAGATCTGGCAGCTATCCCCTGGGATGTGACACAGAACACACTTTTGCTTGTTGTGCACTCCTGAGCTACACCATGTATTTTTATTGGTAGTTTGTAACCCACAAATTAGTGACAGCATGGTCCTTGCACAGCAGGCTACCTGCAAGGACTGAGGGGTGAAATAATGCAACTATTTGTTGCCAGTTCTTATTTTGAATCCAAAGCCTAAAACACATTGTTTTGTTAAGGGTTTTTAAGTGTTTTCTCCAGTCTTAAAATGCAACTGTAAAAACAGGTTGTAAGTAACTCTTGAGTCTGAACGCCTGCAGTTAATCCCTACAGCAAACAGCAGGGCACACCTCCCCTTCCCAGGCATGAAACACTGAGCTGTAAATCCTCACCAAGGCAGAAAGCAGCTACCAAGCAGCTCAGAGCCCACAAACCACTGAAAACACAAGATTTACACAACTCTAGAGTTATAACAACTCCTTGCTGTACTTTCAATCACCACCAAACTACCATCTAATGACTCCCTAAATTCCTGTTCACCTTGCCTTAAACAATATAAGGTCTGTATACTCAGATCACATTTAATCCAAGTTCAGATCTGTATACTGACTATTCAGCAGTGAATTATTTTAATCTAAAAACCAGACATATGAATACACTGCATTATGCTCATTTGGGGACCTGTAATGATACATACATTCCAGATATTTACAGAAACTCCAGGAGGGCACGTTTGAGATTCACTTTCTTCATCTGTCACGGGTACAAGAGGTTCACTGCTGGCATTGCTTTCCTGTCCAGTCCCCTGAACTCTTTCAGCATCTTCTTTTGCATCTTGCTTTGAACAGGAATCAGGTGATTCATCTCCATCATCAGAACTTAGATCAACATCACTTTCATTCAGTCCTGGAGGTAACAGCCCACTCCACATCTTCCAGTTTATACAAAGACCAAACTATTTCAAGTCACTGCCAAGACACCAGGTTACCCATCCCAACACAAAAACAACCTGCAGAAGACAGAAACAGAAACGGCAAAATATGTCATTAGAAAGATTTTTGCTTTTCCTACATAAATATCATTACATGTTTTAGACAAGCACATTATAAAGGTGCTAATACTTACTATTTCAGAAAGAAGAAGACAACGCGATTACAGCGGCTGAGACTACTCTTTTTCCCCCCCCCTCCTTGTCCATTCAAGTCCCTATGGACTTTAAAGAACCCCTATGCGTTTGCTTACAGCTACTTTCAGTTTAGGGGCGACACCGCAGCAAACACCTCCCGTGCCTCCACGGGAACTTCCCGGGACAGCACCGCCACCTCCCCTCGGGCCGCCGAGCCGGGGAAAAGAGGGGGAGGCAGCGAGGCGAAGAGAAGCGCGGCCCAGGGGAAGGCAGCGGGCTCGGGCAGTCCCGGAGCCCGCACGGCGCTGCCGCGGCCCCGCAGCCCCTCAGAGCCGCCCGCGGCCGTGTTTACCTGGCCGCCATCTTGGCACCGCCGGAACACCCCGCGCGCCCATTGGGCGGGGCGGCGCAGCCAATCCGCGGGCGCGGCGGTCGCCATGGCAGCGGGGCGGGGCGGGGCCTGGGTGTCCCGGGGCGGGGCCGCCATGGCGGGCGGCGCCGTGAGGGGACAGCGGTGTAAGGGGACAACGTGTGGCACCGAGGGGTTGTCAGAGTCTCGGAATCATTTAGGCTGGAAAAGGCCTCCGAGATCACTGAGTCCAACTTAACGACCCAACGCCACTGTGTCCAGCAGGCCATAACACCGCGTGGTACATGCAGTCTTTCCTGGAGTCTCCTCCATCACCTCCCTGGGCAGCCCATTCCAATGTTTAGTCACCCTTTCAGTGAAAAAATTGCTCCTAATGTCCAGCTTACTCCTCAGTGATGCAACAGAAGGCCATTTCCTCTCACCTTATCAATTATTCCCTGTTTTCAGAGCCCGATGCCAGTGTGGCTCCAGGCTCCTGTCAGGCAGTCTCAGCGATAATGTCGCCCCTGAGCCTCTTTTTCTCAGACTAAACACCCCCAACTCCCTCAGCTGCTCCTCATCAGACTGGAGCTTCTTTCAGAAGAAAGACAAGCATCAAGTCGTACAGCAATTCTTGCTGCCATAAGGGAATATGGCATCTCTTCCAACAGTAAGCCTTGTAGTTAAGCCACACCAAAAGGTTTGTACCCCCCTGAGCCTCTTTTTCTCAGACTAAACCCCCCCAACTCCCTCAGCTGCTCCTCATCAGACTGGAGCTTCTTTCAGAAGAAAGACAAGCATCAAGTCTTGCTGCTATAAGGGAATATGGCATCTCTTCCAACAGTAAGCCTTGTAGTTAAGCCACACCAAAAGGTTTGTACTGGGACAGAAGGACAAGGGTCATGCTCTTCAAGAATTGAAAAATCCTTCCAAAGTTCCCGGTAGTCCCTTGGACTAAAGTGGTAAAAGGAAAACCACCAAAATGCAAACTCTGTGCAGAGCAAAGGACTTGTTTATCTCTAAGATTCTGTTACACTTTGTCCTTTAATCTTTCCTAGGTGAGGCAGACAACACAGGTATTTAGGAGCAGCCTGAATGTGATTCAGCAAGAACATCTTGCATGGAAGGAGCAACGGGAAGGGAGGCACAAGGAAAAGATGAAGGAGCAAGGCTGACATCACCAGCGCTGAAATGTGTCTGAAAGACTGGAGGCTTCCCATCTTCCAAATAATTTGTGAGAAAATGTACTTTTGAGTGACAGGTTGAAAACTGTATCTCAATATGATAATAAGACTTTTGAGAAAGGAGTTGCTGATCCCAAACTACAGCAGGACCCAGCTGTGGACAAACAAGAGGAGAATGAGAAAAGGGCAAGAGTTATTAAGGTGGATAATTGGGAACATGGCAATGAGTAGGGATTTCTTGGTTGATCCCAGCTTCTGGGATTGGCTGTGCATGGAAGGAAAATCTAAATGCCTTTCTCATGGACATTAAATCAGATCTTCAGATTGTTTTCCTTTTATACCATAATTTTACATCCTCAGATTCATTTCTAAAATCAATTAATTCCGTAAGTAATCACTTTTTCATGAACTACATGTAAATTTCACACTCAGCTTGCTAACTAGATTTTCCTCTCATCTGGGAAATCAATTTTTAAGAGAGTTATTTTATTTACATTGAATAATTGGTTGTATTTGGTACACAGATAACTGGTAATTAATAACTGTATTGATACTGGATATTCATTTCCATTTGTTCTAGCAAGTTGTTAGACCATTAGGCTGCATGATATTTTCTTAATGTGACCCAATTTAATTTGAACATTAAAAGGTGTGTGACATCTTTATGACCTGTAAAGTTATATGTTTGGCAGGGATACATTTTCAGAAGGCAAATTTAATTTCAGTACACAATTTGTATCCAAACATTGTGCTCCTTTTTTAGTATCTACAACCAATTTGTAGCAAGAATGGCACTGGTGGTGCACACAAATGAAGTACTCAAATATCCACATTAACTGCATTTTATAATTACAAATGAAATGTAATTGTCGTTTTTAAAACCACATTTTCAGAGCAATCTCCAGTCCTGCCACAAAAAAATTCTCATTTCTCACAGGTTCTTCCATAGGAAAAATGGTGGCAAGAGTTCCTGCTGGACTTTCATGTGTCCAGAAGTATTTGTATTCACAAAGGAAGTGCTTGATGAAACTACAAAAGAGTTTGCTGGCTACTTATCAGAATTTGCAAATTACTGCTGGGTTATTGTGTTGAAATAATGTCTAAAGTCTTTTTATCTGCAGAAGAAAATAGAAGGCAGCACAACTTTGTGACCAGCCCTGATGTCCCTACTCTTGTGGTCAACATTTGATTCAGTGTTGAATTTTTCTGATGGCAATTTTCTGTTCCCCATTGAGCAAATATTCAAATAATCTGATTTATTTCCTTTTGGTCAACTGATCTAATTTCCTTTCTGACTTGAATTCCTGTCCTGGAGACTTGCCAAACAATGACTCTTATGAATGAAACGAGTCATGCCTTTGAGATTCCTGTGGAACATCAAACTGGCACACCACAGTAATTACAGCATAGCTATTTCTGATACTGTTATTAAAAATGACTTGAACTTTAGAAGGAAGGACTACTGCAATTAAATGTCACAACAAGAGTAATTTGAATCTTCCAGGATCTCTGTGATTTGTCAGATTCAGGCAATTTTCTCTTTATCCATCTTTATCTCTTCCTTTACCTGCTGTGGGATATTTACAGACACTACCATGAGTCCCAGTTCTCATAGTGCACTTTTTCAGATGTATTTTGGGTTCTTTTTGAAACTCTCCTAATGAGTACCCGTGACAGAAGTGGGGAGAGCTGTCAGATCCCAGAAAAGCTGGTGGCTGTGTGTGTGCCAGGTGCCCATGGCAGGTTCTCACAGTGCAATTCACATTTTCAGCCCAGCTATGGAACACACTGAAGGCCTGAACTAGGTCCTTGGATATAGGTTTGAAAACATGTTTAGCTAATCACAAATACTCTTGCACATACTTATTTCCACAAAATATACACAATTTCCTAGTGCAGAAATGAAATCTACTCCAACATAAATTTTAAATTGCTATCTGGTTTTTAGCACTAAATGAGGACATAAGAAACTTTTTCTTAAGCAGTGAAATATTCCACATTCTATCCTTTTGAAACAGTGTTTTCAAACTGTGTCAAAATGATCAAGAACTGGATTCTTCTTTAAACATAATAGGAAGGCCTTATTGTATTAGCAGATTACAGTCATTGTGTTAGTATACTATCTACCTTGTATTCATTTTTGCTAACTTAATGAGAAATTTTTCCAGCATGGTTATATTTTAATACAATAAAGTAGTGTTGGAAAGGAAAATTAGTATGATTTTAAAGAGAGATGTAAAGACAATAAAATAGCCTCTGAGTTTTCTAAACTTTTAATTTGATGCTAACTTAAAATATACTTTTTATCAATCCTCTGAAATAATTATAGTCAAATGAAGTTTTAAAGTCAGTTAAAAGGTTTACAGATGGCTTTTTTCCCACATACTCTGCTATATAAGATCTAAGCAAGTCTGCCCAGATGTTTCTAAATTTTCTTATTTTAGAGGAGTACATCTATAATAGAGAAGATTATTGTAGCATCAAGCCCTGAGCTTTAATGAGAATATTTCATGGCACCATTTACAATGCCCTTGTTCCTCTGAGGTTTGCATTTTGATGAAAGTTCTGACTATAGAATCAGAAAGAAATGTCTGTGGTTTTAAACATCAGCAGGCCATGAACAAGTTGCTTTCTCTGCTCCTTAAAAAATGCATTTCTAAAGCACTAACACACAGTGGGTATTCAGGGAGGAAGTAAGACCTGTTCAAAATTCCAGATTGAAGCTTGGAAGATCTGTACTCAGTTCCCATTCTTGGCACAGAATTCCTGTGAGGAATAAACAAGGTATTTTCAACTTCAGTGCCTCACAGGTGGAACATCACCCTTGTCTGCTGTGAAGGTTTTGAGCCCATTTGGACTCCAGGGCATCAACAGAGTCTGGCCAGGGCTGCACTGGATTTCAGAGGGTCAAGCCAAGGAACAAATAACAATTCCACAAATTAATCTTGCAGTCTAGGTCTGACAAAAAAGTGCAAGGGCTTCAAGGTGCTAATGATCTGGATTCTCTGGAATAAGTTTTTTGCAGAAGGCAAAAGCATCAGTGAGCAGTTGGAGATGTATCCGTACCAAATTCAACCTGGCTGAACTGGATCCCAGCAGGGGCAGGCAGTGAGCGTGTGAAGTTCACTTCTGTTGTGCCACAGCATTTATTCATCCCTTTGGGCTTCCCTTGGGGTGTGGGGACTGTTGTGTTTTCTCACCTGACCCCTCTGCTGTTGCATTTGTTATTTTGAGTGCAGGATATGTTTTATGGAACCTGAAGTCATGCAATTCATTACAATGTGAGGTTTTTCACCTATTATTTGACAAATTTCATTGATCCACATATATCAATCCCAATTTTGTTGTAATGAATACAAAATCTTTATGCTGGGTTGGGATCTTGGATGCATTTCTCTGGAGTAGAAGAGAAAAACCCTTCTGCCATACCAGCAAATGGAGTAGCACCTGAGTTTTTTACACAAAAAGAGTCAGAAAGCAGTTTTCTTAACCTCTCAAAGAATTGTGCTTTGAGTATTAATGGATGTTGTTTAGAAGTACAATAGGGAGTCTTACAGCTCATGTGGCACTCAGATACGGAGCTAGGGCATGGTACTTAACCTCTCCTTGGTTTAGTTTGTGAAACAAACAACATTATTTTAACTACTTTTCAAGGATATTAGATAAAATTAATTAGTTTTGTATTTGTACTGCAATAAAGGTCTATATAATTGGAAAGTCTTATAAAAATCTAAATCAATTTATTTTTATGTTGATTTAACTTTGAAGGGCTATTTTTGTTACTTTGTACTGTATTTGAAGTGTGCTATTGTTTCATTTTTATAAATAACAGCTGATTTTTCAAGCTCCTGTAAGGAACCTATTTAGTCTCTGTGTATGCCAATGCCCTCTACTGGTTTGAAACACAATCGCTCAACAGAGGGTATTGCTCTTCTCCTTTATTGAGAAAACTATAATATTTAAATTATTTTCCTTTTGAGAACAGTAGAATTTAATATTTAAATTATTTTCCTTTTGAGAGCAGTAGAATTTTGGTTGTGTAGCCAGGCTTTCTGTGAAGTACAAGAAGCTGCACCATGAACAAGCTGACACTTGGGTGACTCTTGTGCTACACGTGTGATTCTGTGCCAGTTTTTTCATGGCCTTCTGTGTTTTTGTTTCACTGGATTTGCTCTTCTGGCTCATAGGTAGCAATCCTGAGAGGGAGGAGAACACACACCTGAGACTTGCTCAGTACAGAGCTGCCGTGTAGATGTTCCCTCAACACAATGGCCACCACTCTGAGGAGCCTCTCTGCTCTCCATCCTGGTCCAGGGCCTTCCAAAAGTGAGGGGTGGTTGTGTTGACAGGCTGTGATATAAACAACCCTCGAGGCACAGGAGCTGCAGAGGTAATGAAGTGCCTTGAGGAAAAAGTCTTAACTATCAAGGGATGGATCCACTCCCCCCTGCCACAAACCAGGGGTCACGTGGCTGGGAATGTGTATCCACAGATAGTGCTACCTTCAGAGAACTCTACTTACAGGTAAGTAACTCTTCTTTAAAGGAGGTATCTTTGTGTGGCAGACTGTTTATGGGAGCAATTTGAATTGAACTTTAAATGAAAAAGGCATATCTCTGTAAGTGGTAATAATTTTAGTCATCTCGCTGTGGCTAGGGGTTGTGGAATTCATTAGCACAGATTAACATATAAAGTGGGTGAGATATCTAATAGCAAACGTAGAGGTTTAGGGACCTTAATTCATCACTGAATGAACAGCGTGTACAGTA
Source organism: Passer montanus (assembly GCF_014805655.1). Classification (NCBI taxonomy): domain Eukaryota; kingdom Metazoa; phylum Chordata; class Aves; order Passeriformes; family Passeridae; genus Passer; species Passer montanus. Next base: position 13,635,087 of record NW_024366703.1, read on the forward strand.
TTAGGGACTATGAAATTTTTAATTTACACAAAGTGTCCAAGAATATAGGGAATAAATTTAAACCCAAAACAGATAATGGAGCTGTGCCCTGCCTAGCTGGCAAGTTGAATTGTTTTTACACTGAGTGAAGAAAGCTAATTATCCCAAGCACAAGGAGACTGCTAAAAATAATAAGATTATAAAGAATAATTTGCTGATATAATTACAACAAAATTGGGTACACACAATCGTCAGATACATGTATTGCTTGACCTGGGCGAGAAAGTGAAATAAATCCTTCCTCTATAGCCTTCGTAAATTTGTTTTTATCATCTCCAAGTGGTGTTTGCACAGGCAGCACAATTTGCATGTGTAATGTGGCTGTACAAATTGACAACAAGTAAATTATTCAAGGAAATAGGCTGGTCGTGGGTCTGAACTATCTCGCAAAGCCTATTCATTTTGAAGAATCACTGAGACGTGAAGCTCATACATCAACCATTTTCTGACAATCCTCAGACTTATTGTCTCCTAAAATGTCATTATGGCTATTATTTATGAAGCTAATTCATTTATTAATATATATTTAACTCTGACTTGTCATGCACCTTAGCAGGCATTCTGTGCACTGCATATTTTTGAATAGATGAAAGAGTTTTGCATGCTTTAATGATTACTGTAAGCTGCTATAGATTTATAGAATGCAGCTTTATTATCTACTTGCATTAATACCTTTTTGTAACTTTTTTTTTCCTTAAGGCCATCAAATATAAATGGCAAATGACATATCCAAAAGATTGTATAAAAAAAGAGATTTTCTCAGAGTTTGTTGAATTTTAGAATAAAATGAGGTAGCTAACTGTTAAGGCCTAACTAGTTTCTAAGAATCTACAATAATTATGCTGATTTTTTGTGTATTTTTCTGAAAAACATGGAATAAATGATATAAATTTAGATGTTTACTGTATTTTTCTCTTTGAGGACAAGTGGGCATCTTTTGATTATGCCAACAGAGGGGGGAAAATGTAGCAGATGGAAAATAGATCTGTTCTGCTATAGTATACATATAATATAGATAATTTCTCTCATATAGAACACTCGTTAGGAAATGAACACATACAGTATGGATTATGAGGTTGCCTATGGTTCTTGGATTTTTTCATCTTGATTCACTTATCTTTAGGGCATATTAAAAGACCTAGGGATCACAGTAACCCTTTCCTGGCATCTACACAATGTCAAGAAACTAAAAATTGAAATCTGCTGTGAGAAACATATTTGAGATAGTTCTAAATTTTATTACACACACAGAATTCAGATTAAACTTGTAATTATAAGAAACTGGCTAATTTAAATGCATTGTTATTATGACTGTGGTCCATTTGACTATTTTCAAGGGCCCTATGATCACAGTTTCAGAAGGTTTCTGGCCTGATTTGGAAGTTTTGAGCTCCTGCTTGTGAGGCTGATATCACCCACAGGTTTGGTAGGTCACCTGGTCCTGCTCCCTCAATCTGTAAGATGAAGATGAAGTTTTCCTTGTTTCCTGATGGCACACAGGAATAACACGTAGGGGTAAATGCATTCTCTGGGAAGAGTTGTTCTTTAGTATTAAAATTAGGAATTGTCATATTTTTTACCTGCTCCCAGGATGTGCCAGGTAGTAAAAGCCATGGGATTATGTTACACCATGGGATGGACAGTCTGTGACCAAGGAGGAATTTCATACTCTATCCTTACCTTTCCATCTTACAGAGCAGGGCTCTTCATGGCCAGAGGTATTTTACCTGAGCAGAAGAAGAGATGAAAGTTTTCAATGTCAAGACAAGGAGTCTTTGCATAACAAAGAATTACCAAGCCTGTAGGTAGCATGAAGGTCATTTAAAGCTAAATTTATAGTGATAAACACTATAGATCTTCATACTGGAAAACTTATTATTTTGATTCTTCATCTTCTTTAGAATGTGAATAAGAAAACAAAAAGTTAAAGAGGAGCAAACTTAAGTGACTGAAATAAGTGAAAATCCAACTCAATCCAGACAAGGGCCGAAATAAGGGCACTGTGAAAATCCAACTCAATCCAGACAAGGGCAAAGAAAGTCATGTGGTTCTGAGTATGTGTGGTGAATAAATAAGGCTTTTTCATGTCTGGATGTCAGTAAGAATAATAACTTTCAGTGCTTTGGAAATAGAAGCTTAGGTTTTCTAAAGTATTCTGGTACTTGCAATTTCAGGTGCCTGCCTTGAGACATCTTAGAAAGTAAACCCAGACTTGTAGAATACTATTTTTAAATGGAACCTTGTCAGGTGATCTAAATTTGCCCTATGGTAACTCCAAATGGTTCAAAATTGAAAAAAAACCCCACATCATTGAGCCTTCACAGCTTAGATATATTTTGCCACTTCAAAAACTCCCAGTACAAATATTGGTTGGTCTTCCAGACAGACATCCATCATTCAGTAATCAATGCCTTTATAGTTTTTGATCTTGATGACCAGTTTCACTAAGAGAAGAGATTCACAAGCTCTCTGAAGGCTTGTTGACTGCAGCCAGTTAGAGACTGAAATTAATGCTATTACTGAATCAGTGTGGAAGACTGATTTCTAGCATATTTTCTGTTTATATTTAATAAAAATATTTAAATAATCTCAGAATGGCATGTTAAAGGAGAAAATTCATTGAGTGTTTCCTTGTTATATGACAATGTTAGTGACATCCCACTTACATTTTTTACAAATAAAAAAAAATAAATAAAGAAGAGATTGACTGAATTGTTTAAAAAGAGCTTTTATTTTTTTCATCCGACAAGAGATTACAGACTTCTGCAAAAACCCTGCATGGCACATCAAACTCTAGTTCATACCATTGCTGTTTATGGTAGTGGAGCTATTTTTTTCTTTTCAGGAGATCGAAATTCCACCTGCTACATAAGATATTCATTCATCTTTATTCAGTAACCTGTAAAATTCAGTGTAGAGAAGGTGCAAATCTGCTTGATAGTTCTGGACAAAATTTTTTCAGCTGTGATTTTCTGAGTGGCTCAGCTGTAGAGCCTCAGAATGATGAGTGAAGAAAGTGCCCCATCAGACTGCCTGTGCGGCTCTTGCTGCTGTTCCTGATGACACTAATCCATATTCCACTTCTAAGTTGGCTGCTTCTCAGGGAAACGCTGCTGCTTCAACATCTTTTACTGCTGATCCTGTTTTACATTTTTGGAACGACCGAGGAATCCTCGGATCCTCTTTTATAACCAGGGGAAGTAAACACCATTTATTGTTTCATAAAACACAATTTGTGAAGCACACAGTTGTTGGGTATTCCAGCTGCAATGCCTTGGGCTGTGTTTCTGTGTGTCCTGTGACAGTCCTTGGTGGCTACCAGCGTGTCAGGCTGTATGGACAGCCTGAGTGACCAGTTTGAGACTCTTCCAAAATGTCAGGTCTCTGTGGCTGTGGCAATAATCAACTTATTTTACTGTCGGCAGTGTGTCAGGGACATGCCAGCTGATACCCAGGGGACTGCCTGGAGCTGGCTGCTGCTAATCCCTTCAAAGGGGGCACGTCCAGGAAGGACGTGCAGTGAGCAGCTTCCAGATGCTACAGTTGCAACTACCCTACCCATTCCTACCCCAAAACTGCTTTCCTTTTAGTTATACCAATAGGTATCTTAGGAAAAAAATTTTTGAACTCTTATATTAAAAAGAAAATAAAGGAAAACATAAACCAGTTTTTTTTCATTGTGTATTATCCTTCCTTCTGATGCAGTCACCCAATCAAACGTCATTATTCATTGTGCAGCTAAAGGATGCTAACCATCAAGACACCTTGGGAATGCAATAAAAAGAGCAGGGTTGTAAACCCCAGGGCTTAAACCTGATCAAATTCCAAGTTCAATGATTATATTTGCCCCCTAAACTGATAACCAATTCTTTGCTTTAGTTTTAAACATATACACAATATTGCCAAGTGCTGACAGCTTCAGAAATAGCAGTTGCATATCAACAGTGGCTATTGGTGCCATATTGTTAATTATATTTGCAAAGCACACTGGGATTCTTTGGGATAGAAGAGTCACTGCAAAAGGTAAGGTACTTGGTGTGTATATTTGGGGGGATGAAAGGGTCCTGAACACACATTGTTAAGTGAGTGCTGTTTAATTTTTTTTTAATATCTTAAATCGTAGAAGAGTCACTGCAAAAGGTAAGGTAATTGGTGTGTATATTTGGGGGATGAAAGGGTCCTGAACATACATTGTTAAGTGAGTGCTGTTTAATTTTTTTTTAATATCTTAAATCATCTTTGATTAGAAATAAACATGTCAGAAGGAATTATTTGTTTACATAAGGAAAGGAATTAATGGTGATAAATCAACACACATTTTGGAAAATGTTTCTTCTTAATTCTACATAAGACACACCATCATAGCACATTTAACCATAGGTTTAGTGTGTCTCATCATTCTTCAAGAGTAATTTTCCAGAAGCTTTAGGGTTGGAATGCTGTTAAAAAATTGAATGTGATGCTTACAATAAATGGAATCCTATCTTTACTCATTAAGCATTGTCTTGCCTACTTGCAGTTTACACAGAGCTGGATTCCAAGAGAAAGATGTAGTTTAAGTGATGGAGACATCATCTACAGCATCTCTTATCTTTTAACAGCCTATTATTTATGTTGTAAGAACCCAGGATATTTTCTTCATCCTTTTTTTTTCCTTCAAAACTGCATAGTATTGCTCTTCCTTTTTTTTTTTTTTTTATTCCAGGAAAATACATGTTTTGATAAGGACTTACTTAAATCAGTGTTGAGTATTTTAAGTTCTACATTTAGTGTTCCTACTCTAAATTATTCATATATTGACTTTCATCTATTTCAAAGTGTCAGAAAACCCCAGCACATATTTTCTATATATTGAACGGGATGTAAACAGAAGACGTCTCTCTGATGTGGATTTCTGAGTGGTTTGGGGTTTTTTTGAAGGTTTGCACCTTCCTTACTGCCACTGTTTTATTATGGGTAGACACCAGTAAGATTGACTCCTGTAGCCTGTCCTTTGGTGTAGGAATCAAATCCAGGCTGGTTTGTATCAGGCCCTTGATGAAACTCAGAAATACTAAATCAGGCTGGACCATTTAGGTTCCCAAATTGAATCCAATGCTTTTAATCAAGAGTCCCAAAGAATGGATGCCTCTTTTGAGGTGCAGGCACCACTTGGCAAATAAAATATTGTTTCTTAAGAGTGCTTTGAATTTCTTCATGAAGTGACTGCTGCATTTTGCAGAAGGTTGGATCAGCAGTGAGATCTGTGCAGCTGTGTGTGGTTGGCAGACAGGTGTGTAATTTTTTGCATTTGTGAGTTAAACATCAGCAAGAAGAGATTTTAGCAGCAATGGGAAAGGGAGGAGTTGGGTGCAAGGTTAACCTTGCTATTCACACATCTACACAGCCAGTGTCAAATTCTGACTTTTATGAGAATGCAGAGCAATGCAGTGTGTCCTGGAAGTAACTGAAACATGCAGCACATGAGTCGTGAAGTGGGAAGGGACAGTGAGCTCCCGTAAAACTTGTTTACATTGTGTTGGGTAGTGACAGGTTTGTGTATAATCATGAAACAATCTGACTTTCTTCAAAACATAACGGGTTTGTACAAAAAAAATTACTTTTTAAAAAATTACTTTTACATTCTTTGTTTTTTTCCAGCTTGACACTCTAATTAGGGAAACATGTCAAAAGCACAAATTGCTTGAAGTTATCCCATTTCTTGTATAGCAACAAAGTAAGTGCCAAAGAAATACTATGTAGCAGTCCTTTCAAATATTCTCTTCAATTTATAAAATATAAACAAAAAGGGATGATAGAGGAAAAAACAATTACTTGTGCAAATGTCCATGCATTGTAATGAAACAAATTACCCACAGCAGTCACTTTTGGAAGCCATCTGTACTATAGTCTATCTTCCTAAAAGTTAGGAAGAGACTTGAGATTGAAATGTTAAAAAACGTGCCAAAATAGAGATGGATTAGGGAGCAAGGATACATTTATTAGTCACCTTTAGTGAATAATCCACTCCCCTTTGCCTCTTCCATGGTTCCCACTGATTCACATAGAAAATGTTCAGAGATGGTTGTTAAACTCACTCTGCCCCATCCATTATTACTGCAGGACTGTGCTGTTTGGTGCACTAATCTCAATAATATGTATGTATGTATTTTCTTAAACTTCCAGAGTCATGTTTCTAAGCATTTGAAGCATAGATCCTATAGGATTACCTAAATCTGACATTTATCTGGGTAAAAGCTAACATATAAAGCGTCATAGCTAATCACAAGTTTTTTATACTTTCCCTTGGAAAAGAAAGAGTTCTGGAAGTGACACACTAACAAATAATACATAATCTGCACACGTGAAGTAATCTTTACTGCTTTGTTAGTTCTTAAAAATGCTACATGCACCACTCACAAATGCAGCTTGTTATCTTCATAGTTGAGAATCATGATATTTATTGTAAGTAGCACAATAAGTAAATCATCACTGAAAATTTGGATTAGGAAAAATTAGCTGATTGGGATTCCAAAGCATGCTGTTATTTTTTTAGTCATGTAACTTTAAAGTGGAAAACTCTGCTTTCAGCTATACCCATATGGAAAGAAAATATGTAATCATGAGATTACATGAGAGATCAAAACACCAGAAGTCTTATTTTGCACACTTCCTTAAAATCTGAGGTCTGGAAGGAACTTTTTAAGTTCATCCAGTCTATCTTACACAACCCGAAGAAAGCTTAACTATGTCATCTTTATCTTACTCTACCTCACTGGTCTTAATAGTCAAAAGCTTTCCCTAAATACTTAACTGATGTCATTTGGACTGAAGTTGAACCTGTTCTCCCCTCTCCCCTGACCCATTCTCTAACTTTCCTGTTCACAAGACAAAATCCAAACATAAATGTATTAAGAAATATGTTTGCTTCTTTTACTTACTCTAAGATATCATGAAATGCCCCATGCAAATTTTGACTGAAAAAAATAAAACCATAAACAGAAGTGATAAAAGCAAGATCTATTACTTTCCCTATTTCTGTGCAAAGTACATGAGACTATGGAACAATAAATGGAACATTGTATCAGACACAATCCAGTATGTATTCTAGTCAGATATTGTTCAAGTGTGGCAAGACAATCCAGCTTCCTAAAAGAGTGTTAAAATTAACCCTGCCTTGCTTGTGCCCAAAGAAGCCCAACTATATGTGCTATTAGTGTATAGCTATCATAAAAATAAATTAGCCAGTCTGCATTTTCAGGTTAATCTTCAATTTCATAATTGAATCAGTAATTACAATAAGTTAATATAATTAGGTGCTAACACTTAATTGAGAATTATTTATTCAGGAATCTTCACTATTGTAACATTTTTTATAGCTCTAAATGATTCTGAGTAATGGACTGCATCAAATAAGCTTAAGCAGAAACTGAATGGTCATTACTGGGAATCTTGCATTCAGCATTTCTGAGGTACTTTTTATCACTAAGGTTTTTGTGGAAACAAAAGTAGAAACAGTGGTTTTGGAAGTCCTTCTAATTTTACCCATGGCTGAAGTGCCACCTGACCATTTTCAAAGGATTGAGCCAAATTATATTGGAGACAGCCCTGCAGTGTCCAGGAGTTGCTGATGAAGGGCCCAGGAGGACACTTTAACTCTCAGAATATAAGTGATTTACAAACCCTGACCAGTATCTGGTGATTGCATGCGTGCTTCTGCCTTTAGCCTCATATCCAAACATGGATTCAGAATGTTTGTTTCACAAAAAAAGAGTCTTTGTGTCATAGTATGTTGGTGCTGTGGCTAATAAACCTGAATACACAGTGGTGCAGGGTAAAGATCACCTCAAAGATCAGTGAGATTTTCTCTGTTTTTCTTTTATTTGGATTAAATTAACTCCTGCCAGTAATTTAGTGAAGACACACCAGTTAAACTCTGTGGCTTCATCTTTGTTGTCTGTGCTTGAGTCAAGGTTCACTTTTTCTCTACCATGATTTGATTTGAAAAAGTTGCATTTCTTCTGTGTACTTCAATTTGCTTGAGTTTGTCTCATCCTTCTCTTTGCTGCTGCACCTGGTGGCTCCTTCCAGTTTTGGTCAACCATAAATCAGTGTGCATCACTTGTGAGGTCTCTCAGGGGAGTTTGGGCTGGAGTGTGAGCACAAGTCTGGAGTTAACATGACAATAGATTAAGAGAATGTATCTAACTCTGGTATATAATACTCAATATGCAAAATTAAAGCAATATGGAATAATCAACTTTTTACCTGAGTCCTACTATAAATCAGGTTAATTTTATAGAAGGAAATATGAAAATGCAGAAGGTAACTTGTGTGTTACATCCAAATCTTGCATTGCTGATTCAGTGTATTCCAAGATTTGTCTTGGTGAGCACTTCACAGTGGTTTCATTTGCTGGTTCAGCAGAAAAAAATGCATTTTTCAAAATGGTGTGAAAGTGTTAAGCTGACTCCCAGGGAAGTCAGTGTTAGTTGTGCTCTCAGATGTCTGTTTCCCACTTTATAAAGTAACAGTGAAGGGCAGAAGGTTCAACAGAACTTCAGAATTACTTTGATAAATTTGTCAGAGGGAAGAAATATTAAAATCTGTGTACGGTCTGTTTGCCTTTTTTCTTGAAATATAAATTAATTATGACTATATAAAAACCTTTTACCATAGCTAATTAATCAGAATCTCCTAATAAACTATGTGTCGACAGCACTGTATGTCTAATTAACTTTTTCACTTCAGAATTGTGCAGTTGAATAATGAAGAAAACATTACCTGATGAATTCTTTTATTTTATGATGATATCTCTAGAGACAGAAAAGACAGAGCAGCTTAAATGCCATCTTAAATTACATCTTGGCCTTGGCAAGCTTTCAGCTGGTTTTGATTTGCATGGAAACCATTTTTGTAAGACTCTTATTCTCTGAAAAACAGAACTTAAAGCTATAACTAGAATAAATTATCTATAGCTATTTAGGGCTCTATTAAATCTAGATGCTAGGCACCCTTTTCACATGCAGAATGCAAGGGAACAGCTTTTAATACCCTGTCAACCTGTTCTGTGAAAAGTCGATTGGGCAGGGAAGGTTTGATTTGGCTGGTTTTATTAAAATATCTTTCCTCTCCTTACACCATCCTGAACCACTCAGCCTAATTTAAACCAGGCAAATTCACCAATCTGTCTTGCATGTCTGTAGAAACAGCTTTTATTTTTTAAAGTGATGACATCTACCCATAACTGTTGGCATGCAAGCTCATGACACAGTTATTCATACACTGCTGATAGGGAATTGTTCTTTCTATGATATACCAATATAGAGAGCACGTTCATGGATTAACTGCATCCATGCCTCCCTCTTTTGATTGCATCATCCTCTCTGCAGCCAGTTGACTTATCCCCGGGACACAGGGGAAGGGTCAAATCAAATCCCCTTAGACTCTTGTTAGCCAACCTTTTAAGTTTGTTATGCTTTCATAATTTAGAATATGTCCACCTGCAGTACCACTGTGGAATGTAAGCCTCGTCACACCACACAGGAGTTCATAAGAAGACCTCTTAGTACAGTAAAATTGTGATCCCATCAAATCTTAGTAATTATTTACATCAGAGTTTAATTTGATCTGTCTGAATTCAGTGCTCATTTACTGTTCTGCAGACCAGCTAAACCAAGGAAACTTTTTTGGGCGTACTCATGGGAAAAAGGAAAAGTGATAAATATCTTAAAAGCAAATGCTCATTATATTTGCAATAAATACTTCAAAACATTAAAAAGATAGTTCTTCTCTTTTTCATCTGCTGTGCTTCCTGGAAATATTGATCTAGATCATGTTGTCAAATGTGCTTTAAAGGTAGGAATGTCTTGTCTGAACTTTGAATTTCCATCTGCCCAGTCTTTTCTTTGTGGACTCTTACAAAGTTATTGGGAAAAATTACAATACAAAGTGGGGTTTTTCTTGTGGTGCACAGAGGAAAAATAACCCTGAGACACGACTAATTCCAGCTCTGAAATACTGACACTCAAGGAAATGTACAGATGTGAAAAGCTATTGCAACTTAGTAGAGATAATCATATACTTTTTATACATCCTAATATAAGCAATCTGAAAACGTGTACCTAAGTTCAGATTTAGAGCATGTTAGAGAGTCAGCCAGTCTGACCTCCATGGTTAATGAATTCCATGAGGAGCGAGCAAACACTAAAAATGCCCTGTAGCTCAATGTCTTCAGCCAAAAAGAACTAATCCAATTGACTGAGACCAAAGAAAACGACTGGGAATGTATGGTTCCAGAATGTCTCTGAGGTATTCAAACCCAAGTCAATTTAAGGACTTGTAAGTTAATAACTAGGACTTTACACATAATCCTGTACTTTACAGGTAGCCAGAGAAGGTTTTTTACAACCAGGGTAATGTGATTTTCATGCATGGTGTCAGTCAAAATTTCAGAGCTGATTTCCAGACTAACTGAAGTTTCTTCATCAGTGCAATAGTGAGGCTGACAAAATGCTGACATGGAACTGCATTATCGAGTTCTAGAGTGGGCAAAGCCATGCAAACCTGCATCAGCAAGGGCAGCTACCATGGGGCTTTCTCTGGGCTTTAAAACACAAGGAAATAAACCTGTCAGTAACTCAGTATGAATACTAGAATATACTACAGCCGCAATTATTGCCTGCTATTATGTCATTAAGTCTCACCAATCAAATATGTTAAACCAGTGCCTTTTGAACTTTGAATCTATAAAAGTTGAGAATCTATATTAGAACAAACTAGTCACATTTTTTACACATTTGTGTTAGCTCTAACAGACATGTAGTGAGGGAGAGGATGGGAAATGGTTTTCTGACAGAAAAAATGTCTGTGATAAAGGGTTGCTTTTACTTTTTCATGTTCAAAAAAGTTAAACTGTTCTTTCCAGACACTTGATTCCTGCTTTAGGATTGACTGAGTGAAGGATATCGTTTTCATCTTCAGTGCTTGTTGTTGTAATGATGAGCTGTTTGTACCTTAACAGATGATAAATAGATACACAGACATTTAAGCATAGAGCCACCTGAGTTCATCTTTAAACTTGCCTCAGCAGATGAAACTTGCTTTTCAATAGCTCTCCTCAGATATATTGCTGAAAGTTAAGATACGAGAATCAATCATTAGGGATGAAAGCGCTGGGTATTTATCGGAGAAGGGGTTATTAAAAGAAGATCAGCAATGGTTTTACCAAGAATAAATCCTGTCAGACAGAATATGACCGAGTTCTTTGAAGGAATGACAAAAGATATAAATGATGGGAACGTGGTGGACATAATTTATGTAGACTTCAGTCAGGGGTGTAGCCAACAATTTGAAGTTTGTACACATCCTGGCTGATCCCTTGCCCCCTGCCTGCAGTATCCCCATAATCTCACACAGCAGACAGGCCATTGCGTATGATCACTAATGCAGCAGGCACACAGAGATGTAGATTTGTATCAAAGCTGTGCTTTCAGAGCCCAGGAAAAAAAAAAAAAAAAGCTGGCCCCAGGAAAAAACAGATTGTATTTTGCACGTGCTGCTTAAAATGACAGTTTTAGAAAACATCTTTAGTAAGACAAAATCAGAAATACAGGTATCAACATTATAAAGGCAGGATGGCCTAGGTCAATTAGAAATGTATTTTGGACATGTAATGATATTTATTATAATGTTTTCTCTCTCTTTATGCTGACTGAAAATCAAATATTGATTTGGAGAATTTACCATTTTTTCTGAGTTTTTATGAGTTTAGTAACTCTCCCCTCTAGTTTCTGCTTTCAACATCAGGTCCATAACACAGTTCCCTGTTTCCAGAGGTCTCCTCCACTATGTTTACATCATCTTACATAAAATGCAGATGATTTCACTGTTTTTTGCAAGTATTGTTAATCTAACGAGTCAGAAAATCTTCTGACAGTTTTTGTTCTGCCTTTCCTGAAAAACTGAGTGGGAATTATACAGAATTTCATCCATCATCCCTGTGCAATATTCTAAAGCAGTTCCCATATCAGATCCATAGTTGGGAATCTATATGGTGGTTACTTTCTTGTACTCTTTTCTGAATGCATTGAAAAGGCTCTACTCTTCTTCCACTTATATAATCTGTGATGTATTGCTGCATGTCATTACCTTTAATAGTGTCATGCTCCTAACTCATATTATTTCTATTCTCCTGCATGTAATTAACTAGACATCATTCTTCCATATTTACCTACATCTTAAAATTACTCTTTGTCTTACATTTTCTTGCAATTCCTCTGGTGAACCTAGTCTTTTAATTACTATTTCTTCATAATAATAATGTTTCAGCTAAGCTTGGAATAAATCTATGGCTTTGAAGAGCTACACATGTACAATTTGAATTAGGTTTCAGATCTGAACTTTACAGGTGAGCTACACTGGGTTACTGAGTCCTGAAAAATTGCATCTGTTTTCCAATTTATAGGTCACCTTAATTTCTGAATAATCTATATATTAGGTACTTGCTGTTTCTTTACAGAATTATCTGGAACTGAAGAAAAGGAGGATGTGCTTGTTTGAAGCTGGATATAGGTGTTGAAAATGTAAACCAAGTACTGCTTCCTAAATCTTGTACTACAAAGATTCTGCCATGTGGAATAACGTTGAATGTAATACAGAGTACACTGGGTGGTTTTGGTAACACACAGTTTGCAGGAGGTCCAGTAATTCTGCCCTCAGGTGCCCAAACCTCTGTATTTTTGACCACAAAGGACCTGTGTTCTTGGGCCTTTTGGAACTTGATTTGAACCTAACATGAGAAGTACTTTACTTGCAAGATGTTGTTTCAGCCTCCAACGCTTTTAGCTTTTGTCTAGATCTTCAATCTCTGCAAAAATTTGTTTTCACTACTCAGTATTTTGATATAGGAAAGATTGGAATGGCATAAGGAGAGTCTGCCATAAAAATCATTGCTTTTTCTTTTTGTTAGCATCACATCTGTTTGTTTCCTCCCATTGCTACTAATGCTCGCCACTAGACAGCCGGGGAGATTTGTTCAAGTAAGCATGTAATCACGTCCTCTAAGAAGTGGTGAACCAGATTACCACAAGGCGTGCAAATGTTTGACAGATTATTACTAGCTGTGTGCTTGCTCACAGGAGTCAGGCCAAGCCCTTCCCTCCCCTGTGCTGGGGTTTTAAATACGGGCTGAATTTGGGTCTGATTGTGCAGGCTCCCCACAATGGCAGTGCAGTGATATGTGGTGGTCTCTCCACCTGAATTCAAGCATCCAACATCCTGAATGTCTGCCTGGAATGGCAGCAGCTGGGGTTTTGTTGTGTGTTCATCCTTCCACCAGTGCTATCCTTCAGGGTGTCATTGTCAAAGTAGAGCATACTTCTCAACCTCAAGCAGTGTGAGTCTTGTGGGAAAAAAAAAAATCAAGCAGCGTGATATGTGAAATTCTCATTGAATTAATGGGCTTCTTTGATTTTTTGCCCAAGAGAATACAAAAATCAAAAAAATTTTAAGCCAAAAAAATCTGGCGTCTCCTGGGTAAAATGTGAGAGTTGAGAAGTATGACATAAGCATTAGTAGCCTTTGTGCCTCTTGATAGCTCTGCTGAATCTCCCAAGACTCTAAAAGTTGATTTGTCAGCTTAACATTAGCTTCAGCCTTAGCTGCAGCAGTAGCTGTTGTTTCACCTTTATCAGCAGAAATGGTACAGCTACTGGAGGGACTGATGTGGTAAATCTTTTTGTGACACCATTTTGTTTTTGCCACTATCTCTAATTGGTTTGCTCGTGCACTCTGCATCCCTAGCTAGATAGGCTGAAAGCTTCATCACACTTTAATTAGAAAAGAGCTATTTTAAAGTTACAGAGTTGACTAATTTTATTCATCAAGTCTCTAAGGGTCACATTTTCAAACTGGACCACTAAAAATGCCATTGGTGATATTTTGCAGAGGCTGAATCCACAATACTGCATTATAATCATCATAATTTGACACATTCACAAAAATTAATGTAGGTCTGCAGCTACAAGCAAAACACGGTGGGTGCATAAAAAATTAACTGACAACTTTCATCTATTTGACCAAGTCTGGATGCCCAATATTGAGTGGTTGGATATAAAGTCACTTTAACATGACTCCCTCTTTCTTCTTTTTTCTTCTATTTCTGAATCACATTAACTGAAATTAATATATCAGTTTGCAAAATATGGCAAAAAAAAAAACTTACTAGCATGACTCCCTCTTCTTTTTTCTTCTATTTCCTAGTCACATTAACTGAAATTAATATATCAGTTTGCAAAATATGGCCAAAAAAAAAAAAACTTACTAGAAGTACATGTGGCCTCAGGAGGATCCAGAGGATTTCTTGGACAGCCTTAGAATGGCTGATGGAAAGTTCAAAGCTGATGGCAGTGAACTTTGTGAATGTCCACACCTTCATCTCTGAGCCAGGGTTTTGGAGGGAGAGAGAGGCAAGGAAGGCAAAGATCACCTGAGGTGAACCACACTCTGTGCAGGGAAATCTTGCATTGTCCTGCTTGTGGCCCTACAGAACTGTCCCTGCAATCTCTCACCTGCAAACCCCTCCCTGGCTTCATTGTAGTCAGAAACATTTCTTACTACAGCAGAATCCAGTTGTTCATTTTTCTGAAGATATGATATCTTCAGACAGTCTCCAGGACAGCCTTTATATGAGCAGAGATTTCAGTTTGGTCAAGCATATTGGGATTTTTATTGTTCTGGGTCTGTGGTGCAGCCTGTTCCTTCTGTGTTTAGCTTATTTTTTTCTGCCAAATAAAATCCATTTCTGTTGTGCAATCCAGTAGCTCAGGAGGGGTCTCTGGCTTGGCACTCCAGATAGGTGGTAGGTCACAAACAGCCACATCACAAATGAAAAGCACACCTTGCTTATGCAGGTATGCTGAATGTTTTCTTCCTGGTGCATTTTTCTCCTGTCAGGTAGATAACATAGTAGATATTATCAGGTATATATATATATAATAAAGCTAAAACTGGATAGCCTATAATCCAGTTTTGAAGATAAAACCAGTCAGCCCAGGGCTGGTGCAAGGTGTTGGTAGTAGGAAGCCACTGCTGACATGCTGGAAACAGTGAGAACTCTGTGACCTACCTGCAACAAGAGGAGGCAGCACTTTATTAGTTCTTTTGTGTTTGTGTAGAACTGTTACATCAAATTGCCCTTTGATTTCTAAAGCCTTCCATTTGTTTGTTGCTCTGGTACAAAGAAATTTCTTAAGGAACAGTTAACATAATCTCTTTTTCTTATTATGGTTTTAGATTTTATCTCAGTATCTTTCTTCATGTACAACAATAGAGAGAGTGGAGCAAGAAATCTATCCTCACTTGATAATCATCAGAGAGGGATTCACCTTGATTAAATGCAGTTATGCTACATCAACTACATCATATTTCTCCTCTCTCACTGTAAGGCTTTGTGTTAACAGAATTTGGAGCTTCATGATGTATTCAAGCAATTTGGATGGCACTTACTGGTTTTTGTTTCTTTGTTTGTTTAGTTGTTGTGAGGGTCTGTCTGCTTTTTCTCTAATCTAAAAATTTCATTTTAGTTTGTTAGACCAAACAGGTGTTTTCTATGGTGTAGTTTGACCTGTTTTTCTTCACAATACACTGCAGTGACTCATGGGAAACACAATTCAGATGTTTTCAATTAATCAGTTTCAGTTTCATTTTAAAACAAAAACAAACCCCAAACCTCCTCCCATTATTCCAAGGGAACTCCTGCCTGACAGATATATTCAGACTTTATTACAAAATCATAATGTTTTGATTCTTATGACAAAAGAACTATTTTTCCTAGAAACAGCATTTTGTAAAAAATTCTCACCCAGCTGTAGTGAGATACTTTCATGATTACAGCCTTGCAGAGAGAGTGAAACATGAATGGCAGTTGTTTTTCCTAGAATCTTTTCCAGTGTCCTCTACATCTCTATCCTGCTGTGTATTTAGGTTTTCTCATTTTCTTCTGAGTTTAGGGCTCTTCCTTTTTGTCCTTGTTGTTTCAGGAAGTTTTATGCAATGAGAAGGTTGGGCTGCCAGGAAAGTCAGACTGGAGAGCACTAATATGTCATGCAGCCAGCTCCTTTAATAAACATGTGGTTATTTCATATCTGAAAGGTGAGGAAAATGGCTCTGTTTGGGACCTACTTGGAAGAGGCAAAACAGTCTGTGACAGGACACTTCTGTCTGCCAAAAAGCCAGCTGTAGTGAAGGCTTGGATGATGCTCAAAGGAAAATCAAAACCAAAACAGGATTACCTTCCCAGCCTCTGAGATGGGTTTGATCTATACATCACAAAATGCAGGTTTCTCTGTTTCTTCTGTGAAGACCTCTTTATGACAACTTCCTCACTGATTCTGGAACCTAAGTAGCATTGGGCCATGACAATGTGCCACTTAAAACTCAATTATCTTGAAAAAAATCTGAATTAATCAATAAACAGAAGGCCTCAGATGAACCTCTAATTTATTCTGTGTATGTAGGGCTTTTATTTCACTCACTGAGATCTACTTATGGCAGGTAATTAAAGTGTCTTTAAATGGTTACAAGAAAGTTGTGTTCAGTTTGCTGGGGTTGAGGGCTGACTAGACTGGCTTGAAGCTCACACTGTTTACATTTTTGTGGACAGTAAAGACAGATTACAAATTAGCTTGCTTTATTTTACCAGCCTCTTAGAACCAAGGTATTGATGTAGACCAACAGGCACCCAAATTTTCATTACAGCTGATATAAAAGTATGTCTTTCAGTAATCAGTCCTGTGAATTTCATGTTGGTTGTCTTGGGTTCTACTTCCAGCTTGTTCCAATGTCCTAAAATTAAATGCCAAAGTAATCAAAGGTGGTAAAGGCATTTAGAAACCTGGGGCTGCTGGCTGCTCCCATTTCCAGCACAGCAATGGTTCAGGGCTCCTGAACTTCCATCAGCTGAGCCATGACAGGTGTATGGCAACACACAGGGCACTGCTGAGGGGCTCTTCTCAAGGTACATTTACAGGTTTCCAATATTACTGACAGAAGGAGAGAAATTAATTGTGAGTATTTTGTTATGGTTTGTGGGTTTTTGGTCATGTGCACTTGGTACAATATTAAACTTGCAGGTGTGTATGTGTGTATATATATGTTTGCATGCATAAATACACATTTACCTTGTGTTAAATACTTGAGACATGCATGACATGGAAATTGTGACAGTGTGTATTAAACAAACACTGACGTTTCTGAAGATTAAATTGAATAGATTGTAACAAAAGTCTGAAAAATAGCAATGTCCTCATCTTGCATTTCTTTCCTACACCTTTATAACCCTGTCCTGGGTTATACTCATGAGTGGGATTTGAAGCCTCCACCCTTGTATTGCTAAACAATTCTTTTTTGTTTTCCCTTCCAACTCCAGTCTTCCTTACACACCCTGGAGAAATAGTATATATGAAACAAATTAAGAGTAGGGGGTAAAAACTACCTTTAAAAATTTCTTGCTAATTAAATTTAGTCTTTTGTATCAGAGTCAGACCAAGAGCCTTTTGAATATCAACAACACATCTTGAACTGGTTCTAATTTCCATGGAAATTATAATCTGGATCTGTAGAAACACTTTGACTGGATCTGGCCAAGTGTTGTTGCTGTGGTTTCCTACACTGGAACATTCCCTCCTTGCCCTCCTCTCTGCCATGCAGGGTAGCACCTTCTATTCCAATGGCAGCAACATGATCAGAAAGCAATCCATATCGTGGGTGACATGTGAAACACAGCTCTACATAATGCATTTGGATAACCATTGATTTCTGAATTTTGCAGATAATTCTTCGCTAAAATTCTGTAACTGAAAAAATTTCTTTTTCCGCATGACAGAAAAAAGACAAGTATTTTTTTAACAGAAAAAGAATTTTTATTAGGCTCTGATTTTTGTATTTTGTAAATACAACTGCATCTGCTTAAGAAAGAAATATTAGCAATTTTTATCCATAATCAAAATGCTAAAAAAATATTTTTTCTCATCCTGTCTTTTAGCTTTCTTTGAAGTCACAATATTAAACCTCCTTAAAAATATTTATGTGTATTTAGTTAACAAAAGCTCCTGTAAGTTGAATCCATGCTGGCAAAAGGTTCAGGTAAGCTCTCTATATAAGCTTACAGACAATTGTGTAAATCTTCAGCCATTAAAGAGAAAGGAGAAAAAAGCCATCCTCATTACACTGCTGTCATTTACTCTTCATCTCCTGTCCTCTTTAGCAGCATTAAGATGGGATGTAAATTTGCCAGTTAATGCTGTTAGAAAATGGATGGTTCAAGAAGGGCAGGAATTAGAGATCAGTATTAGGTGCAGATAAGCTCCTTTTCCTCCGCAGTGGCGGCTGTTTAACATTCATGGGAAAATCATCATCAAACAGCGTTATCACAGCTCTGTTGATGGCTGAGGAACTTCATCACTATGATAATTTTTTTTTTTATAGCTGTGAGCCAAAAAGCTCCCTTTTATTTCTGCTGTCTATAACTGCGATAGAAGCTTGTTTGTATGGGCAGGGTATTGCAAACTCTTAGCTCTTCAGCCAGGTTTGATTTCTTTCCACCACTGCTCCCCCACTCAACCCCTTGTGTATGTTGCACTAAACAGTAAAGCTGATAAATTTTTTTTTTTAAAAAAAGTGCTCAAACAATCCTTCAAAGAATAACTGATATTTTTATGATCAGTAATTCAAAGTTTGACAAGTGATGCTATTCTATAATGAGACTGTCATCCATTTTGTGGTGAGTTAAGGGTAGAGACTATAAAGCAAACATCCAGGGATGAAGTAGATATCTGGTGCCATGTGAACCTGACCACGAGGTGCTTCAAGGATCACAACATGGCTAAGAGCTGCTTTGTTTTGCTTTTTTCATCATCAGGTTAAAAGGTTCATAGCCTGTTACATCTTTTTATCCCCTCCAACCCAAGAAAGGGACTGTACTTATCTGTATTTTCTTGAATTTCTTTTAACTTAAAGTTACGAGAGTTCATCTGTAAGTGTTTTGTCACAACATGCAGTGTCCAATTTTAAACTCATCGAATTTCTGTAAGGAATGGTATTTCTACCCCATTCTCAGCCATCTTTGAATGTATCTGAGATGTAGATCATGGTTCTTTGCCTCGTACCTGTGAGGAGTGAAGACACACAGGTCCAGACTGTATGCATTATTCCAGGGGAGAGAAGGTGCTATTCAAGGAAATTTTTTAATTTATTAAGGTTCTCAGCTAGTGCATCTTTGCAGCTTTGACCTCATTTTTTGTAGTTTATCTACTCTAAATGACATTTCTCATTTTGAATACAGCTGTAAAACACTGTGCTAAACAGCAATTTTGTAGCCTCCACAGCACCACCTGATAATTTTGATATTTCCACTTTGAATTCAGTATTGATTTGATTACTTAGGTAATTTACTTTTGACACAAGCTCATTCCTTGTCTTTTCCTGAGCAGGGAATTCCAATCATGACATGTTGTGCTGAGTTATGTTTGGAGTTTAGAGATAAGGACTTTTGTCTACTCAGTACTCCACTTAGGCCACCAAACTCATTTCCCATAAGGAAGAGGGTTTGAATGCAGTCAGGAACCTAAAGGTTAAAGGCCAATGCTTTATAATTTAAATATTATCATATAAACATATGTTTAAAGTACTTATTTTGTGGTTGGGGGAATAGTAGAATTATTTTGAGTGAAATTTGAAGGAACTGTTGCCTAAAGAAGGGGACCAAGAGACTCCCAAGGCTGCTGAGTTCCAAAGGTCCCAGTTGCCTCCAGGGTGACCTCTTGGCTTTGGAAAGGGCTGCCAGGCTCCTCATCTTGGCTGGCATCATTGGGAATGGTGCCAGGAGAGCCTTCCTGGGCTGCTGCCCTGCTCTCCCCGGTGCTGTCACCAAGCTGCTGCTGGAGACCAAGGAGATCAAAGTGAGCCTTCATCTGCTGAGCTTCACTTCAAGGGAGCTCTCAGCCATGGCCAGAATGGGCTGGTGCTCCCAACTATTATTATAATCCTGCATGAAATTGTTGTCTTCAGTGATTCAATCATTCTTCATGGCAAAAACAAGGATGTACTCAAACAAAAAGGTGTTCTAGTCCAGATGGCTGCTGGGTGAGAAGCTGCCAGTGCCTGTGGGAATCCAGCTGAGGCAGATGTATTCTTGCAGTGTAACAACCTCAGAGACTGAAGGTGGGTTAATTTTTCTTCAGACAGAAAGTTTGTTTCTTCTTCTGAGTTTCTGAAAGAAATAGTCACAGTATAATGTGACTATTGTGAAAGAAAGTCACAGTATAAGATTTTTTTCAGGAACCATCAAAGGCTTTTGGAAAAGTTGTTTGGATTTGAAGGGGTTAGTTTATTTCAGAAGGGTTATAATAAACATCATAATAATTAGTAATAATTATTATAGAAAAATTCTATATGCTTCTCCTCCTTAGTTCTTGCTTTTCTAAGCAGGTAAGCCCATCTAGTTTCATCAGCAAGTACTGTAGATGAAATTATTTTTTTAATTTTTGGACTCCTGAAGTAGATGAGATTTTGTATTGCAGTAGCTGTACAATCTTTTCTCTGTGTTCAAAGGGAAGGAAGCTTGTGTTTCCATAACATTGACCTTAAGATACTGTAGTACTGTTACAATGACATTTGAATGCTTTCTTGCCTTTTCCAAACTGCATGAAGCCTCTAAAATGTGCAAACATATTGGGGTGTTTCTGTATTGTTGCAGGCTGGCTTCATGACCCATTTAAATATCCGGGGTTATATTCACTTTTTCCTAGGACAGCATAGTTTCTTGTATGGTTCATTTTAAAATAACTTGACTACAAAAAAAAAAAAAAAAAGAAAAGAAAAAAATGCCTTGGGTTCACAAGAACAAAAGACAATGATTGTAATTTGCCTCTGCCCTTTAGCAAAGCAATCAGCAATTTTCTAGTATTTTACAGTCATCCATCTAGCTATCTGTTCATCTTGTAATACCCTTACTTTTTCTTGGAAATATTCAAATTTGTTAACCTTTTAGTAACTGGCAACCCCTAAAATTCTGTATCGTATTAACGAAGAGGAAACTTGTCCATGCAAATCTTTGGGTGCTAATTTATTGATTTACTCCCCTTTTTATTGACAAAATTGTCCAAATATTGGCAGCTGCTACCTTGACTTCCACCTGGGCAGGGTGGTAGGAGGGCACATTTTTCTCATTGAGAAGGATCTGTCACAGCAGTGCAAGGAGGCACAAGGCAGTTGGTGTTGGCTCACTGGATCCACTGGAATGTGGCAAACATTGGAGGATTTTTGGCTGAGGCCAGGCTGAGTGCTACTCATGTACTGATTTTGTCTTGATTGTTTAAGGATTCTTTCTCAAGCAATAGTAAAGGGCACATTTATCTGTATTCATATAAATGGACTCTGTATATCATTGGTAAAAAAAGGCATCTTTTTAAAAATTACAATTCATCATTCAATGTTTTCTGAAGTATCATGCAAGGATATCTGATCAGACTCTGCATGACCTCATTCAGATTCTGACAGCAAAGCACCTCCATCAACACAGTGCTCAGCTGGCTGAGGAGCCCTGGGCAAGCTCAGGACTGCAAGGCTGTGCAGACATAACCAACAGTCTCACCCTTGATATCTGGGGAAATCCAGCACTTCTCATCTAAAAAGGAAGATGCTTTGAGCCACAAATGTTTGTTCCATATACTGCAAACCCACTGACTTCTCTTGCCTGAGTCCTGAAAATTTGCAGTGGAGATTCAAAAGTGGGCCAGACTGCATCAGAAAGATTGCTTTGAATAAGGCTGAGTTCTTAGTTATAGAAATTATAAAACTAGGCACAGATGAGATGGTTGTAGAGGACAGAACCATAAGAACTTGGGGTTGGAGAGTTAGAGAATACAATAATATTTCCATCCACTCTTGGATGGAAACAGTAGGACTGTTTTGAGTAAGAACAGTCTAACTACTGACCACAAATGGCAACAACTCATCCGCATTCCAGGAAGGTGAACCCATTCAAATGATCTTCAAATTTGATCTTAAGTCTTTGATTATGCTCTTATTCTCTGCCCAGGGAATCTGCTCAGACACTTTTCTGGGCAGTAATCTCCAGGGCTTAAGCTCACCTGAGCCTACATTGACCAGTGATGGTATTTAGGGATTCTGTCCAGAACTGTGAGTTTCTTCTTGCTCCAGTCCTTTTCCAGGCATGGAGACCTTCCTCCAGGCATGATTCTTTATCAGAGAAAGAGTTTTCATTTACTAATCTCTGTGGCTAGAATTCCTGCTGCAGCCTGTGGACTTGTGTGTTTGTTCTTGCTTCATTTATGCACTGGAGCTGGAGAGATGCAAACAATAATTGCACAGCACTGCTGAGCTTTGTGCTCTCATACCTCTGGCTACATCAGCCCCTGTATTCTGCAGGAGCAGGGACCATGTGTCATCTCCTCTCAGTGACTTCTCTATGTACCAGGACAACCAGAAACTAAGCAAATTTTGGACATTTATCTGTAACCTTTAATAATTTTCTATGCATATCCACTCATTCCTTTGTTATATTATCAATATTCTGCAGTGCTACTGGTTTTAATAAGAAGCCTTTTCACTGGTTTTCTTTGTTCTAGTCATGTAATCTCCTAATGGAAGTTTCTAATTAAATTCCTACAGCCATTTTCAAACTGTGTTTTGAATAACAAAGTCTTGCAAATGCTCAAAGTGTGTCTCTTCCCCTGGCTTGGGTGCTCTACCTTCCAAATAGCTGTGGAGAAGTGATGCAGGTCACCGTGGAGAAATGTTGCTGAGAACCTCTCTCAGCTGAATGAGAGGGATGCAAGTAATACATTTGCTATACAGGAAATAATGCAGAAGGTCTAAGAAAAGTCTTCTAGATTCTCACTCACAGTTTTAATGAATTTTGAGCTGATGAGGAAGAAACACCAGGTATTAATGAGGCAACAAGCACTTTCCTGGTGGACCTGGTGCTTCACAGAAGCTGAGAAATCAGGATCACCAGTGAAATGTATTACTTTTCTATCCAAAAGCCTCTCATTTGGGTTTGAACTTTATGCACTGGGTGCAGCTAAGGGTTGAATTACTGTCATTCATATCTCATCAGCATTCTTCAGCTACTTCTGCAGCAGAAAGGAGAAAAGTGGAAAGAAAAAGAAATGTCAGAATCAGCTCATAAATATGGTGATCATGATAAATATGAAAGACTATGTTTGTCTAATTGATCCTTCCTTTATTAATCCCAGGAAACATTGCTACTGGCATGTGCTGCCATTTCCAGCTGGGTCAGCAGAAGTGCTGGGTCAGAGAAATGTTTCTGGCAAAAAGGTATTTCTTGGTGCCCACATCTACACGTGGTTCTGCACACAGAGATTTATTCTCAAAGAAGAAAAGTTCCTTGGCTGCACACTTGATGTGAAATCCTCAGCCAAAGCTGGCACTTTCTCCCCTTTCTCCAAAGCACTGTTACATTCCTGCTTCTCCTGCACACCTGCAGAGGATATTGTTTTGGCCAGGAAAAGATGAGCCCAGGTGGTAACACAATGCACATTGCATCTAGATTTAACACCTGTTGCACAAAGGGCTTATGAGTTTTAATCAGTTTTATGCAAGTTTCTGGCCCTCTGGTTTTCTACTTTTTTATTATAATCCTGTTTAATATGCAGACAAAGAGCAGCAATAGATTTATTTAGAGGTGGTTTAGATTTGTTATCAGGGGGCTGCTCACAGAGGGTCTGTATTTCAGAAGAGTTTATTTCCTCTTGCAAAAGCATATATGCATAAATTAAATTTTTTACAGATCTATAAATTCAGCTTTTTAATGTTATAATAATACCCAAGTTGTGGAGATTATTATTTCAAGTTGTGGATATTGTGGGTTGTGGTCAGTCTCACCTGACAGTCACAAAACATGGATTCCATGCACAGGTGACTTTAGGCACTAGACAGGTTTGATGCAAAACACTTCTGCCTTTCCCCTCTCTATGGGATATCTCATTTACAAACTGCTTTCAGAGTTGCTACTCCTGGTGCTTTATTGCAAGCATAGAACAATTTTTAGGTTGAAATTAGATCTTACATAAAATGAGAAAAGGCCTTTGAAATTCCCTGTATGAACAGTGCTCAGTACTCAGAAATGTCAACACTTCAGTTTCCTCAGCATTCACCACAGAGTGGTGAACACTGGACATTTCTGTCCAGCATGGCACCCTAGCACCTGTGCTTTTAATTTTGTTGTTTAATAACGTATTTGACTCCTTAAGAGGAAGTTTTGTGATCTACTAGAAAAATAACTTATAGGAAGACTATTCAGAAAAAATTATTTATCTGATGGTCTTTTACATTCCATTTAGTTCCATTGACAGCACTCTTAACCATAACCTGAAAAAAAACCCCATTTATTCTAAACATTTTTTCTGAGCTTGGAAATTTTATTCCCATTCTAGGAGAAATCTTTAAATTGCTATGTTCTTTTAAAAGTGAAAACAGACAGACAAGCTGTCAGTTTTCCAATATGTTTGTGAATAAATTCCCTTACCTTTTTCCCCAAATAAAAGACTGGTTATCTCTGTGGAGGAGACTCCAGTACAGAAACCCAAATGCCTTATCAGAGATGTAGATTTCAGGACAGACAGTACATTGCCTGTAAACTTGCAGCTCAGATGACAGATGGAAACCTGATAAAGTGAGTGTGCTGATCACTGCACAGAGATTAGACTCTCTAATTTGCATCTTGTCTTCCCATAACGTTTGCTCTGTTTTTGACTTCTAATCTACCTGAGCTTTAAACACAGGCATTTGGGGCCTGAGCTCATTTAAACTTTATTTTTTCAAGTATTTCTGCTTGGCTGGATTTTAGTTCTGAATCTAACAAAATACAAACACTTGAAGGAACATGTGTCAGCATTTTTGCTCCCTCAAAATTCACCACGGGGGATTTGTCTGGCCCTACACCCTAGCAGCCAGGCTTCTTAGTTTTTGTGCTTAACCAAATGTCTCAAATATCTCTTTGACAATTCCACTACAAAGTGTATTTCTGAGAAATATCTCCTCTTCCCCAAAGTGCCGGGGCATTTTCCAGCTGGCTAAGCCTGTTTACAGACAGGAGGGAGCTCAGGGTCCTTCTTGAGGGCCACACCCCCCAGGCACTGTAGAGGTGGGTTGACATTAGCTAGCCTGCACAAATATTTGCTTGCATCTTTGCCATTTTCAAATTCTGTCTCTCTTGTTTACTCTTCTCTGTCCCTGCCTATCATGTTTCTTTCCTTGCTGTTGCCATTAGCATGTAATCTTTTTGTTCTGTGCCCTAAACTAAAGTGAATTTGTCGGTCATTATCTGAAAGACTCTTTATTAATAGGCATAAATAACAGTGCACATAACTCTCGTGCCAGTACTCTTCCTATGAGGTGCCCAAAGGCTTTTCCTGCTGGCAGTGCAATGCCAGTGTGCAGCTGACCTCAGGATAAAAACTTCATTTCATCCATTCAGTATGTAAAGATTTGTAGGAGCAGAAGGGAGGAGGCTGAAGGAGGGCCAGCAATGAAGAGCTGGATCTCCTTACTTTCCCATCATTTTCACTGGAGTACAGTGAAATTCCACAGGGGAGGAGATGTTAATTCATTTAGCCTGTAGGAATGGCAGTGGATGTTTGTGGCATTGGGCATGTCAACAGAATATGGCTTGAAATGCTTGAAAATTGCTCTGGGAATTAAAAATTGCTTGAAATGCTTGACAATTACTCCTAGAAGTAGGATGTGCTCTTTAAGCAGGCTTCTTTAAATTTGAGTAAGACCATGTCACGCAGTTTGAATACATTCCCCACTCCTCTTGAATAGTAAAAGATTTAATTTCAAGCAGTTCTGCTTTCTTGTGAGTTGAAGACATTCACCATCCATGGGACAGAGACCTTGTCCCTCTTAGGAGGACCCCAGAGAAAACTGGTTTCAGGTAACTGATCACAGAATCATGGGATTGTCAGGGCTGGAAGAAACTTTCAAGATCATTTAGTCCATTTGTAAGCCAAGCACCATGATAACCACCCCTAAACCATATCCCCCATAATCCTAAAATCTTCCTTTGGATCTTAGCATCCCTTTCTAACCATGCCTTTCAAAGAAGGTGCAAAAAACCTCATGAACAAAAGCTCAAGGAGGAAACAGTTTTTCCACCCTTATCTTGGAGTTCTGGATAGTCCAGTGTCTGCTGAGCCATTGAATACTTTCCCATGCACTATGGGGAAAAAAACAGTTTTGATGCTCGTGCAAGCTCTCCAGCCCTACACACAGCTCAAACCTTAAGCCTTTTTTTTTTTTAAGTAGCAATTAATGAGAATCGTGATCTAAAAATTAAAATGGTAATGAGCTTTTAGCATAATGAAAAGAGCTTGTACAGGCAAGAAAAAGCATTTGTGGGTCTCTGAGTCACATTACTCCCCAAATACAAAAGCAGATGTTAGCCTTGGCTGGAATGAGGCATATTGGCTTGTTTCATTTTGCACAAAAACCCTCGTGTCACACACAAAGAGGATGCGCTCATGTCTCCAGCCTCATAATCTGGTGTTCTTCTTACCCATAACATTGTTAATTTTGGGCTGAGAAATCATTATGCTCATTTTGGAGCGTTTATATTTTCCTATCTTTGCATATCCTTATTTTCTTTCCATCGAATCATAGACTGGTTTTGGTTGGAGGAGACCTTAAAGATCATCCAGGTCCTACCCCCTGTCACAAGCATAGACATTTTCCACTGGAAGGTGGAAGGTACATTTCAAAATGTACCAGTACAGAGTGAGGTACAGGCAATGATTTAGGAGTCAAATAAATAGCTGAGAGAGTTTAAATCTGTAGGAAATAATGTCATTGTTATGTGCCACAAATTATACCTGGAGTAATTCAGGTGAGATTCAACAAAATTGCTCCAAATTAAAAATAAGTACTATCTTGATCTTTCTCAGTGAGTGCAAACAAGAGAAATGCCATTTTGAGGAGAGAACGAAACTGATTTTTGATGAGTAACTTGGTTGCTTTTTTTTTGGATGAATATGTGACATTTTACAAGTCTTACAAGTATTCAAGTATAACAATGAAGCTTCTCTCTGCGGCAAAGACACTTAAGAACATACAAGAGTTTGGAAGAATATACAGAAACATAAAAGTTTTAAACTTGACCTGATAAACAATTCATTAATATTGTAGCAAGAGTTTGCTCCTCACTGTTGGCTGAATTGGTGAGTTGAATAGATGTCCAGGTTTTTTTCATCTGAATTGAGAGTATATTTCATTTGCGGGGGAATAGAGAAAAAAAGCATCATTCAGAAGAAGAGACTTTGTTTTTGAAATAATTTTCTTTCTTTTAACATTCACAGAACATTCATCTATTTGAAGTCTGGCTCCCAAATATAACAGGTTTTATCTCAGAAGCATGAAAAAATGTGGTAAATTAAAAAAATAAAAATAAAAAAAGAAACCAAACCACATAAAGACTGAACAAGCAAAACAGAATATATTTTAAACTGTTTCCAAGTGTTTTGAGTTGTTTAGGCAGAGGCGGTACCTACATTTGGGGTCTAATGGAGTGTCAGGGATATTTACTGGATATCTTTTCTTTTTCTCTGATTTTGTTTTATGAGCATAATTTGAACCTACCTCATTAAACAAACATATATTCTCACAAACATTCCTTATCGCTCTTCATATTTTTTGGCTCACAACTCTATTGACTTCTTAAAAAGTTGGAAAAGTTTGAAAAACAAGAAGTCTTGCTCTCACCAAACAACTTCAAGAAACTCAGTGTGAGTTTTCAAAAGTGTTGGTATAAAGAGAACACCCAATTTTCATGCTGTGTCTAAGGGATTTGTGAGATTCATTTCCTTGTTTAGCTTTGAAAATCCTGCCTTGAAGACTCAATCTCACAGTTCAGTCTGGAGAAGGGGAAGGTCACAGATTGCCACGTCCAGGACACACATGGTTCCTGTGTCACCAGGGCAGTCCCTGCAATAGCTGTTGGAGCAGATCTTGCTGAAAATCCTGTTCCTGAACCTCCTTAGCAGGCAGCTGGGAGGTTTAACAGTTTAAATCTTGCTCCTAAACCCTTGACTGAGACTCATCCTAATGAATATGGGGCTTTACCCTCTCTATCCAACACAATTGTGGATGTGCTTATGAATATCGCATTTTAAACGTATTGGACATGGCTCTCCTGCCAACCCATACATTCAAGCTGTGTCTGTAACTTTTGTATTTCTTGGTCTATCTAATGAAGATTAGGGGAAAGCCTGTACTGCAACCCTGCCTATGTGAGGCTACTTGTGCAAATGAGGTTTTCAGGAAGGGGAGGGGGGTAAACACTAACTCTTCCAAACAGGTTTACAAAAGAGATACAGTGCACCATATTATCTAACAGAGCTCTGGCTTTTCACTCAGGGAGACAGACATTAAGGTGCATTAGTACTATCATTTGTATGTCTG
This sequence comes from Passer montanus, assembly GCF_014805655.1. NCBI lineage: Eukaryota > Metazoa > Chordata > Aves > Passeriformes > Passeridae > Passer > Passer montanus. The sequence continues at coordinate 13,663,605 of NW_024366703.1, forward strand.
TAAATATCAATAAAGTATGTTATTTGGCATTCACATTGACACAATGAAGGACGAGGACTATCCTTTTCAGGAAATTTCACAGAGCCATTCACAAACAAAAGCTCAGTAATTTAATCTTTCAAAAGCTCAATAATGCTAAGTTCAAAACTGCAGGTTTTAAACTAATGTACCTGATAAGTAATGATGACAGAATTTAAAAGGTCCATTATTTGGTAATCTAATATTCCCAATCCCAGTTATCTGTCAAAGAGAATACTCTCCCTTAAACAGCGCTAATGCGTTCACATCTACATTAATCTCTTAGGGAGAAAAGAAGCATTCTTCAGGGGCTTTATCTGCTCCCAAATGTCTGACTCCACCAGGAGCCATTTCGCACTGCTGCCGGGGCTGTGTAAATGACTCCAATGTCTTTGTGCCACGGGCGCGATTTCTGACGGATACGCGCGACGCGGAGTCCCCGAGAGGCGCTGCCGGCCCTCGGTGTTCCTTACACGCTGTGCCTGCTGCCTCTCAATCCTCTGCTGCTTCTCCTCTCCAAAACAAACATCGTGCTCACGCCTTTGCTCCTGACCTGCTCTTCTTGCACCATGTGTTGCTTTCCTGTGCGGCACAACTCTGGTTTTCTGTCGTCATCTCCCATCCGTACTCCAAAAAGTCGCGGGACTGGATTTGTGAATTTGTGAATTTGATGGGATTCATAAGGGGGCAGCTTAAAAGGGCTGTTCCTCTCCTTTCTAAGGAATGATATGTGATCATATACACAAGAGATAGGATCAGGTGTGCCACAGCTGCCCACGGACTCTGGATTCATGCAGGGTGCCCTAGGGAAATGGAGTCACTCTGTGTTTTCCTTGGATTTGCAGCCAAGGCTCCTTCCTCTCAGTTTACCTGCTCTGGAAATTTCTCAGCTCTTTAAATCTCACCACTAGAGAAGGTTTGGGCCCTGAGTAAAGCAGAGTCTACCTGCTCCATTCTAAATTCACAGAACCATAGAATGGTTTGGCTTGAAAGAGCCTTAAACACCATCAGGTTCCAACCCCCTGCCATGGGCAGGGTTGCCACCCACTAGCCAGGTTGCTCAGGGTCCCATCTAATGTGGCCTTGAACACGTCCAGGAAAGAGTTCCAGGCATCCACAACCTCTCTGGACCACCTGTGCCAGTGCCTCACCACCCTCTGAGCAGAGAATTTCTTACTGGCGTCTAATGTAAATCTCTCCTCTTTAGGTTTAAGACCATTCCTCCTTGTCTTATCACTCACTATCCAGATGTATAAAAAGGTATTCCTGTGCTCAGGCTGATGCAGGACTTTTCAAAGTGTGTGTGCAATAGAATAAAAACAGTCACTATTTCAGAAACACTTTTTCCTGGCTGGATTTTTCAAACACTGAGGTAGAACATACATAAGTGCACACAGAATTAAGCGTTTTTTATGTCTTTCTCTGTCTTGATTTTCAGAACTTAAAGACACCACAAATTGACCCAGGAGGAAACTTTTCCAAATCATTACACGTATCAATATAAAAGCTTTATTTGCAATGCTGCCTGGAGCAGTGAAACAATGTGATTTCTCTGTGAATCTTATGGAGTAGCATATAAATACACTTGGCATAGTGTTGTAAAGCAGTTCTGAAGGTGGTGTTAACTCAAAGATTTTTTGTACAATTCAAAGAAAAGGAGAAATGGTCAGAATTGTGGTATTGTTGAGAAAATGTAGCTGTTTACTATGTCTGCAGGCTATTGGTTTGGGAAAGTAGTTGAGTGGAAATTGCTTTTTAAAAAAAATCCAATCCTGAGTCAGGAAAGAAAGTCTCATGTTCACATGTGAAAGCAGCTCTGTTTAAATTTAAAGAGTGAAACGAAACGTCCAGTTCAAGGAATAGTAACTCTCCATGTGTAAAGCACTTAGTCCTATGAAAAAAGAGGGAGTACATATTAAAAATATTAAGTTGCATATTAAAATTATTAAGGAATCTGTCACATTCAATGTAATAAGCAGATGGATGTTTATAGGCTGTCATACATGGCTATATGACTGCCCAGAGAGCAGAGTGCCTTCCCAGCTCCTGCTGAAAACTGCAGCCTTGCTGCTGGTGTGGGTGCTGCCCATGCAAACCAGCTCCAGGAATCCAGTAAACACCAGCTGCCCAAAGAACAGCACTTACTTCAATTCAGAAAACCATCCCAATGGTGAAATTACCACAGCCATTTCCAGGATGCATAGGTGATCCTCTGGAAGCTGTGGAAATTTGCTAAATTTGCTAAATTTGCTGTGGAAAACAAATGCCTCCCTGCAGAAACTGAGCCACAGATTCACACCTGGCTGGAGACGAGGAAGCGGTTATCAGGCAGCTCCAGGAGAGCTCCTCACCAAGTGTTTCAATCTGCATTCATATTTCAGTGTTTTGTTGAATCATGGCGAGGGCAGCATGATATCAGCGTGACATGTGTAACCCTTGTGGGAACACTGCACTTATGCATATCCATCCTTACCCCAGGTGTGACACCCGCCCTGCCAGCCCCTCTCTGCTGCAGCTGAGGGGACAGCAGGCACAAAGACAAACTTATTAAATGTTTACTCTCTTCCCAGCAGCATTTTACTCCTGGTTTTCCTCTGTGGAAGCCTGCAGGGAAAGCTGGCCCTTTTAATCCCATTTAGCACATTAGGCATTTATTTGGCGATGTTTAGAAAAGTTTTGAGAGATTGAATTACATTTTCTTGCCGCTGTATGACTCAGAGCGATTCGTGTTTTTACTGAAGTCATCTCAGTGCCACAATTTACATGGCAAGATCAAATACTGTGTATGTGCCACTGAGCTGGGAGAATGTGCAGAATACTCTTTGTGTTTCTCTGTCTCACTCTGACCCTTCAAAACCAGGGAGTGCCCAGTTCCCACCTGATGTATTGTATCTGATTGCCAAAGATAAATTGATCTTTATCTACAAAATTACACCTTTTCTTCTGCTCTCATGAAAGCATCTTTTGGGATGATGTTTAAGCAATTACATATTAAAGAACCTTTGCAATATCAATAATTAAAAGTAAATAGGTCAGAGAGTTTGTTAGGGGCTTTCTCTATTTCTAGGTGGTTCCTTCTCAATTCCAAATAAGTTAAATAACAATTTCTGCCTTTAATTATTTCTTTAGTCAGATTTTCTTAGCTTTCATTGCTTCACTGCTCCCTTGGGTGCTTTTAAAAGCTCAATATGTTTGTTTTGATTCATTCTTCTGTTAAATACCAGACTTTGCACAGTTTAGTTCAGCTAGCCATCAACACAGAAATATGGATGTTTCCATTTTTTAGGCTGATCATTCTGTCCTTCTAACAGATGACAGTCAGTATTGACAACTCACTCAAAAACCTTTTCCAGGCCTGCCTTAAAAAGTTTGGATTTCTCCTCAGGTTTGTGAATTTCCCCCTTTTTTTTTTCTTTTTTTTTTTTTCCCTCTGAATTTGCTCTACAGGTCTTTAGCTCCAGCTAGTGGCTCACTCCAAAATGCAAATTTTGTCCAGTGCCTTAGAAGAAAGGTGGAGTTCTGTAATAATACAGAATACTAATTCTTACAGTATTCAGAATTGTGTGTTGAGAGGGAGAATTATTCAGAGGCATTAGTTCTTCCTGGCTAATTTCAGTTAACCCACAAAATCTTTAAAATGCAATAAACACACTCCTTTTTCCTATTGCAGGCTCCTGTGTTATCACATTGGGCCAAATTCTGCCCTCAAGTGTAAACTTGCATAGCTCCTCTGGACTTCAAAGGGACCAGCCAGTATGTGTCTTAAAGCAAAAACCCAGATGTTTTATCAAATAAAAAGCTTTAACTCGGCTCCTGCTTTGCACCCTTCCTGTTGAGAGTTGGTGTAGCTTTTGTACAGCGTGCACAAGCAAAATTAGAAAGATTTATTTGTAAGTAGGGTTGGAGATTCGGATCCACCTTTGGTGCATTCCTCTTCTCTCAGGACTTTGTGGTGCACGTGGATCTCTTCTGCCTCTGGAAGTCCCTTGCTCAGCCTGGGCTGGTGACAGAGGATTTCCTTGGCAAGCTGTGCCCTGGAGGAGTACAAAAAAAGAAGATTTTGGGGGTTCCACTGTAAAGAGGGGTCAGAAAATCACTCTTAGGTGGATTTGTGCTAAGGTTCTGCAGATGCAGCCATGCCCTGCCTTGGTAAATCTGAGCCTGCAGTCACAGGCAGGGAGTGTTTGAGAGAAAATGAGCACTGGTGTGGAGGGGTGCAGGCTGCTTCCAGACAAGGAGAGAAATAAGTTTTTCCAGGGATAAACAATTATGTCTTAATTCAATTAATTCACACAACCTGACCTAATCCTCAGAATGCAATGTTTAAATGGTAAAAACAAAATGCAGTTTAAATTCATAGAAAGCCTCACATCACTTTCTCCACAAAGAGAGAAATAAGTTTTTCCAGGGATAAACGATTGTGTCTTAATTCAATTAATTCATACAACCTGACCTAATCCTCAGAATGTAATGTTTAAATGTTTTACAGTTTTAACTGTAAAAATGCAGTTTAAATTCATAGAAAGCCTCACATCACTTTCTCCTCAGGTTTCAACTGGAAGTTTCATTGAAATTGTAGATAAAATAAGTATAATTTAAAACTCTTTTCTTTTCCTCAGCCCCCACCCCAAGAAGTATATATATCCATACTCTGTGGGATAAAAGCACATGGGCAGACACAAGTCAAGCTTTGTTGTGTGGCTCTCAGCATTGGCACCAATACAGATATGGCTGCCTTGGCAGCCCTAGAGGAAACCCATTTTAATTCTACAATCCTCTTGTTTAAACCCAAAGACTCAAATGTCTGTTGTTTGTTCAAAGACTTTTATTGTTTCCATTTCATTACTTGGTGAACTGGATACTGGGACAGGTGTGTCTGCAGTCTGTTCATATTGACTGTCCATCTGAGATACCAGATAACATGATAATGCATTCCTGGGTTTCACAAACTTTGTCACTTCTGCCATAAAACCCTGGCACCCAGTGTAAATAAATATATCTAGAATATACTAAATTCAATCCAGGTCTCTCACAGGGGCAGTAATGTGTGCCTGAAGGCCTAACCTTCCTCATCAGATAGAAATTCTGCTAGTTCTACTGTATTGATTCAATCCTTTTCTGAAGGTGAGAAAAGCACTAGAGTACATTAAGAGATTTTATGTCAACATCTCAAATGTAGCTTTTGCCACAGCTGAAGCAAACTTAATAACATCTGTACTATGCAACACCAAGAATACCTGTGCCTGCCCTGATACAGATACAGCTGTATCTCTGCTCTGTCTGCTAATAAATCTAGGAACAAACTCATCTGCACATACAATTTACGTGTGTGTGTATATATTTATATAAAAAATTATGCGTCTGCACACAGTCTTCCAGCAATTTTTCAATTCCTTATCTCTCACAGATATTTTCATTTAATTCCAATATATCAGAGAGTGACAGAACAAGTAGAATTGTTAAGTGCTTCCTAAGGTTCCGTTGTCAGTGTTATACCAAGGCAAAAAAATAACATATTAGTGCTGTAATTTTCTACCAAGTGCATCAACAACACACTTGGGACACACGCAGAAGTCTATTGATCCACTAGGTCAGGGACCTGAAAATATTTGAAATTGTTCTTTAGAAAAATAAAATAACCCACACTCTTTTTGAATTACTGTGGTCTTTCAAAGTCCATATAAAGTATTACTCAAGGAGACAAAGCTATTTTACCAGGCAGGCAGATATTCCAAATTACTGGTTCTTAACAAGCATGGTAATACATCAGTCAAAAGCAATAAATTTAAACTTAATGAAATCTCAATTTGCCTACAGTGCATTTCACTTTGACATTTTCTACATTGCCACGGTGCTTTGATAAAGTTTTTTAAAATGCAAAGAAAGTGTCTGTAAGGCTAAAGAGCAGACTTGGTGCCATTGTGCCCAGTGGAACATTACAGTACTTAAGTTCCATCACTATATGCCCTGTGGCAGACTAAGCCTGAGTGCTAACATAGGTTCAGTTTTCATTATCATCATGTGATTATCCATTTTACTGCATTTAACTGATAATACAACTACCAGCTCACCTTAAAAGAATTAGCTTGGAGGTTTCATTGCTTTCCAAATGGAATTCATTTGACAAACAAATGACAATTAGCCCAGTCTCCCTGTTCTGTGTCAGGATGGTTTTTGATTGAACCTAGACCAATTTACAATTTTTAAATGAGTTTAGACATTTACATTTAAAATGTCTAGAGGAAATTAGCCTTGGGACATCTAACAGCCAAAATGCTTTTTGAAGTTGATTATTATTTGATCTAGTACCCTCTACCTGTACATTTTGTTCTGACTTCAAAGTTTTGGAATGAAAATGCCACCTACACCTCAAAGCACAGGGAAAAACTTAAAAGCAGTTTTACTCATTATGTTATGCAAAGAAACCTATATTTTAATATTCGTTTAATATGGTTAGTTAGCTTTAATGACACCAGTTTGACAGTGTCATAGTTTTCGAATATAAGACATTGATTGAAGTTTCCTGTGCTTGCCGGCGTTTTTCTGTAGAACGAAAGAATATCTTTTGAAGGTGAGATTCATATGCCCCACACTGCCATTCTGCCACAGATAGAAGTGTAATCATTGACAGATGAATGCATGTTTTTGTACAGAGTCGGAATATGTTGTCATTTCTGTATTATTCTGCCTATCAACATCTTCACTGATTTTTGTTTTCCTGCATGCTAAATCTGTCTGACTATATTCATATTGATCTTAAAGCAGGAGGAACTCATCATGGAAAAAGGGCTGTCAATAATTCTGTTATAAATATGCAGGCCCAGATAACAGAGCCATGAAAATTGGGCTGAAATGAGGCACATGGTAGCTCAGCCTTTAGGTAATTTGGATCATACTATTTTTATTTTGCATTATTAATTTATGCAATTTTTGTGAAGTTAGAAGACTGTACATATGGCCACAGCAAAATTATGAGCATAAAAATAAGTGTTGTTGCTTTTCTGGGTTCTAAGTCTTTAAAGCTCTACTCAATGCCTGTGGGAGTCTTACTTTCACAAATACATCTGCTTTATTTTAACAAAATCCCTATTTGACTTGCAAGCAGTAATGACCACTTGGGAAGTATTAAAAAAAACCAACATTTAATGATTTTTTGATATATATGAGCATACAAAATTACCACAAAGCAAGGTTTTCTGTCATGGATAAGTATGATTTTCTTGCAACAGTTCCTACAAACCCTGCTTAAGAGGAGTTTAGGCTTCTGAGGCCTTAAATGTCCAAATAGAGCTGAAAGCAATTGAGATTTTAGAAGAGGCTGGGATAGAAACCTAAGTCTGAACCAGCACTCCTGTTTTCTTATGCCATGGTTGTTTACAGAATCAAAGGAGCCCAATCTTGAGGAGTGAAACAATCTTGTATCATCATCATAGCACTCTTGCCTAACTTTCAAGTAATGCCAGCTCTTGAGGGTTGCCTGTGTGATCTCAGTTGCCAGTGTTCAAAAATTCTGCTTCACTACATGCACAGAATACTGAAATGTAAATCAGAACACTGATTTTTTGCCACTCCTCAGCTAAAAATGCCTGGGCTCTACTGGGATCCATAGGTTTGGTGCTTCTCCACGTTTGTCATCTGAGAGATTTGATCTAAATATCAAAGCAGGCCTGTGCAAATGTAGTGGGGACTGTTGGTTTTAGAGGGAACAGGATGGTGATGAACCCCTAATTTTACCCACTTAGATCAGCCTCCCCAAAACAAGGTGATGATGGGATCACTTTCTTTGACAGTCAAGGAGAAGTGTCTTTCTCCCTTGGCACAGGGAAGGATTTAGGATAAATTCACTCCTCTTTTGTCAGCTCTGGATCTTGCTGGTTTTGTGTATTTCCTGCACAAGGCATATAATTCTGCTTCTGCTTCAGATGTGAAGCCTAAGTGCCTCGTTTAGAGTTCCAAATTTTGCTGTGAGGGCTCAGAGATAAAAAAGTACACGAGTCTCAGACAATCTGGGCAAGCAAAGATCTACTGAGCCTTTTGAGTCTCAGTGTTCCATGAGTTATCCCTTGAAGAGGACAAAATCTTTGGCCTGAAACATTTCCTTGAGTGAAGATTCTCAGAAATGGAGAAAATTACCTGGGAGGAACCCTTGGGCAATCTGTGTTTGGCTTGCAATGAAAATAGTTACTAATATATTTTCTGTGCCTGGTATACTCTAAAATATGTACAAGTGTGATGAAAACATTTTGGGTGTACATGTTGCAAAAACAAACACCCCAAGGATGGAGGTCAGAGACAGCTTTCCTTTGAAATCTTCAACTATTAAATTCAAAATCTATCATTTTCTATGGCCTAATAAGCAAGTCTTTAAAAATAGATACTAAAATCCTCAAGTAGGCAAGTGTGAGTGTCTATAAGAATGGGTAAAAGTGCAGTGGGTGGACTTAAGACACTATAAAATCAGATTAACTAATTCCTTCAGTATCGTAATTTAGAAAAATACAGGCTTTGCCTTCCAATTAAGAGACCAACAGCTGGGTGTCTCACTTGGGAAATTCTTTTTCTTGTAGTACCTGCAATGAATTCTCATAAATTTCAAGGATTTCTTCTCACCAGCTCTGAGAATTGTTTTTTGTTCAGATGAAAATGCAGATGTAGGGGATGGCATGATAGTGTTCTTTTTCTGAAAGGTACAGGATGCAGCAACCTGAGCATGAAATGCTCTGTTCTTCGGGGACTCCTGCTCTCATTGCTCACCCATGTGATACAGGTATTTGGAGCATGAAGGAATGAAACAGGGGAGAAGCTGAAGATATTTAAATCTAAACACGCTGCTGTAGATAGAAAAGGAAGTATTTTTAGAGGAGAAAAAATGGTGGAGGTCCAAAGCATGGAGCTCATTGACGTCCATGCTCAAAGTCACCTTTCTCCAGCTCCCTGTATCAGCCTGACCTTGTTCACAGGCACACAACTCTCAGAGAGAAAGAGCAGGATAACTATTTCTAGCAAAAGTTGGGTTTCATTTATTATTTATAAATTTCATTTTGTACATATCTTTAGGGACATTAAGAGATTAGTAGTCATGCAGTTTGTTCTGAGCATTAATGCTAATCCTTAAAGATAGGTGAAGGGTAATTTCATTAGTTTTTATAAAGGTTTGGAATAAAACTAACCATTCAGTCAACAGTTTGAAAGGAGACATTTAGCACTGTGCTCTCTACTCTCCCAGCAGGCTCTGCCTCTCACAGGAACGTGTCAGCACAGGCTGGCATCTCAGCAATGAGGGTACATTTCTCAGATGTTCTTTTATGTAAAATAGGTGGGTTCCTCTTTCCTAAACATGTCATATAAAATCATTGTCTCTGGCATGACATACAGTAGTTCAGGAAGGGAAGCTAATCTAGGAAATAAAGGGATACAGACTATTGATGCCAAAATCAGCAATTACATTGTATGAGATCTCATGAATAATTCCTGAGCTGTGATTTAACATTAATCTGAGTGTTTAGTACAAAGCTGGGCCGACACCAATAAAATGCTGACTGATTTGTTTTAAAATAGTGCTCCTTCAGGCTTCACTACACTGCTTTGAAATAAATGCTTTTAGGTGATACCTCAACCTTGCCTCTGCAAAGCACAGACAGATGTACTCATGTGACTGCACGCTCAAACTTTACCATTATTCTTTTTCCCCTTAAATTTGGGCTGAAACCTGTTTTATTTCCAATATTTAATACTAGCATGAGTTAGTTTAGTGGACTTCATAACACGGAACTTTTCCTCCCAGGAAAATCTTATCAGCACAAGACTGTCCTACTGGATGGTGATGTTTGCTACCTGTGTGTGACTCAGGTGCCAAGAGGAGGAAGCCATGAGCAGTGAGGCAAGCAGGAGATTGCCAACCACACCTCAGGAGAGCTTGGTCTGCTACAATTGCTTCTGCATCTTTAAATAATGCCTTTTTTTCACGAACATCAAAGGACAATAAAGAAGAGGGGAGTGAAACAGTAGTGACCATCTCAGGACACACCATCCATATGTTCTGAAACACTTCAACCATGCCCAGGGAATGCTGGAGTCATCTCCCATCTCATTCACAGCTCCTGGCTCTGTAATAATGGCTTTGCCACTCATTAAGGGTAAAACACTAAATCTGTTCATTCCATCCATTAGCATCGCATGGCTATTCAATAGAAACCCTCAGCCTGGGGCTCACACAAACCCCCTATGTGCTCTTTTGGGGGGATGTTGGTTGATTGTTCTTGCAAGAAAATATTCAAGCAAGGCAATCACCTCTGTGATCTGACTTCTCTTTCAGTTCTGCTCTCTGAGGAGCATTTCCACTCATGAAGTTCTTCACTGTGGAATCACCAAATCAGCACAGTGAATGGAGAATAATAACAAGATGGGCTGCAGTATGCTGAGCTAAAAGGTAATTTTTTACAAATGCTCCGATGAATGTTCTCACATTATTATGTCTCATATTGTCTGGAACTTAAAATATAACCCAGTGTCAATGGTAAACCAACTTTTGCTTGACTGGACCATAAAAATGTGAAGCTCTTCACAAAAAATGGAATTTCCAACTAAAATGCAATTTCCAGTGCTGTGCACCAGCAGGTGTTGGTGTCTTGTCTACATTTCCTTCTGATTCTAATTTTGCTCAAGCATAAATAACAGTAAGGAATAAATCTTTGTCTGAATAACTTGTTTCTTCTTTATATATTTGTTTATAAAACTGCCTGGACATGACCAAGTACCCTGGAACTGACAGTGTGTGGAAGTATTAATTCAGTCTCCCTGTTCCTAATATCAATATTTACATACTATGCACAGCAGTTTGCACTTCTATTGATATACAAACCTATTCTGTCTTGTCTGATCACCACAGCAGGAGGAAAGGACAATAAAATGAAGTGGGAATATAAAACAATCTGGCTGTTCAACCAGGAGAGTGAGGAGCTCTCTGAATGGGGTGGGAGAGGATCCATTTCCACTCAGTAGCTGTTGATTAAGATGGAGTGTGAGGGTGGTGAAGGGTGATTCCATGAGCTGCTGTCCTGTCTGGGAGAACATTTGCTGTCCTCTGAGACTGTTCACTGTCCCACACTGTCTGCACAGGAATTATGGACTTACAGCTGGGGAGGTTGAAGCTGCATCACCAAAAGAAAGATGGACTTCTTGCTTTGCTTCTTTGAAGTTTGTTTCCAGTTTTGGAGCCCAGCAGCATTCCTGACATTTTGGGACTTACCCAGGGCTGAGGTGAGGTGACAGGCACAGTGTGCTCTGTGCACATCCATCTCCAGCTGGCCTGGCTTGCTCTGGGTGCTTCCTGCCCAGGAGCTCTCAGCTCAGGATGTTCACCAGGCTGAGTGTTCCACCAGCAAATCATCTCCTTAGGGACACCTGCCAGTTTTTTTTTATTGGGAAATGAGAGCTTGGAGAAGATAACTTAGCAGTGGGCACATTTATGATACAGAGGGGTTTGAAAATAATTATTCTTCTTGGGAATAATCTAACTATAGGTTAGGGACAGGAGTTCATAGGGCTTTTAAGGTCTTTTTAGAGCTGTTTGAAGGATTGCCTCTCAAGATCCCACTCTCTCTTATATAAATCTTTGTTGCTATTATTATTTTCCCCATTCTTGACTCATGATATAAAGCAGCCTCAGGACTGATCCAACTTTTTTATCTTTTGATAAAATCCCCTGGAGTTATGTTGCATTAGAAGTGTCATAAAAAGGAATATTCCAAATATATCACTTATTAGCAGTGACATGCCCTGGCATTTGGGAATATCCCAGCACTAATAATTACACTGTGTGATCCTCACAGATATGCAAGGACAAGCTGCCTAATCCAGGAGAGGAAGGAGAAAAAAAATACAGTTGTCAATACTTAGAAATGAAATTCTTTATACATTTAAAGTGTGCAGTTGAAATATAGGTAGTTGAGTAAATGCCGTGACTGTTACCCAGGGAAAAGTTTAGCCATTAAAATTAATGAAAAAATGTATGTTTGTAGATTGCAAAATGAAAGAATATATGGTGTTAGAGGAGGTTTTATCTTCTGTATATTTTTTTTAATGTAATAAATACAAAGCAAATAGCATTGGTTTATCCAAGGGAATATTGAAATCCATTAGGAATGTGCTGGGAGTAATCTGATTCAACAAGTCAGTATATTTCTTTCAAAACATAATATCGGCACTACATTGTGCAAGATGAAGGTTAGATTACATTTCTTGCCAGTGCAATAATTCCCACATCATAAATTCTGATGAAATTATATCAATATATAAAGCAAATGGATGTCTGACCCACGGTGGTTCTCAGATGTAGAAGCTGACACACAAGTAAATCCCCAGCTGCTTTGTGCAGAGCCATTCCAGCTCTGCCATTCCTGGGAACTGTTATTGGCTGTCCTGACCAGAAGCTGCTGCTGGAGCTTGTGGTTTCTGCTCTGAATATTAAACTTTGCCATACAAGAGTCCTTATTGTGGGGAGCACTTGGAAATGGTAATACTAAATTGCTTTATGTTTGCAGGGTTTGATTGCCTCAGATGATACAGGTATAGCTGGTGGGCCTCTCTTACTGCTTGTATTTCCAGATTATAAGTCATTCCTTTGACAGGATATCTGCCATAACCAGTTCTCAGTTTCTGTAGTATCCTGCTTTATATTACACCTGGCAAATGGTTTTTTGGGCTCTGTGCTTTCTTCCGTAACTTTCAAGAATAAAGGCAAAAATTAAGTTTATATATATATACATATATATATATATATATATATGTATGTATGTCTCCTAATTTCTACCTCAGATGTCAGTAGGGATGTGAAACTACAGGGCAGAGATTTGGAAAGAATGAATGCTATTTTCCCAGTAATCTTCAATTTTAATAGACATGCTATGATCAACCTCCAGGATTAATGACTGAACTTTAGAGTTAAAATGGCCAAAAATGCTTAGGTAAAACAAACCCAACATACTATTATGAGTGCTGTACTTGACATATAAAGCCTTTTAGCAGAATAAAAACTTAGGGTTGATCTTCCAGGTCACCTGGGGGTAAAAAGTTTGGACAGTGTTTGAAGTCTGTGAGAGAAAGAGTTGAGTTCATTTAGGACAGTCTGTTAAAGCAGCATAACAATTTCCTCAGAAATAGGAAAATTATTAGAGTTATGCTTCTCTGATTCTTGAAGAATAGTGATGTTAAATTGGAAAAAATAGTCCAAAAAGAATTATTGTTCATGATATTGCAGTTAAAATATAGACTATAAACTATTAAATACAATTTCACAGTGTTTAATCATCGTTAGTGCAGAGTCTTGGGTAACTCTTTGCTGTCTCCTCATGCCTTTGTGAGATGAAGACCTCAATGATGTTTAACCCACTATCACATTAAAATGTCTCAATAGGTCTTTAAGAGTATATACAAGATTTTGAAACTTCACAGGTTTGCTTTTGTGTTTTTTGTTTGGTTTTTTTTAATACTTTTCATTAACCTGCCATTTCAGAGCGTTCAGGAAGTTCGTGAGTACCAGATTAGTGACTATATCAGAAATATCCTGATTTCTTTCCAGAAAGCCACAGCAGCAACAGAAAGGTATTTGGATGCACAATAATCAAATAATGTGAAACACAATGGTTTTAATAACATTTACAGAAGTATTTCTTTCTCCAAAAATTTCCAGGGAAAATGGAGGGGACTTTTTAAATTAAAAAATGCTTCAAATAATATTTTTCCTTTTCAAGAATTGTGTATGAATTTTGGAAAATATTTTAAAATTCTAAACAGAACTTTTAAACAAGAAAAACTCCAGGTGTTCTTTGAGAATCATGCCAAAATTTCCTTTAAAAAAAAGAAAACACACTACTGTCAAAATTTAAATTTGTACAAAATCAAACATTGATTAGCCCTGGAAAATAAAGCATCAGTGTTCTCTCCTTGGAAATAATAATTTACTTTGAAGGAAAAGTTTAAATGCATTTGAAATACACATTCAGATGCAGACACAGTAGGAATCTGACTCATCAGAGATTTCCCTGTGTGCTGATTCTGTGATGGAAAAAGTGAAGGGAGGAAAATCATTCATCCACACACCCCATAATTCAGCACACAAACCCCAGTACACTCTTCCCAAATCTCAGCAAAGATTTAACAGTGAAATACTGCAGCAGGGTCTCACGTTACCAGGATTTATTGTTTTCCAAAATACACTAAGGAGCATTGACTAGAATGCCAAGAAGTTCAATTAGAAATAAGAGAAAGAAAAGTACACCTGTTGAGGAAAGGCATATTTGGGGCTCAGTTGGCTTTTCAGTGTGCTTATGTCTTGGGGAATTCTGAAATTCCTCCCTGCTCTTGAAGAGGTAATGCTGGCCCAAGACAAGTTAATGTGATATTGATGTCAGGAAGCTGGAGCTGGTGCAGATTTGGAGAGTGTGATAAGGAGTGGCTGAGGACAGGGGATGTGTGGAGAGGCAGCTTTCTCTTGAGCTAAGGCTGTGCTACATCTGGGGGGAATATCTCAGTGTGTCACCTGCTTCTCTCCACAAATGTGTGTCTGATTGTGCAGCCTTCACTGCCATAAAGGTGCTCACAGCCCCAAATGCTGTCCCTGAACCCCAGCAGGGGCCACCAGGGGCACTTCTCCCCTGGGCTTCATGCTGGAGCCCATTCCTGTGCAGCAGGTCAGGATTAGGCCCAGGGCTAACACCAGCATCACTCTGGAGTGCCACAACGAGGGACTGGGAGGGGCACAGGCAGGAGAATTCTCTGTGCCTAAAGCCAGGGCACTCTCCTCATCCAAATCCCAAAATATTGCATCAATCAGGACATTGCCTGCCTTCCTTCCAGCACACAGCTCCCTGTTGGGATGGGCACTCCAGTCAAGACCAAGGCTTGACTGACACTCAAGTGATCAGCAAAGTTGCATCTGGCCCTCACTTTGATTTGGGAGAAAGCTGGGATTTGCCTGTGTCATCCACCTGAGGATTTACATGCTGCAGCATCACTAACAGCTGCAAATGGAGACACAAATTTTCCTGTGGTGTGAGCATCATTATGTATCATGTGAGATGTGAATGCCATGCTATATTAGACGAAGATTGCCTCGTTCATGAAAGAGGAAGGGACTGTGGCAGTGTAGAGCTAAAATTACTTGTGGCAATTTCTTATCCAAATTGAGATTTTCCCCAGACTCCATAAACCAGCTGCTTGCTTATTCCATCACTGCTGAAGATGTTAACTGCACAGCATAACAGCCTTATAGAAATGCTGCTTATTTCCCAAAAGCTGAGCATACAATGAACAATGTGCAAGGGTGGTGATGTTGGCTTCACTACTGCAGAAAATTTGCTGAATCAATTTCTGCTGACACAGATTTATGCATATGGCTGCTATATCAATTTATTTGGGATCCTTTCTGGATTCACAGGGCAATTATAAAAGATGCAGAGAAAGAATCTGTGTTATCTCAACAGTCAGGAATAATAACACTGGATGTGATATTACAGCTAAATGTTACTGCAGCAGCTTCCTCTTTTTTTAGCACCTGTCCCCAAAGTTTTACACATAAAGAAGATGTGTACTTCAAATAAGACAAATAAACAATATGTGTAGCTCCCCTACACATTTATTTGTGACCTTTAAATCAGTCACTGGTGTGAAATCCCATCCCATTTGGCCAGGAAGCAAGAGGCAAAGTATGGAATTTTAATTTTTTTTAGAAACTTGGAAAAACATAAATGTATATAAATTATAAAAAAACATGTGTTTGGGAAAACATAAATTGTATCCTCCAGGAAAACCAAAGTAAAGATGGACAGGGACTGTGCTGCAAAAAAAAAAAAGGAAAAAAAATGCTTAAATCCTTTTGGAGCTGGTAACCAGTTTCAAACATTTTTTGTTACCTGTTTGTTAATCTGAAAATAGAACAAAAAACTATCTTAAAATCAGTTCAGGATTTTGCTGACTGGAGGTTTCACACTGGACCTGATCTTCAGAGAGATATGTGGACATTCAGCGTTTTCTCTGTCTCCTCTACACTCTCAATTCACTAATCACAAAACAGAAAAAGCTGTTTATATGTTTATACCATTTTCTGAAGCTACTCAGATAAAAGACTACCTATATATTGCAGGTATCTTTCTATACAGACACATGTGCCAGGAAATAAAATATACCCACTGAAAAGCCTCCTGTCTAGGACTGGATGGGATTTCTGTTCATCACCAGTTGTAGCTGTTGTGAGTTGTCACGAGGTACTCTTGGAAAGCCTGCACTGCCTGTGACTTATTTTGTGATACATTTTTTAAAATGCACAGGATGGTGTTTTTCCAGACACCCTGGCAGCTTAGAGGAGTTTTGGAGGAGGCAAATCTTGTCCTTTACATCAGGTTAAGTGGAAATAAAAAATGATGTTGGTTGATAACAAATGAAGAGCATTAAAATGTTCCAGTAACACAGGACTTGCAGCAATCTAATAACAAACCTTGTGGAAGATGTTAATATTGCAGGAATTTAATTCTGTTTATCCGGGGCAGGATACACATTAATTGGCTATTTAATCACATTTGTAATTAAACTCGTTATAACACTGATTCATGCATCAGCTTCTCTAACTACACAGGCAGGACAGTATTATTTCCTCCTGACTGTTCTCTCACTCAGGCTGGAGATTCCTGGTGTCACCTACAGGCTGATAGCCCCAATGAACAGGTGAGTATGGAAGGGAAAGCTGTTCTCTGAGGAGAGAGGCTCTGCTCTGGCTGCTGCACTTGTTTGTTTATTTAATTGGACTATTTACTACTAAACAAACAAACTACTTTTGTTTTTTATTTAATTGGACTATTGGCTTATTGAAAAAAAAATTTGTTCTTGTGTTTATCCTTCCTGTTTCTTTAAAGCTTTCAGCTGTCACTGAATGTGACACGGCTGCTGACACCAAAACTCATCCCCACTGTGGGTGCAGAGTGATTGCTTTGGGATTCAGGCTGTGTAAAGGGACAGGGGCTGGGGATGTCTGAGCACTGTCAGTGACTCTGCAGAGACAAGGTGAGCTTTTGGCACAGGGTCCCACTATGGCACCGTGTCGGTGACAGCGCAGCTTGGCCAAGTGTCTGCAGCTCAGCTCTGAGGGGACTGGGGACCCAAGAGGGTCCAGCACAATATTGCTTTTCTTTTTAGGTAGAATAACATGATTCATATCAACTAAGAGCGTTTGGTCTTCTTCCAGCTCCACTGTCAAGCATTTTGCAAATGAGTTCAGCATCATTATCCCCAATTTGCAGACCAGGAGGTTGAGGTTGAGACAGCAAATACACCTTCTCCAGAGTCAGACAATGCGAGGGCACTGAAAGCTGATTCTCTGAGATCCACCAGGTCCCTCATTCACTGAACAGCCCACTTGAAGCAATATTATCTTCTTTGGTTTAATTTTCATTTTTAAACAGATAAAATATTAAAGTGCAGTGCAGTATAGCTCATTCTTTCACTGAGCACAAGAGCAAAGTTCTTGAAAGAGACAGGTTAAAATATCTGGGGACATATATGCATGTGTATATGTGGCTACAGACACATAATTAGTTCCTTCTGCTCAATACTACTTGCACATCATAGTTAAAATTCTGGAAGATAAACTAGGAAATCATGTTTTCAGCAGTCTAACAGCACTGTCATAAAAATTCACAGCAGGCTGAAAATAGCTCAGGAGCTAATTACTTTAAAACATTTTTTTTTTCTGGAAAAATCTTGTTTTCCCCTTGAGGCAGTGAGTTAGAAAGTGTATCCTTGTCTCAGCTCAGGAGCTAATTACTTTAAAATATTTTTTTTTCGGGAAAAATCTTGTTTTCCCCTTGAGGCAGTGAGTTAGAAAGTGTATCCTTGTTTAAGTCTCCACGCCCCCCTTCCCTCATCTGCTATAACTGAAAAACAGCTCCGTTATTTAGTTAAAACAATTGCAGACAAATTGAATCTGTAATGAGGATCAATTACTATTGGTATCTTGGAATGCTTTTACATAATTAAGTTCTAGACTTTCCCAAGCAGGTCTGGCTGCACAGGAATTAGAGATGAGGATTTGAGTCAGCACACGAGGCTGCTACAGAGCAGGGCAGAACCTGGGGCACTGGAAAAGCTCTGGGTGCTTTTTTATTCCTCTGACTTACAGAAGTGCTCCAACTCTCCCCTGAAGATCTAGACCCTTGTTTGGGGGGCTGGATGAGTCCATCAATCAAAAAATGTTTTGATCTAGAAAAGACTTTTGTGGGAATGGTTGCACAGCTTCAAGCTCAGCAAGGTCATGAATGAAGGTTCCACAGCAAGACTGAGATGTTTGTACCCATGCAATGCCATTGCAGCTTTTTATGGCTTCATCAGAGGTGCAGCTAGGTGGGAACTCACTTCAATTCTCCTTGCCCAGTGGTTCAAAGATGCTTTCACTCTAAGTTTGACTACAAGAAGGTAATTTTTGTGGGCTGACTTCCAGTGGGCTGGTGCCCCGTGACCTCAGCAAATGATCAGCTTGTTCATAAAGAAAGTCTTTCCTAGAACAAAAGTCAGGGTTGATTGCTTGTTCAGGAAATTAGCTCCCTTTTCAGCAGGCTTGAAGAAAAATACTCAAATATCAGAGAAGCAGGAAGCAGACCAATGGAAAAGCATCTTAAAAATCCTTCTCTCCTGTGGAACAGCGGTACCAGCTGAATGCAGTCACACACTCTGTATTTGTTGGGACCAAGTCAGTGTTTGTCTTGCATTTGGCCCAGCAAACACTCAGAGCATCATGCCTGTTCTGCTATCTAGTGGCTATTCTTAAAAATACATCCAGTGCCACAGAGCCTGAAAAAAATTAATCCTGCTTTTCCCCTCCTCCTTTATCATATAACTTGTTCAATTATATTGTCTTTTCTTGTCTCAATTCCTATCTACAATTATAGCTCCCCAAAGCAGCTATTGTATAACCTGTGGGTCTTGGATTAAGTTCAGTAGTCTAGTTGACCCTCCTCCTGACCTTCACTTAATTAAATACAGGATTAAGCCCAAGACGTTTGCAACTCCAGGCTCAGGTTAAAGCAGGGGGAGCTCAGAGCTGGCAATGAACTGTCTGATGTTCATGAATGAGCTCACCTGGCCTTGTGAAACTGCAGAAAGTGCCTGTTGCTCTGAAAGGGCCACTGCTTTTAACTCTTTCCTGGTGAATCCCTCCCTGCCTGTGAATGGAGCCATTCCATGGAGAGAAGTGGGAGAATGGGAGCGGTGATGTTGAGCAGCACAGGGTTGGGTAGCTGCAGCTGCCTTCCCCAAACCATGGTAAAAATGGCAAAGACAAAGTCTCACCACCAGTTTTGGGAGAAGTTCAATGCCAGAGAGGCTGTTAAGGGCTCTGAGTGCTGCTCCAGTGACCTGAGGAGGTTTTCAATAATTTTAATCAGCACATTGTTTTCCTCCTCCGGATTTCTGCTTACAGAGCTGGGGATCAGCCCCAGCAGATAATCAGCATTTCTTTGAAGCTCACATGGAAGCATGGATTATCTTTTTTGCTGTCAGAAACATGGACTAGTTAAAGCTAAAATAAGTCATAAATCAGCAAAAAAGGTCACCTAATTAAAATGAGGTATATATAAAACAATCCTATCTTCTGTAAGCACAAGAATGAGTATTCTTCTCAAAAAAAAAAAAAAAAGTTATTTATGTTTAACCCTTGACAGAGAGCATTCCTGTTTAACTGAAATAAAACAGATTAACAACCTTGGGTGTTTTGGGACTCCCTGCATTTCTTTCTGAAGCACACACCATCCTGTGTCATCTCTGGGGTATTAGGATAAGGAGTTGCTCAGGTTAGAGCTGTGGGTGCAGGGACACCTAGAGCAGTTGTGTGGATATTCCCCAAGCTTTCTTCCAGAACCAGAGTTACCAGAACCTGAATTTCCAGAACCTGAGTTACCAAAATCAGTAGCTCATGCTATATTTCTGTAGTAAAGGGAAGAGAAACATCCCCATTCTGGACCAAAGCTCCAGACAGTGTAAATCAAAGCACAAAATGGATCAAAACTGATTTTCACTTTTTCACTTTTTCCCTTTTTCCCTTTTTCACTTTTTCACTTTTTCACTTTTTCACTTTTTCACTTTTTCACTTTTTCTTCTAATCTGGGGCACTTGAAAACCACCTGTTAAATTTTACAGAGCAAATCTAAAGCCTCACACTTAACAGGGATAATGCAGATGTTACATTCTGTGCATTTTCCATCATGTCTGCCCATAATTGGGAATTTTGAGAAAGAACATCTCATTATTACTGTTAAGGGGCTTTTTTGAGGGTTGACTGTATAGGATGCAGAACTTAATGGAGCTTTGAAGTGCACACAGGAAATCCTGCTGTGTTCCAATAGTCAGAGCACGAGGATGAAATCTGGAAACAGTTGGGAGACAAAATAGTAGTCCCAGACTACAAAAACTTCTGGTTTAAGCAAGTGGGTAACTCTTACGGAAAATTGAATTTGTACTTAAACATTTTACACTTTGAAGGATAAAACTTCTCTCTCTTTGCTAGCCTAAGCAGAAATAAAGGGAGAAAAATGGAAAAAAGTAAAGGGTGATTGAACAGAAGTGTGTTTAGTTTGCATCCTCCAATACCTATCTGCAGATCATTTTTTCCCAGTGTAATCTCTCTCTTTGCTAGCCCAAGCAGAAATAAAGGGAGAAAGACTGAAAAAAACCCCAAGGGTTATTGAACAGAAGTGTGTTTAGTTTGCATCTTCCAATACCTATCTGCAGATCATTTTTTCCCAGTGTGAGACAAACACTGAGACTTTTAAATTACAAATTCCCTGAAAAAATCAGTGGTTTTTCTGCATATCAAGCTACAATCTCTTCACCATGAGCCAAACCCAGTAGGCACAAGGCCCAGCAGCAGCAGCAGCTCTGAAGAGACTCAGAAAATGACCAGCCAGCAAAAGAACAATTCCAACCACATTATTCAGGGTGTCTTGTATCATCTCTATAACGTATATTGACATTTTCTTGCTGCTGTCTGCTTTGCAAATGTCATGTCACACAGGATAAAATGAAGAGCAGTACCAGGAAAACCACATAATCTGACTGGGTCAGGGACTGAGCTCCTGGGAAAGCCACAGGAGAACCCTCAGCCTGAACTTTGCCAGGTAATCAGCATTCAGGTACTTCAGGCTTTTAAATCCATGGCATTAGTTGAAGAGCATTTGTCTAAGATGTCCGTCACTGGTGACAAAGAGTTTGTTTGTTTTTAAAATCTGCTTTAAATCTAATGGGCTACTGAATCTCCCCAAACTCCATTTGACGGTATTATTTTTCCAGATTAATTTTTTTTAAGAACAAAGGAGCTTGACACCCCATACAATGTGGAATAAAAACTTTGAAAATGAATAAAAAGCAACCCCGTGACTAATACATTCACTATGTGAAGGAGCAATGGCTTAGTGGATCTCCTATTTCATAGGCAAAAATGCAGAGATTGCCTCTTTTGTCAGTTCATAGATAAAATCCTATTCTTTGTAATCCCTGAAGAAACAAATCAAATAAGCTCTGGCTGAGCTAACCATTTTCAATCCATCAAAGCAATCAAATTCTGTTTACCTGAATCAGAATGATTTCTAAAATGTTATTAAAAAGTAAAATGGAGTTTAACTATTCCAAAAAACTGAAAATGATGTGCAAACACAAAAGGGATAAGATTTCAGTAATTATGTAGACACAAAGTCGGTGCCATCATTTGTACCACAATACAATGTAGCTATGGCATATAAAGATAAAGCTTCCTTTGTCTAACATTACTGCTGCAAGTGATGCATAAACATAATTAATGTAAGAAGTCTTCAAAGGGGCGAATATTCATTTAGTCAGTTAGTTTTATTGCTCTTTCAGGCAAACAAAAGTTTTATAATTTAATAAACCAATTAACTGATTGTATATTTCACCCAAAATATTTGTATATCACACATTACTATCATTTCACCAATTGCCATGGTTTTTCACACAACAGAGCCAGCGTGTGGTGCTACAGTAAAAGCATTGCATTTAATGTTCATTTGCTTTGCCCGTTATTCTGGAATGAATGCCATGAGAGGCTTCTGCCAAACTAAATTCCCCAAATTCAGCATCAGGGCTCCTCCAAACACTGTGCTGTAGTACCTCTGAAATAAAATCATTATGTTGGTCCTCTGTCATGATCCTTGAACTGATCTACATGAAAAATTGGTTTTTTGTTTGGCTTTTATTTCATATATTCATTCAGGAGGGTTCATATTTAGATTTTGCCTTCAGCCTACACTTCAAAAATAGCTTTGCTTCTTCAGCTGCTGAGGTCTAATAGAGACTGTGACATCTGCCATTGTGCTTCTGTGCTCTGTCAAAATACAGCCCTAAATTTGTCAAAGCTAGGAGACAAAAATTATGTCCTTGTTCAGTGTGGAATAAAACCTCATCTGATAGTTATTTCATTGCATAATGAGAGGCAGCATATGCCAGTGGTTAGCATGAGACTGAAAGTGGGAACTCAGCCATCTGTTTCCAGCAAAAACAGTGCCTGTGTGTTTCTGGAAAAATCTTGTCCCTCTTGTGCCTCAGTTTCTCAAGCAAACGATGAATAAATTGTTCTGCACCTTCTTAAAATGTGAGAGCCATTCCTACTGCTCTGACATGGCACTAAATTATGTTCAGCCAAAGCCTATTCTGCCTCATGGTACAGCCCCTCTCAGCTCCGTGGAATGTTGGAGCCGTGGATGAGCATCCATGGAAGCTCAGGGGGCAAAACACTCAGGCAGTGAAACTGCCCTAGAGGACATAATTCAGCCCCTCTTTTGGGCTCTGAAAATCAGCGTTTAGTTTTAGTTCAGGAACTTTTATTTTGCGAAGAAGTGCAATTCCTAGAAACTTTGGAATCTGCAGTGCCTCCCTAGGCCCTCCCTGTATCTGTATGAGTCAGAACCCATCAGAGCCTCTGTTTCTTCTCAAACCTTCATTGTGTTTCAGTCTGTCTGGAGGAACCAAGAGGCACTAAGACCAGCTGCACTTTTTTCTCAATCCCCTTCTGTCTTTGTTTTCTTTTTAAAGAAAAAAATATAATTTCTGCAGTAAATTACTATTTCTGCAGTTACTATTGGCAATAAGATCATAAAATTATTGTATCCACACAAAAAGAAAAAAAAACCAAAAAAAAACCAAAAAACACACACCCCTGCACCCCCCAGCTCTTGATACTTTGTCTTTGCAGCTGGTTGTTTAACTTTCACATTTCACTTTTTCATGCAGCAAGGTGCTCAGCTGCATTGATAAATTTTAAGTAATGAGGAATACACCAAAAATGTGCAGTGCTGTCCCTCTCATATACACATGCACAACCACACACACACACAAAATACTCAGAACATTAAAGAAAGCTGTTAAGCTAATCTGGTGCATCTAAATGGGCAATATATATTGAATCCATGCTCCATTGATCATAATTATTGCGGTGCCCTTTATCAAGTAACCATCTTAAACCATTATTTAGAGATCATTTTGCTTTCCATTACTGTCACTATATTGCAGAATTTGCTAGGAACTGGAGGCTGTGTGATAGAGGGGTGTGCAGTTGTATTAGTCTGGAATCTGCTCCTGTTATCCAACAATGTTTCTAAAATGAGAGACTTAGTGCCGTGTTCACACAACTTTTGGGCAGCCTTTAACTTCATTCTGGAGTGACAAGTCACTCACCTAAGCTTTGTTTGCCACATAACTCCTTCCCAGCTCGAATTCTTTGCATATTTCCCTTAAAATTAATTTGTCTTTTTTGTGAAAGTACAGCCTGTGTGTATTGAAAAGCATTTCTTAAGATGTAACTGAGAATTGCTAAATGGCTGCACTAATGCTCTGTGTGTTTGAAATGATTTATGAACCTCCACAAAATCATTATTACTCTTTAGGTTATGTGAAAGAAGGGAAGAGCAGTATTTTATTCTCAGCTGGCCCTCTCCAACTATGCATCACACAAACAATAACATAACTGCACAAAACTCGGAACATCTGAAGCTAAATTCAAAGTACAGTATTTTCACAAGTACTCAGAAAACACCTGGCTTGTTTGCCTTGTAAGAAGATTAGAGGAACATGGTGAGAAAGAGGAAAACATGGTTCTTAATGAGACCAGCATCATTTTAGACTGAATCCCTATCCCAAGCCTCTCAAAGTAATGCACCTGGCATGTGCTGCATGCTGTGATATTAATAGATGTATCAGGAACACAGGTGTTTAAGCTGATATTTGCCAGTTTAACCAGGTGGTAAGGAGATTTTAATGTCTCACAAAAGTAAGAGGATGGAAAAACAGAAGTTTCAGACACTCATCATCAGTGTTAGGCTATGAAATGGTACTAAACATGTTGGATATAACTAAATCAGCATTAATCTTACGACTTACAGCGAGGTGCACAGCATATTAAGAGATCAGTTCAACTCTTGATCAGAGTTTGTCCCAGGCCTTAACACTGAAGTGTGGGAGTCCTTATGAGCAGCCTGGATACTCAGGAGCCCTGTGCATATCACAACCCAAGTGACCTCTGGAAAAAATAATCTAACCTTTCAAAGCTTTTTTTTTCCTATCTGTAAAATGAAGATAATAACCCTTCCTAATCTCAGGACTTGTGAGACTTTAATTGATTATTAGCATTTGTATAATCATTTTGAGCTCCAGAGGATGCATATGCAATGCATATGTAATGTAACAGGTAAACATCCTGCTCAGCCATGGGGACAGCCATCAAATCTTATCTCACTGGGGCTTAAGGTCAAAGGCAGAGAGAAGGTTCCTGAACCTGATAAGGGCTTAAGTGTTACAGGAGAAGTACTTATGTTCTGAAGAAGTCACCTCTATCACTTTCTTCTTGCCTCTAATCTGCTCTCAGATGCCGTGTCTGCCACTATCAAGCTATGATCTCTCTCTTTCTCCATGCCTGAGGAAGAGCATATTGACTAAACTGGGTAGGCACGGGGAGAAAATGTTTAGTGTCCTCGTAGACAACAGCAGCTCTGAGTTTGCTCACTTCTTGCCTCTGCCAAATCTCTTCCAGTCTCCTTAGCCCGTAAAAAGCCTTGGTGGAAGAAAGTGAAGCAATGACATTATTTTGACTGACCAA
Source organism: Passer montanus (assembly GCF_014805655.1). NCBI lineage: Eukaryota > Metazoa > Chordata > Aves > Passeriformes > Passeridae > Passer > Passer montanus. Next base: position 13,688,767 of record NW_024366703.1, read on the forward strand.
ACTCTAATATTGCTCAGCTGTTTCAGTGTTCAGACCGCTCATAGTTAGAGATGTACAACCACATTTCTGATATAATTTCAAAGCTTTGTAACTCTGCAGCCACCCTGGGTATACATTACACAGTAGAGTAATGGCATAACTGTGAGCAGGACAAAGAAACTTCTGTTTGTGCATGGTTTTAACAGAGGTATTTGGGTGCTAACATTTGCAGCATGGGATGCTCTACAACTGACGTCTTGAGATCTGAAATATTTTTCCAATTGCTCTGGCTGTGGAAGTCAGTAGAGCAACCCCTAAGGACCTATGAAGGAGAAACTGGGAGGTCTGAGAGGTGTGATTGATGGTGTAAGTCAAGTAGAACAGAGTCCTTGTCAATTCAGGTCTCACATACATTTGGTCACTGCTTTCATGTGCTTTGTTTTTAACTCCATCTGAAACCTCAGTGTCTATGAATACTTCTCTCTTTCTCTTTCTGCGAATATTTGCAGTAGACTGGGAATTACCACCCACTCATCGTGGCTGCACAGAAAAAGGCAATATGGACCATTCAGAATGAGCTGTTACCTGTGTGAGATGGAGCAAAGTGAAGCTCACTGTCCCCTGAGCAAGGCTAAAGGCCACTGTCCACAGACATGGATGAGAAGCTTTGATGGACCATTGCTCTCCTCTGTTACACTGCCCAGTGTGCAGAGCTTTTAACAGGACTTTGCATTTGTTGTGCTTTGAGGCTCTGTGCCTTCCATACTAATTCCTCCACAGGGACTGTGTCTGCAGCACCTCTGTGTCTTCAGAGCAAAATAAATCTTTGCCATGCATGTAAGTATGACTTCGCTCCAGATAGGGTGTGAGTTGCCATCAATAAAACCTTCTCCTGAAAATTTTGCTGTCAGAATATTATTCAGAGAGATGTTTTGCTCAAATTTTCATTTTTCTCCACCATATTGGTGATCAGGAGTGTCAGGATGATTAGTCAGGAAAGAGCATTAATTAATATAAGGAATCCTGTGAGGGAGTGTGCCTCATTATGCAACCTAGTGCTACATTCAACAATTTGTCCCTCCCTAGGTTAGGCTAAGCCCTGCTAATTTCCATTTTCTTCTGAATATTACATAATGCAGTTACCAGTTTTGCAGTTCAAAATCTTTCTAGTTAATTAGAACTTAATTGTCTTTAACAATGTAAAATATGTTTGCCTTTCTTCCATCTTTTAGAAAGGGAGTGTCCTTGAAAATATCAAGGAGACAGAAAAGGCAAACCTGGCTCTGCCCTGCTGTGAATCTGCTGCTCTGTTTATTGGTTCTTTACCAACCCAAGGCATTCCAGGATACTCTGTAAACTGATTTGCAAGCAAAACTGCTCTGTCTTTGCCAGTGTTGCCAATTTTAAGCAGTCTTTGGAGGCCTTACCCATGGTCACATCTGGGTACCCTGTGTCTATAAAAGGATCACACCTCTAAACATAAAATATCAACTTGTTTGTGAGCAAACAACTTAACTACTTAATTACGCTGCAAAAACTAGAAAAATCAGAGCATTTATGCAGTAGGGTGGAGGGAATCTGAAGGACAATCATGTTAACCTTGCAAATATGACTCAAAAAGTACCTTGGGTGCTGAGCAGCCAACTTTGACTGTGTTTCCTTAAACTTCCTTGAGGTTAACAATAAAATTCAAATTAAGGTCTTTATTCTGCTCCAAGATTGGTGTTTGCAGATTGCTGCTTATCAGGTTACATCAACTCCTGCTTTGCCATGCCACGCAGCAGATTCTACAAGGTGTAGTGTTGATGGATGGAAACAGCCCCTTGAGGCTCAGCTCATGTGAGTCATTAGAGAAAGATTTATTTCTCCTTCACTTAACAAAGGAGGCTTCCCACATGTGATTTTAAAAGTGTTTACATTGAATGTATTGACTAAGTTTGATTAAGTAATTGGAGTTGCATAATTAATACCATTAAGAAAGATTAATGATTTCTTGAACAGATTAAAAAGATTATGTCTTCTGAAATAAAGTTACATATGTAAATTAAAAGTGAAAGAATGCTGTCAGTATCACAGGTAAAGCAAAGCAAAAAAACCAGTGACTGTATACTTCAGAGCAAATACATAGCTTGTATTTTTAAATTTTTCTCCAAAGCTAAGCTGTTTCTTCTTGTCAAAGTATAAGTCAATTATACTGTAGCACAAAGAGAAATCTGCAGTATTTTACTGTCATTGTTGGTAATTTGTCCCTTAGGGTGTTAGTATTCCTACATAATTGCATATTGTCTCTCCCTGTAACATTTTCTACTTTCTTTCTCTGTTAGAACAACATAAGAATTATTGCATCCATGGGTTTTAGCAAATTATCCAGCTAACTTGATTTACATTCTATTCACAAACAGAATTACAGAAGGGAAAAATAAATTGACTTTGTTTTTTTTCCTTAGCTATCGTTTGGCCCTGACAGATTAGAGTTTTTTCTTTTTTTTTTTCTTTTTTTTTTTTAATTTTACTTTGTGTGAGCTTTCTTTAAAAGTATAACCAATGCAACTGTCTGCAGACCATATCTGGTGTTTTGAAAGAGATTCACTCAGTGATATCAATATAGTTTACAATTGTGTTCCCCTGTTTTTGGTTCTAAATACAGTACCATATGAATTTCCCATCCTCCTAAATGTGGATACCCTGGGAATGTGCTGTCCTAAGCTTTGGCAGATTTCTCATCTGAACAGACTTCAGGATGGTTGGAGCAGTGACAAGTGCCTGCCTTCAGGGCTGCTGGATCATAATTTAGGGGCCTGCTTTGTTCCCAGAGTTTCCAGACCCTGCAGTCACCAGTCTAAAGCAATTCTCTTAGTAAAATCTTCTGAGGATGTTCAGATTATCCAGGATTGTAAACATGCTGGTTAATTGTGAAAACCTGAAGAAGGACCTTATCAGCTCCTTGAGTGACAGGGCAAGAGCACTGACATGGACATTTGATGTGTGTGAAGGCATTGTGATGAAAATGGAAAAATACTTAATTGTGCATGTACTGAAATGGAGTCCTGATTTCTATAAGCATGAGGAAGAGTGTTAGGGGTATAGTGAGTAGTAGAAAAATCAGCTTAAAGCCAGACCCCAGTCAAAACAATTGATTGGATACCATAAGGAAAGAAATACAGAACCACACAGGAAACACAATCTTTCCTCTTTGTGGATTCAGGATGTGCACAACAGGATGTGTGGACCTGGAGGAGACCTGAGAATGGTGACACAGACACAACTTTTCAGTGATTTCCATTTGAATGGATGTTGAGCCCAGCCTGGAGAGGCTGCTCCGGGGTGTGACCTCTGTGGCCACACAGTGGTGACCTTGTCAGGTGTGCCTGAACTGGAAACCTGGAAAGCTCAGGCTGCAGAGATTTGTGTGTGGACACGAACTGCAGAGCAAGTGGAGACCCATTTGGCACCGTTGTTGCTGCTGAACTGACAGGCAGGAAAAAGAGGAGCCTGGCTGTAATTAACAAAGCAGCTTAACTACTAATACCTTGGTAATGTCCCTCGTATTGTAGATGAAAGGCTCAATTGGTAATTTGAAATGAGAACAAACACACTGAAAGGATGGTGGCTGTGAGAAAAAGGAGTACATGGAAACAGTAATTTATCCAAAACAGCAAGTTTTTGGATGTGCTTACAGGGTCTCCTGTGGATGCTGTAATCTGCTTTTGCAACTGCTTTTCACAGCCTAAAGCAGGTGAACTGAAGTTTTGTGCAAGTCTTGCTCAGGAGCTCCCAGAGCAGTTCAGAGAGGATTTTATCATTATGGAAGCACCACAAAAAAAACCAAAAAACACATAGGCACACAAATACCAACCAAACAAAAACCCAACCAAAACCAACCCCAACCAAAACCAACCAACCACTCAAAATGCTCTTTGAAGGGATTTTAGAGTATACATCTGCATCAGTCAGAAAAATTAATAAGAATGGAACTCTTGTCTGGGAAATGAAAAAAAATTAGCACATTTTCACCAGGTAGTTGTACTGGGGAAAAATGCTTTTGCCAAACAGAAACCTCCCAAAACGCTAAGCAGGAAGTAGGTTTTTTGGACACAAAGGATGTCTATTCAGAGTCATGTTGCTTTACAGCATTGAAATTGATATTTTGTATTGTATTGATATTTTAGGCCTCACTACTTCTTACTGCACCATATTGCTGGTGCTATCATTCCAAAGTAGCAAAACAGGATGAGATGAACCAGCAGACTTAACCACAAAAGGTGTAGGATCCCTCAGGAAGACCCCTCATTTCCCAGGGGATCTCACACTCCAGGAGCCCAGTCCATCCCACTGTGATGCAAAAATCCCAGGCTGTGTCCTCACCCTGTTGATTTGGCTGCCTGCTCTGAACCTTTCTTGACAGGGCCTGACCCTGGGCAGCAAATGTACTGACAGATCCCTGGGATCTTGTGAAGTGAGGTGGAGCAAAGCTGATGACATGATCCATTTCATTTTCTGTTTGGTTGTCATCCTTTGAACATGAGAACATGAATTCCCTTCATGAATAATTGCTTTATATGGAGAAAAATAAATGTTTTCATGTGTCACAGATGTAACTTCTGGGGGAAATACATCAATTTTCTAACAACTCTACAGTACAGTAAGTGTGAATCCCCCCTCATGGCCAGCACAGCTCTATCATGGCTATCACAGGTAAACCAGAGAAGTGTTTCCTGAGGTAGAAAAGCAATGAGTCTGAATCTGACAGGTAATTCTTTCCCAGGTATCAATTCAGAAATTGTTTAAAAAGGTTTGGGATTTTTTTTTTGTTTGGTTGGTTTGGTTTGGTTTTGTTTTGTTTTGTTTTGTTTTTCATTTTGAAATCGAGATGGTAAATTTTCCAGCATTCCAATTCTGTCTGCCAGAGTTCCTACTCTCATGGCTTTAGTGGCTCTTTGTATTCATTGCCCATACAGCATGGGCTATGTTTGCTTAGCTCTCCTCCTCCTCTTCCATTTCTCATGAATAACAAAACCACAGGAATAGGCTGAATGTCTCTGGAATCATTCAGGTAGCAGATGAACTTTGAGTGTTGACTTTTTCACCCTCACAGGCATTGTCCATTTACTTTCTTCTTATATCCCTGCTCTAATTTGTACAAAGCTATTTGTGATTAGCTGGCATTTACAACCAGGTATTGATTTTTTTATTAATTTATAAACAGTTCAAACAAACAGTGGTAGTCAATTCTAGGAATAATCCCCCAGGAGGTTAGGAAAGATACAGACAAGTGTACAATCTGAAGGCACTGCACAGTGCATTAATGGGGAAAGATTTCAGATGTCTGGGTATACCTTCACAATATCCCTTTGTCTAGGTATTGAAGATGGTAAATACAAATGTTAAGGGAATATTTTCGGTTCAATATTTTCAGCATTTTAAATTATTCCACCTCATATAAAAAGCGGCATTGGCTGTAAAGATGTGCTGGCAGCTGACAAGGGATTCCCTCTGAACTTAGGGATTTTTTGAGGAAAAAGAGGCCTGTGTTAATCACACTGAACACCAAATGACAGAGGCAGGAACAGAACAGGTACTGTGGTGTCTTAGCTCAGAAGAAAGGAAAGTTCCAGTTGGGGAACCCCCAAGCTGGTTCAAGGCTGTGCAGGGACAGGATGGAGCACACACCAGTCCAGTGACATAGGAGTGGAGCTACTGATCACCTTCTGTGGGATACACACAGTGTGTGGCTGGGCAGGCTGCAGTAATGAAAATATTTACATGTACAAGAGTCTTTCTACAAAAACTCTAGAGATACAACAAGATTTCCTTCTCCAGGTGTCAAATTTCCTTTTTTTTTTTTTTTTTTTGCATATATTGATAAGCATTCCCCAGAGTGTGGATGTGGTATGTCTGCTGGGACAATTGTTTTCCAGCAGAACTAAACTTACTGAAATAGATGGTTTGATTACATGAATGCTTCAGAGGAGAAATATTTCATTTTCCTTAAAAATACCTACATCTATTTTTGAATAGCAGTAAGAAGTGTTTCGGTGTGGTGTTAGCCTGAGTGCTCTTGGGAGATTTTGTAGGAATATTTGACTTGAAATGAGGATCATTCCATGCCTCACTAAAAGACACGCTGCACAGGGGATCCTTCTGAATCCCTAGATTCTGAATCCATAGATTCCAGCTGGCTGTGAAAGGAAAGCACCTGTTATTCATGGCCTCTCCCTACTGCCCTCTCCTGAAGGCTTGACAAATTAGGTAAATTTATAAAAAGTGTCAGTGTCTTATGCAATGAAATGTCCTGTGAATAAAGGAGCAGAATACTTGCAAATGATTGTGAGAATCATCTGAATTAAATAAAACCACCATCAGATAGCCTTCAGTGACGTGTTAGGGAATGTTATTAGTCAGGGTCCAGCAGCCGTGTGGTATTTAGCATCCTCTGGCATTTCAGTGACCTTTTCTAAGGCAGATTGCATGGAACAATTAATTTATTTCATGACCATCCCATTGTATCCAAGATAAAAAATGTTAGTCAAAACCAGGTGTCCGGATCTGAGCCATGTATTGCATTTCAAAACCCATTGAGTGGAAGCTAATTTCAGCAATTTGCATGAGAGCCTTTTGCTATCACTTCTACCATAGTATCAGTGTCAGCTCAATTTTCAGAGCAGCTGTAGCTCAAACACTGACCTGCTGCCTATTACAGTAGTGTAATGAAGTGCAATGGACTCGTAATTATTCTACATTACTGTAGATCAAGTAACATGCAGCTTTCAGTTATCACAATGGAATCCCAGTTCTTGCTCAAAATGAGAAAACTGACCATGAAGTTGATTTAAGGGTGTCATCAAATATTACTTTCAGAGCCTGCAAATGTACTACTTATTTCCCAGATAGCATCTGACATTGCTGTGCAAATGTCCCAGAGTCACTGCATACTTGAATAAACTAGTTTCAAATAACTAAGCCAGGAGTTCTATCTGAGAGGCAGGAGTAAATTGAGATGGGATGTTCTTAAAATTTCTGGTAATGCAATTGCATTAGGCAAATTATTTCAATGTCTCCTTTCTAGCACCATCTGTGAAACAGCCAAACAACTTATTCGTGAAATCACGGGGATTTTTTTTTCTTTCTATTGCTGCAGATGAAATATTGAGCATTATTAATTTGACTAAAAATCACTCACTGCCTGCCTGTACAATCATGACCTCAGCCTGCCCAGTCGTATTTCTGCCAAAGAATGAGCCATGATTATCAAAATCTCTACATTCAGATCTATTCCTTCCCCAGTCCTCTTGATAGGACCATGTCAAAATCTTCTTTTAGTCCTGTCTTTTGGAGGGTGAGAACCTTGGAGGCAACACAACACAACACAACAAACACAACACAACACAACACAACACAACACAACAAACACACAACACAACACCATGAAATACTGTGTGGGACAAGCAGGGGGACAAAGGTTTCACAGTAATCAGGTTTTGTCACCCAGTACTGACACCTTGGATTGAAGGAATGACAGAGCTCCTCATAAGTAATTTGCATTTTTCTGTGTAGGCAGCAGGCAAATGGGCTGCTCACTTTTTATTTTCCAATTTCTTGCTTAGCTAACTATTAGCAGTAGTTGCTTAGGAGGTTGTGTTGCTGCAGATAGAGGTAATTATTTCTATTTTTAAGCAAATTTTCAGAAAATCCTCTTGGCACATCACCTTCAGTACCTGACATGAAATTTTAGCTCTTCCCTGCCAGAGGTAGCAGGATATTGAAATATATGGAACACACAGACTGGAAAGGTTAACTGTCAAAAGCAGTCCATTGTGTCAGGAGTAAAATCAAATTAAGTTATAAAAAGGTAAAATAATCCCTGCAGAGAAATTTGTTAGAATCTGGGTGGTTTGTTTGGGATTTTTTTTTTTCCTAGAGCAAGGAGAAAGGGAATATGGGTTAGATTTTCACTTTCAGCCCACACAGAATTCACACACAGTAATTCAGCTCAGGTAAGATGCAGTACTGGATGTCTGGATGAACACACACTCCTTTCTTTGGGACTGAAGGGGGGACTGCTGGGATGGAGGGGACAACAGGGTTTACAGAAAGGTACAACAAGGCAGAAAACTCAGCAGAAAGTAAAGATTCACAAAATGGTTTGGGTTGGAAGGGACCTTACAGATGGTGTACTTACAACACCCTGCCATGGGCATGTGCTTATAAGATTCCAAATTCCATCTTCATTTAAACAAATATATGGGTGGTCATGTATCAGAAAGATGTCTTTCTCTTTCAAATACAGGAACTGGAGAGAGGAGCAGTTGATCTCCAGCCTAAAATGAGCACATCGCATTTATGGGAGAGTTTCAGGCTGCCTGCAGTGCTCACATTTCCAAGGATTATAAACCTGAACTCCTGGTTTTGTAACCCAGCACAATCCTTCCCTGATCTGGCTGATCCTGGACACAAGTCAAGGAAACCATGAACCAAGAGCAGCTGTGGGCCTGAACTCCAGGGGTAAGCATGTCTCAGAACAGTCTTTAAAGCTTCAGTCTGTCTGTGTGTCCATCTGCCCCTGCCTCTACCCCATGGTATCAGTATGAAAGGGCAAGCTGCAGCAGTTAACACCACTACTTACAAATAAAAATGGAGGTAAATACTTGGGTAATGCTAGAAAAGAATGGGAATGTGAGATTGTAAATCCATCTCACTCTGGAGGAGGTTTTTCTCCTTTTACATTTATTCTGTATAAATGATCACCAGCAGAATGACCAGGGTTTAGAGCAGATTTTAAAGAGTCAGTTTTAAGTCAGTTTTAAGGAAGTATCTTCCTGTTTTTTTGAAATGCAGGGACACTTATTTCTACTGCTTTAAAACCTAAATCCTAATTCTAGATGTGACAATATTCTAGTCAGAGGCACATCAATATGACAAGGCTAATGTGTCCAACCAGAAGAATTTACATATGGAGAATTGACTATTTTCAGTAAACAACTCATTAATGAGCCGTCAAAATTTGGTTGTATCAACTATTGCACAACTAGTCAGAGTGAAATAATAATAGTCAGAAGAGAAAAGCTAATTTTGCACGTTTCAGATAAAAGAAAAAAATTCATCATGTAAGCTTTGTTACAAAGGCATATTTGACACCACTTAATATGTATTATTCACTGGCACTAAATTATAATTCTAAATCAGGAGGGTAACAAGGTGTTTTCCTGCATAAGATTTAGCTAAACCTCTAGAGTTTTTAATCTGTTTTCCTAACAAAGTTTACTCAGAAACATTGGCTCTGTTCTGACTGTCTGGAGACCCCAAGTCTCCCTGTGTAAACTGAAAGAGGCTCCCCATGCTGGCTCATGCTTTTATTATGGGAGTCACACTAAATGTGATAATTTTAGAGAAGTGTGTGCTCACTGTTCCATCAGCTCCTAATGGTGCTTCCCTGGCATCAGCAGAATATAAATGAAGAGCTTTGGTCTAACTTTGAGGCCACTCACCACACACAGGAGTGACCTCACTGGGACCCCAGCAGAAGATATGCCTCAAATAAGGCAAATCCCAGTGGATAATTTTAAGTGCCCTTTTTGAGAATCATATCTGAAACTTCTGCCTTCATCTCCTCACAAACTCTGCTCTGAATGTAAAAGCTGAGGGTCCAAAGTCATGCATCTGCTTTTATTTGCATGGCAAAGTTTCTGCTGGGCCACAAGGAGCTGCCATGGGTAAGTCTAGGGATTATATCTCAGGAGGCTGGAGGTAGAGGGCAACTTCAGTAATGTATGGGAGCTCCACATCTCCTAGAGAGCATGCATGGGGATTTTTGGGGTTTTGAGAGAGAAGGCTGAAGGGCTACTATGACCTTCCAGTGCTCTGATGAAAGCCTCTTTGCAGAACAGGTAGTTTAATTCAGCATCCATCTCTATGGTATCAGGAGAGAGTATTTGGAAATGTAGAGATGCATATTCCTTTCTCTTTTTTTGGTCAATCTCCCTGTTTCTGTTGACTTAATTCTCCTAATTCCTATCTGCCAAAAATTTGGCTCATGAACAAGATATATTTGAAATGTAAATCTCTGATGCAAATAACCAGAGATGATTTGGTATCTTTTATCAGGACAATAAATAATTTCTTTTTTAAGAGTATTTTTTCCCCCTAATAAAAATTCAGTTACTGCCAGATCAGAATTTTCTCTCGGAAAGTCTTTGTTTCACCGAATATTTGCAATTTCCACAGAAAAATGGAATTAACTGTTACATTTGACTTGGAACATGTTCTGAATCACAGATTCACAGGTTGGAATTTGAGGGAACCTCTGGAAATCATCTGGCCTAACCCCACTGCCAACACAGGCTCACCTACAACAACAGAGGCTCAACCTCCAATGCATAGTGTCATGTCCAGGTGGGGTTATGTCCAGAAGGAGCCTCCACAGAGAAGTCTGGGCAGCTGTTCCAGTGCCCAGTCGCCCTCACAGTGCAGGAGATTTTCCTCATGTTCAGATGGAGCTCCCTGTGTCTCTGTTTGTGCCCTATGCCCCTTGTTCTGTCCCGCTGAAGATGGTCTGCACAGCCACCCCTGCGATATTTGTGTCTATTGGTGAGGCCCCTGTTCAGCTCTCTCCCCTCCAGCCCCAAGAGCCCCAGCTCCCTCAGCCATTCCTTGGCAGAGAGGTGCTCCAGTCCCTTCTGTGCTCCTGCAGGAAGTCTGGGCTGCAGGAAGGGCAGATCCCAGCTCCAGGCAGCAGTGCCTGGCTCCCAGCCGCGTTCCTGACGCGGGACATTTCGGGTTGTTTTATCAGCGGCTGGAGTGAAAAAAACCATCAGCTCCAAAAGAGCTGAAAGTTTCATTCTGTTAGAGGAACGCCCAAATGAATCTGTTTGTCATTTCCGAGCTAGAATTAATGTGGAATTTCCATCCCACACACACACACACAAAAAATCTGAATCTTACTTTTAATCCCGTTTTAAATTGAGAGAAATGCTGAAATGCCAACCTTTCTCCTGGGATAGAAATGCTGTACTTGCTATACTCTGTAAACAGTTTTGAATAGGACACTCTTTCAGTGGAGATCACATTCTCAAATTCATGTTTTATAGGTTATGAGGGTATTAAACATCAAATTAAATGTTTGTAAGGATCTTTTCCTCACCTCAAGAGTCCATGACTTTAACATAAACTAGCCTAAAGGTGCAGAAGGTGAGAGAAATCAATATGACAGAAAAAAGTAAAACAGCAAGACACCTGATAAATGTAAAATTAGCTCCTAAAAATTGTAAAGATGCAGCATGACATTAAATGCTTCATCTGAGTGAGCAAACTGGCTGCAACTGCAATGCCATGTCACTGTCTCCCTTCTCACTGCGTTGTACGTTCCCCTCTAGTGGCTAGTAAAAGATTTATGTGAGAAAATACTTCTGAGAGCTAAAACCAAATTTGTAAAGGGAAATCAAGGGGAATTTAGGGATGTAAATACTTTTAACTGCCTAAGCAGGGGGTTCTTACCCCTTGCAGTGACAAAACTCTCTCCCTTGTGCTGTAGGTAGAGATCAAATTGCTCTTTTGGCCTGAGTAATGTCGATTACACCTGGAAAGCAAAGGCTCTGCTCCATGTTTGGTGCAGCTTGAGGGTGAGAGACAGAATTAGGGTGAAGAAGGAGTTGGAAAAATTCTATATTGTATAAGTTTGAAAAGTGTTAACAGTCATGTTTTGCTCTCTGGTTTTCTGTTTGGTTGGGGATTTTAAAATAGGGTTCAGTGGTTCAGTAGCTTTATGGCAACTGCTGTTCAACTTCCATGGGTTTTGTGCATGTCAACCTTTGTTTGCTTAGGTGCTCTGGGTTTGAATTCCATCTGTGTCCTCTGGGTTTGGGGACTGGCCTCTGGAGTGTGTGTGTGTTTTTTCTGATTCTGAGTGAAATGATGGAGTGTTGCTCTGAGCTCTCCCATTCCCCCTGTTGGCTGCTGTGGTGCACCTGCCCGAACCTGGGAGGGGAACAATCCCAGGGGGAAGTCACAAACCAGCTGAGCTCTGTGGCTCTCCAGCTGCTGGCTGGAGAGAGGGACAGTGTGCAGGCAGAGTCTGGGATACTTCAGGAATCAATGATCTTTTTATTTTAACAAGCACTGATCTCTGGATTAAACCTGAACTTTGGTTTGCCCTCTGAACCACATGCTGAGCTGTGGGTGGAGGGAGCAGGGACCCTCCCACTTCTCCCCTCTCAGGTCCAGCTCCACTGCTGCTAAAACTGCAGCAGGCAGCTTCCAATTGCACCATTTCCTTGGCTACCCAGGGCTTAAATTCACCAGTTCTTGCTGAAAAAATGAATATACGTCATTCTCAGTATGACTGCAACCTGTGTTGGCACAGGGTTGGCAGTGTTTTGGTGCCAGTGAAAAGATTGATAGAAAATCTGCCAGCAGGTTAAGTGGCAAAGCAGGTTTGTGTAATTCCACTTGGAGCAAGCAGAGTGAGCCAGGCTCATCAGCAGGAGGATGTCCCTACCACCTTCCAACTGTGTTTTCAAACAACATTTGGGAGTGATTTATGCTGCGTTGTGACACTGGTACCATCTGTTCATCATCATAAGTATGAATGAAGTGATAATGAAGAAAATGTTCTAAGCAGCTAACAAGATGATTACACTTTAATAACATAATTTTGGCATAATTTGGATCTTCAGCGATCTACAAACACTTCATTTCAAAATCTAAAGGTCTGGAGCCTTCCTGCAGCTACACAGAGCTCTCCTTCGACTTTTAATATCAGGGAAAACATAAAATTGATCTTGAAATGTGTCTGAGGTCCTGCCTCACCTGTCTGCTGACTCACACTGTCTCCTACAAGGCATCTGCTGTTTACAGACTCTTGATTAATTTCCTTGCCTGCTTCACCTCTGTTTGGAAACTTCTCACAACAGACTCAATATCTTCCCAGGGCAGTAAGCATCTATTCCTCCTGCCAAGGGTTTCCAGCTAACTCACTCACTGTTCTCTTACAGGAAAACAACAGGAACTGTCCATTCTAAATTTTGTCAGGGCCCTTCAGTATTTTTTCAATGGAGAGTAAATTGGAAATCCAGAGAAAACACAAAAAAGTGGTGACTTTGCATTAGATTCAATTAAATTTCAGGAGAGAAAATAAAAAGAAGTCATTTTTGTTAAATTGTTAAAAAAGAATTTTAAATTTGTGTTAAAAAACTTTTTATTTCAAAATGAAAATATAAAACTCATTGCTTTAAAGCTGGGGATTGAAAGGCATATTTTTATTTTGGGATTAATATAAATGTCTCAGTTCAGTGACCAAATGCAAACTTTGATTTTTCTTCTTTGTTGTTTCAGGGGGAATATCTTGGTCATTTCAGGGGGAATATCTTGGTCATCCACAGCAGCACTAGGTTCTGCAGCATTGGGGTGAGATGTTATTTTTAAGAGCCATACTTTTCCAAGCAGAGCTGTGAGACAGGTTGAAGTTTCCTTCAAGTCACCATGACTGTCCCCTCCTTGTGGCCCTTCCATCAGATACTTTTGGCAGACCCAATTCCAGTGTCTCCTGGGGCCATTCAGGTGCTTTCTCCAAGTCCATCTCCCACGTTGGAAGGATGGCTAAAGTAAAACACTGGGGGCAACATTTTGGGATGCACAGACTTGAAGGTTCTGGACAGAACTGGAGGTGACCTGTAACCAGGGGATGGTTTTGCCTTTGCTCAGCCTGTGGTGGGTGAGGGCCCAGAGCTGCAGCTTTGCCAGAATTTTTATTCCTGCTGTCAGCTGTCAGTGACTGTTGACTGGACCAGGTCTCTGTGATGGTTTCAGTTGTTTCCTGCAGTCAGTCCTGACTATCCCCCACAAGCCTTTGCCTCCACACCGTGGTGTGGCAGTGATGCAACTGTGGGAGCAAATGTGCTCAACAGATTTTAGGCCAAAAAAACCAGCCAACAACACATTCCCAGAAACTCTAGAGCTGATTTCTTACGCCTACAACAGCATTTCTTTGTCATCCAAGCTGATCTATTGTTCAGTTAGTCTCCACTTAGCTGAGGATATGATCAGAGTTACTAACAAGAACAAGAAATAAGAAGCATAAAGCAGATTTTTGTGTTGCCATTTTTCTTTCTTATATTTCTATCAATCTTTTCAAAGTGAATATGCCAAAAAGCAGGGAAGAACCCACATGAAAAGGGGTGCTGCTGAATGGGGCTTGTGTAACCCTCTGGCTGTAGCTGCTGAGAGGATTCGTGCGTGTTGTACATGACTCATGGAACAGCTATTCCTGCACCAGGTGGTTAAAACTCATCAGTGATGGGTTTACAAGAAACTCATCCTTAATCTTTCTCACCACACATGTGGATCAATGGATCTGCAAGAAGAATCGTGATCCTTGTTTACATTATTTCACGGATTCTGGCACCGCTGAAAACAATTTTATCCCCTCTTTGGGCAGAAGCATTTCAGAAGTCTACCAGAGTCTGCTCTCATTTATCTTCTGAGCTGGAGAACTGCACAGAGGATGTCTCTTCAGCCCAGAGGAGACTGAGTGCTCAATGCTCTTGACGCCCCTGCCTCCACCCATCTGGGACCAGGAGAGCCAGGGAATGGCACTGCAGCCTTACCCCCCTTGTCCTGGGAAATTCCATCCAAGGAAGCTGTGCTCTTTTCCACTTGCTTAAGGCCACTACCACAGTTACAATGCAGAAAGAAAAATACATTTGTGTAGATCAAAATCTAGAAAAAAATGTGGGTGACATCCAAGGAAGGGCTGAGGTTCCTGTGTGGGGGCACAGGGTCATAGACACAGTCAATTTCCCAGGAAAGGAATGGCATGAAGAAGTCTTAGAAAGTACTCCCCCGTAATTTAAAGAAGCACAAAAAGAAATTAATAACAACCTACAACCTGGAAGGACTCAAGACATAACAAACAAGCTTCTGTTGGTGGTGTACAAATATCTGTCCTAATTTATTTTTAATCATTAGAAGGAAAAGAGGGGGAGAAAGGGAATAACAGTCTTTGCCAAGTGTTCAGTGACTCTCATATAGCTGATTCCCAGCTGCACCTATCTCATTATCACTCTTGTGAGTACAACACTTCTCTGCAAATGCTCCAGCCACTTGGATTTTAAAGAGGGTTTTTCAGCAAGGGTGGAATGTGATAAATGCAATTTAAACCAGCCACTTAATCAACTTATTTATATTAGATAACAATATAAGCAAAGCGAGTGGGTCTTCCATACAGAAGCCCTCAGGAAGTCTCTATAGAAAAGAAAACACCACAAATCACTCCTTTTATAGCCATCCCTTTAAATATTTCTCTTTTGGATGGTAGGTCTGTGTCCTCCATGCCCATAATGGGCAGTCAGGACATGTTGGTAGGACAGAGCTCTTGGCTAGGGAATTCACACTTGGTGAGGATTCATCTGCTCATAGTTATTGACTAAATTTCTGTGAGAATGAGTAAAGGGAGTCTGGGAAAAGCAAAACAACTTTGATTAATTTTATAAATGTTATTAATATTTTATTAATTTCTAAGAAGATTGTCTCTGGGAAACTTCTTTCTCCCACACTGTTAAATATGCCCTGAGGCCATAGAGAGAATATGGAAAAAATCTTTGTACTCAGGTTTCGCCATCCTGGTGCCCATGGGCCTCAGGAAAAAGTTCAATAAAGAAATCAGTGCAGGTGGAGCTACCAAAAACATCAGTGATAAAAAAGCTAGCTTTTAAAATTGTATTTTCAGATCAAAAATAGGAGATGATCCTCACATTGGGTGAGGAACAGAAAAATAGAGACAGAATTTTTATTTTAATTATTCATCTCACTTAATCTGAGAATTTAAGTTGATCCTCATTTTACAGAAGCTTGTGGAATCCCTAATTTGAGATAAGGTCTGAGTGGGGATCAGAGACCCCAAGCAGAGAGGAAGGCTGATGGAAGTTTAAGCTGACAGAAGTATAAAAAGAAACAAATGGGCTTTGCCATTCAGAGAATGTAAGCAAAGACCACAGCTCTGGAGGGAAAACAAGACAAAGTCATAGTAAAACAATTCAGAAACCACAGACTCCACTTCAGGAAATGCAGAGGCAAAGGTGAAGCTGCAAGAGGAGACAGAGTGAAATGAGAGTTTGTTTTCCAGAGGCATCCCGAAAGTGTGCACAGACAAGCATAAACCAGCCAGGTTCTGGAGTTTTTGTCCTTTTGTCTGTGTGAGAAGCTAAATCCTGACTGCAGATATAATTTTTTTTAAAAAAACATAATTTGCACACATGAAAAGAACTTGTGGGAAATTTTAAAGAGACAGTTACATAGAGTGATGGAATATTACCCTGAGCCTTTTCACTTGTGATTCCAACACTGCTGCACAAGCTCACTGCTCAGGAGGACTGGAGCTGAGCTAAAAATTTTGAAGAATAAATTTAGAAATATTCAAACAGGAATGTAGACCTTCGTTAGAAGCACTGGAGAATTTCTGAGCTAGATATGGAGAGAAGGAGCCTTTCAGCTGCAGGGTCCTTGGAGATGTGAAATAGAGCAGGATGTGACAAGTAAAACACACAAGTTCCTTTGAGGATTTGTGAGACAGGGCAGCCCAGCTCAGACTGATCAAGACATTTTGCTATGCATGGTATATTGTCACTTCTCTATAATATTTCCTTATTATGAATAAGAGCTAAGTCAAATTAGCCTTTTATGAGATTTAGGGTGAAAAATGTCACTTGCTGTAGCATTGTAGCTGAAACTAAATGTTAAATTTAGCTGGTGAGCAGCCTGTGGGAAACTACAGACCAAACATTCCCTCTCCATCACAAGAACCTTGTCTGGAGTGTGTGGAGCAAGCTGCTCTTCCATCAGGGATGTTTCTGTGCTGCATATCTGTGTGAGAGTGTGGCAACTCCATCCCCTTCCCCTGGAAGACCCAGAGTGGATCTGTCCCTCTCTCTGTGAGCATCAGTGGCTTCCTCACACCCAGCACTGGGCCTAAACTCCACCTTTCTGCCACTTTTGTCTGCCCCACACGCAGCATTTGCATTTGTGGAGCAGGAACAGCTGTCAGCCACTGATGGCCCCATCCCAAGTCTGGGCCAGGTCTGTGGTTTCAGAGCTCCATGCACACTTGCCATATGGACAATCCTGCAGTAACACATCTCCTAGACTGTCGTGGGCTGGAGCTGGAAGCTCATATGGAAATTTTTTTGTGTGTGTGTGCACCGGTTTTGCCAAACGTCCTGTTTTAATTATTCATCTCGCCTCATGAATAAATGAAAAGGGGAAACATCAAAAGTCACCAAATACTCCGTGCTGGTCACAAACACTGAAGGTTTCTTTTTAATGTACAATCAGAAAGTTGGATTAAGATTCACTCCTTTGATATGCAGCTGATTATTTTTTTAATATATAAAAAAGAGAGAAATTCCTGTTTCCTGCAATTAACTGTATTTTTTTTGAAGCGCAACAGGCATGGAGAAATCACATATCTGTGGTGACTCCTTTCAAAGAAAACAATTAGCATCCATATCAAAAAGCTAATTCAGAGAAATTAAAAGAACACATACATCAGTAAAATATAATATTTCCTCTTTAGCACATCTCATTGTGTACAATGTGTCACTGTAAAATTGTTAGGCTTGGAGATAATGAAGAGTGACAGTTGAAGGGTTCAGGGCTTCATATAAGACTTTTGGGTATGTAAAGATTTTAATTGCACATAATTATGAATGTGCAAGTGGAACGATTTAATTTTTTAGCTTTCATGCTATTAGAAGGCTAATAGAACCAATATCAAACTGAGTTAGTTACAGCAGAATTACTAGAAGAAGCTATTTTTTCATTCAGCAATTTAAATTCAATCAAAACAAAAAAAAATTTAAATAGCTCATATATTTCTCTCTTTTTTTACATTTATATAGTGGTAGCAAGATAAGTGGTGTGTTATTAACAGAGGAAGAAAATAGTTCTTATAAGATTAGAATATCCTGGAATAATGGCAATGGATAGTGGGGAAGCACAGAAGAAAAGGGGAAGCTATAAAGGGTGCAGCTACAGTAATAAAGTGGTCTGTTAAGTTTGAGACTTCTGTCTAAAGAAACTCTATATTCTTGTATAAACACATAATTGTACAGTGTTCCCACCTTAGACAGAAATGCTTCTGCTGATAACAAGGAATGAGCTCCTTTTTCTGGCTCAGTGAGATTTTTGACTGCTGAAAGCACAAAACAAGCAGGACAAAATGCTTCCCATAAGACAGAGAGGGCCTTGACTCCATGAATCAATGGCAGTTTTCACCTTGGCAGTGTAAATAGGGACTATATGGCAGGGAATGTTGTGTCCCAGCATCCTGGGTGACTGTGAGCACTTCCACAGCTTCCAGGAAAGCTCAGGGTGGAACAAAAGAAGGTTTCCAGCACAGGCCACCTTCTGCAGGGTTCAGGACACCCCATCCAGTACCATTCCCTGCGGGAATTAGTAAAGGTAAGATTTTTAAAAAGCTGGGAAAGCAGACCTTAGAAACAGAAAGAGCAGAGAAACAGAGAACTATCTGCAGCTGCAAAGTCTGAAAGTAAAAAAAGTTGCAATACAATGGTATAACAAGCAAGGGCATTAAACAATAGCTTGAGTTTGAGTCTTGGCTAAGATAGACCTTAAAACTGCAAGAAAATATGCTTAGCAAGATAGTAGAAGATTTTAAGCTTAATAATGGTGTATTGTTAATAGAAAGAAGATAATTAGCTAAAACAACTGTTAGCTTTAGCAATATACTGTTGGCTAAAAAGTTTTTAAGATGCTCTGCAACAAAGAAATCTTTAACTGGTACTATCTGTATGTAAATGTTACCATCTTCCTGTTGTCTGAGTAATGAGACCAATGTAATGAGACTAATGCTACAAATACAGCTCAAAGAACATACCCCAACAGTACTGTCCTGTTCATAAAAAAAACACCAACACAATTCCCCAGCCTTCCCCCTAGCTGAGCACCCATCCCTCTCCTGCATCTTTCCCCCTTTCTGCAGCATCTCAATTCCAGGCTCACCCTCTGATTCCTCCAGCCACACTTATGTGAACATTTCCCTGAATCTGCCCAAACTCAGGATAATTCTCATAATCTGACCAAAATCAGGGTATTTCCCTGAACCTGCCCAAACTCAGGGCAATGTAATTCTCATAATCTGACCAAACTCAGAGTATTTCCCTGAATCTGCCAGACTCAAGGGCAATTCCCTGAACCTGCCCAAACTCAGGGCAATTTTCTGAATCTGCCCAAACTCAGGGCAATTCCCTGAACCTGCCCAAACTCAGGGCAATTCCCTGAATCTGCCCAAACTCAGGGCAATTCACTGAATCTGCCCAAACTCAGGGCAATTCCCTGAACCTGCCCAAACTCACAGCAATTCACTGAATCTGCCCAAACTCAAGCTCTCCTGAGAGATGATGCTGAGGGGGCTGGAGCTGCACCCCTGCCCTGCCTGGAGCTCCTGCTGTCCCCTGAGCAGCTGCCACACAGCCTGCCCAGCCAGGGGACAGGGCAGGAAGAGCAGCTATCAGCAGAGAGGAGGGAGAGGAAATAGTGTCCAGACACTCTGCATTTTCCCTGCCAGAACCAGGGGTTTCAGTTCTTGCACGCTTTTGCATTCCCTGTGTCATCCCTTACAACAGGGCTGGAAAATGATTTTCTATCTTCTGCTAAACCCCATTTAGGTCCATCTTTCAGCAGTAATTAGAAGTCTGTTGGTGTTAGGATCTCTTTGCAGATCTTGGACCTTTTCAATTAATTTTAATCAGGTTCATTAGCACTTTTTTTAATGTGTAAGAAATGGGCAAATACATAACTGAAGAGCCACTTACCTTTTAATGAAGGTAACAAATATGCAATTAAAAAAGCTCTGTCATTCAGCAACTTCGCAGTAAATTAACTTGTTTTGTCATTATTGTGCATGTAGGATGTCACTTACTCAGGAGTTTTGACATAAAATTCTTTATCACTGGTAGAATTAGTGAGCAACATTAAGAACTAGAAATTACAATTAGTTCATGAATTAGGTGGGATATACAATGTGTTAATTATTGAGGGACCAAACTTCATGCAATTAAAATTTAAAATCAAGATAAGAATAATGTATTATTAGGCATCTGAGTAGTTAATGAAGTTGTGAATGATTACCAAATTTTATAAATTAATTCTATGGTTCCTTGACTATTCTTAGAAAACTTTATGCCATGGGACTTATAACAGGCTGCAGTTGTTTGTGAATAGAATAACAATATGAAACTCAGAAATGCTATAGGAATCTTTGATTTTTGTCAATTCTATGTGGGTCTGTGAAGATGCTTAATAAATATCTTGCTGCTAAAAAATACTATACCAGTGCTTCTTCTCCAAGAGTTTCAAATATGAGTTTCACATACAACTGCCATATCCAAACATTTATTATCTGCTCATCAGGAAGGTGTTGGGAGCTCACCCTTTATTGTAAGTTGGCTTAAAACCCAGGGGCTCCTTCCCAGGCAGGCCATATTCTGTCAGTGCAAACTTTAAATACAAAGTAAATGCAAAGAGCAGCTGGCTGCCTCCTGAGAATCCCAGCAATGAATGTCACAAATCTCTGCCCCACTGCTTCTGCCAGACTGGGGCTGAGGAGCACAGCAGACCCTGAAGCACCCCAAGGAGCCAGTGCCAGCATCTCCCTGGCTTTGTGGTGTCAGAGCAAGATGGTTTCAGTGCCAGAAGAGACACTGGGTTGGGACCTGCTCTCAGAGTTCCAAAAATGACAGTGAAAAATGATCCAACACCACTGAATTGTGGCATGGGGCAGCCCAGGACAAGAGCAGCAAGCTCAGCTGGCTCCATCCGTTCCTGCCTTCCAGGACCCCTTACCTACCAGACAATAACAACCATTGCATTTCAACAACTTCCACAAGATTCAGTGTTCCTCTTGTAAAATCTCTCTCATCTTTGTGAGAACTGTAAGCTTCAGAACAGCCTTGCTGCTGAGTTCTTGAATAGGAGCCTCAATTTCTGCAATAATTTCTCCACTGCAGTGAAGATATTCACTGCACTCATGGGTCAGTGCCCCAGGTGATTGTACCCATGTGAGTCCAGTCCATGTCAGCTCCACTAGCCAGATGATCCCACAGCAGACAAACCTTGAAAATTGCAGTAACAAGAGGTCCTGGGTAAAAGCTGATGTTTATCTTATTTGTTTATTGTTTCTGTCATAACCAACAACAGACTGTGATGCTGCAGTGCCAGCATACCTTGAGGACCCTCAGAAGGACACCTGGTGTTTCCAGCCTGTGTTGGTGTGGTGGCAGGTACCCACCAGGCCAAAAAAAAAATCCACCTGTCCCAGGACAATGTGTCTGTATGGAGAGGCTTCCAGTGTCCCTGTCATCCTGTGGGATGTCACATTTCCCCCCCAGCAGTGGCCCCATGCTTGTGGCTCTGCCCAGGCTCTCATTCTGGCTGTGGGTGTCACTCCTGAGCCTGTGTGGGGTAATGCAGTGTGGGAGCAGCAGCATTCTGCATGCAGCCCACAAAAAAAGGCTCTGTGTAAACTATCTTATTTATTTCACTATTCTTCTCCCATTCACCAGGCAAATTATCACGTGTGTTTAGTTTCAATAAGATAAAAAATTGCCTAATAAAATATTTACTCAGCCTTTGTCCCTGCAAGTGTAAACTCATGTAATTACAGAGCACTCCAGAACCTGTGGCTATAAATCTCTAGAAATAAAATCCTCAGCACATTGACAGAATAAGGCTCCAATTTACTGTGAAAATGGGAAGCCAGTCCATGCCAAGCTGCTAGATTAAATTAATGTGCTCCAATTCATGCTCCTTCTCTCTCTTCAGTCTTCGGGGAAGGATGTTTATCCCTTCCTACTGCCTAGAGATGGCTGTCATTACCTTCCATCTTAGGCTGGAGAAGTGATGATCCCTTTTTCACTGTAATCATTGTCCCTTTGCCCAATATTGGCTTGTTTTGCTGGCAGTCAGTAGTACCTGGGATGTGCTGTTAAGAAAGGCTGATGTGTGTGGATATCCTTGGAAAATTCAAAGTATCCCAGTAAAAGAGGTGGCTTTATCTCAGCTATTAACAAGAAGCTGGTAGATATTGAGGTGCCCTGACCTGATCATCCTGGCACAGGCAGTGTGCCAGCCTTCCATGGGACATGCTGCCAGCAGAGACATGGTGTGACTAAGCTGCTCTTTCCAGGAAAACATTCCCAAGGGGTTGGGAACCTGTGCCCGAGGAGGCTGCATGCAAAAGGCATGATCTGTTTGTTAGATGGGCTGGGGAGGAGAGGGACTATTATTCTTTATTTTCAATAATGTTTAGGTTGCAGGGCTTTGGCTTGGAGGGATCAGAGAAGGAGGGAGCACAAGGAATATATAACAACCTCTTTTGTACCTGTCACTTTAATGTATGCCTGCTCCCACTTTGGCACAGCACCAGAGCCTTTGAAACACAGGAGAGTGGTAAGGAGTATATTTTGAAGGAACTTTTAATTAACTCTTCCCTTGGGCTACTGAGCAGAAAAAGGTGGGAGTGCCTGTGGCTGTTTTTAAAGGGTTCCTCTACAAAGGCAATTTTTTTTCTCAGGCTATCACAAGTCTAGGATTGAGGGGGGGAAAAAACCCAAACAGGTAACTTCTCTAACTCAGCAGGTAACCTAACACACCAGTCCCTGAAAAAGCACAGCAATGCAGGCTTTTACTTCCCCAACTAATTACTTGAATGAAACACTGCTTGGACTCAAACCAGGTATCAACATTGCATTCAGCATTGTCACTCCAAGCACAGCAGCCAGCTAAAACACAATAGGGCAAAGTAGAGAGCAAAGAAGGAAAATGTTCTTTCCTGCTGTCTCTGTAGAGGATCAGGGTGACTCTCAGAAAACCCTTCACAGAAATGGGGGAGCAACTCAGTCCTTCAGGAAGTCAAGGCTGAAGGTCTCTCTCTGAGAACCAGGGGAAACTTCCTGATGAAAAAAGCCTGGCTGATTTTTCTTCTTAGCTGGGCAGACCACCCCAAAACACAGGCTTTCCTTTGCCAGTATATTTTCTGTCTGAAAAACTTTCATTGATGGAAATATCTAATGAGATCTGTTACAAGCTCCTGCAGAAGGTGACCCAAGGTAAGAATAGCTGGAAGGGGTAAGAGGGAGGAATTTCTTCAGTTAGAAACAAAAGTCAAGCACCACCCAAGTTCTGTAATGGTTGTATTTATGAAAATGAGTTTCCCATATCAGCTCAGGCATTCATGTGGATCTTTGTGTGAACCTCTGAGCTTCATCTCAGAAACCCCAGGAGTCTGCAGTGCCAGTTTTGCAGTGGTGCATGCTGACATGAAACACATCCCACATATCCAACAGAGCCTGCCTGAGATTAGCTCAGGCTGAGCTGAGCACTCACTCTGGTGATGGAACTTCTCCTTTTCCATTTGCACTTTCTCCATTTCCAGCCCAGAAGGATGGCCAGGGATGGCAGCTTGGCACTTACAGTTTGCAATGACAGCAGACACTTCCTTCTGCTCCAGGACAGACCTACCCAGGTAAGATGGCTCTGCTAAAATCAGCTTTCTTCCTATGTCCGGTATGAGCTGGCCCAGGAAAGAGCAGGGGGCAATCTGGAGGTGGTGGCTGACCAGGCTGAATGCAGACCCTACACCACCCACCTCTGGGGGACACCACAAAACTTCCCCATGAGGCTGAAAATGGGAACTGGGATTTTCATTCCCCTTTCCTAAGTCAAATATTATTTATTTAACCAAGGGCTACTTCCCTCTGAATCTCCCAATTTTTTTATGCTGGTTGAATGTAAGACAAAAAAAATCTTATGTCACAGTCCTAGATCTCCTTCATACCTCCTTTATCCATTTCTCCTTCACTTTTTCTCCATCTTGGTGCCACAAGGAAACTGTCTCCTACCCAGCTGGCAAGGCAGAATTGCATTCCAGAGAGTTCAGCCTTTAAAATCAGAACAAACTTGTTTCCTATGGCCTGGCCCTCCTATTTCCAGAGTCTCCCATCTCTGCAGATGATGTTTTTGTTTCAACCAGTGCCATTCCAGGTTCCAGCACCCGTGAGGGGTGAGAGCCCTGCCCTGAGTGCTACCACATGCTCACACGCATCTGCCGCTTTAAAAAAGCATCATAGCAGCCTTAAATAAGTGACTGAAGGTCTGATTTTCTTCTCATTTCTGCCCAGTCTTAATAAAAAGCAAACATCCCCTTCGGGGAGTTATATTCACACAGCAAATTTAATTTCAAGAAAAACCAGCTTCAAATTCACCCAGGCAGCATCAACACACCACTAACACTTCCAGCAGATGCCACCCTGTGGCTGGAAAACTTCTTTCCCAGTTGGTGAGCAGAGGAAGGGCTCCACTGCCCCTGGAATTGCACTGTGAGGCAGGACATGGGCAGTGGAGGTGATACCTCAGGTTTAGCTTTTATATTTTTCAGATTCTGTGCTGCTTTAGTGTGTTGGTCTGGGCTTCATATGAGGGGATGGTGAGCTCTGCACAGAGCAGGGAGACAAAACAATTCCTGCTCCAGCTGGGAACCGAGGACAAATGATCCAAATCTCAGCCCAAGAGCACAAACCCCGTGGGCTGCAGAGAGAAAAACAAGCAGGATGGGTCTTCATGGGATAAAGCTGTAATTAGATAATTAACTCCAATATGCAGATGAAGCAGAACTTACAAAAGTGAGAGACCCCATGACCGGTTGTCCACTTTATGACCATTTTGGGTTCACCTGGGTGCACCCCTGGCTGGGCTCTTGTGCTGCCCAAGGTGCATCCATTGAGGCCTTTTAATAAATCCCTGCTTTATTCTTTATTTCTGTCTAGTGTGTGTTCTCAGTCAGCCTTCTGGAGGCATCGGAGGGGATCCCGTGCCTCGGGCAGGTGTGTCCTGGCCCGCAGGCCGTGCGTGCGAGAGCGTGACGCCACTGCCGTGACGTCTGGAACGTTCCTGCCCGGGGAAAACAGCGCTGGCTGCAGCCCAGGGATCTTTAATAGAGACAGAACATGGATGTGGGGATGCTTGTGTGTAATTATACACAACGTATAGGGCCATTTCGCATATGGGAGCACTTGGAGCCCTTTGATCCTTCTCACCCATAAAACCGGGCCGGAGGGGCCTGGCGTGGGGGAATGGGGTCACAGAGGGGCTCTCTGTCGTTCCAGCGAAGGCCAGGGCTGTGCCTGTATTTTCTCATTTCCCATCAGTGTTCAGGAAAGAGATCTGCCAGCACAGCTGGAAGGAAGCAGGAGAGCACTGCTGGTGTCCTCTGGAGCCCAGCTTGGAGGCCTTTGTAGGCAAAGCAGAGGGCTGCTCTGGTGAGGTTTGCTGGGGCCAGCAGCTCAGCTCCTCCAGGAGTGACCCCATTCCTTCACCCCCAGTTCTGGGGAGGGCACCCCTCATTCACAGCACAGCTCAGAGTGGGGAGCCCTGGCTGAGAAATGTCCATGGTGCAGGTGTTCCTTGTGCTTAGGGTGGTAACGCCTGAAAGGGGGGGAAGCCCACCTATACCCCAGACCCTCTGCCATGCAGGATGCCAAGTGCCAACCAGGACAGCTGCACTGCCAGTCTCCAACACCTTTTTGGCATTTACAGGGCAGGACTAGGAAGGAGCTGCTCACAGATTTGAATGGGGCTTTATCACAGCAATGCCTATCATTTTGTGCTTTCCACAGTTCCCTGACTGGGTGATGCCAAAACTATTTCATGAAAAGGAATTACATAGTACAAATGCTACCCAGACTCAGTTACTTCTTGTATTTTTCAATTCCCCAATACCTCACTTTGCAAAGATAGCTGAGGGTTGAGCTGTATTTTCCATAGTCTGGAGGGCATCAGGCTGTGATTCCCCAGCCTGAGTTTATTTCTGACTCTGCCACTGAGGTGTGAGTAACCCTGACCAGACCACTTGGCCCCTCTGACTCGGTTTCTTCTTTTCTCTTTTATTTTCCTGCAGTATAATAGATTCTTGATAGAAGAGCTGGTTATTAGTTTGCATTTGTGAGGTGTGTCATGCAACGGGGGAGAGACCAAAGCAAAGGCACTGAGGAAAGCCTGCCAACAGTGTGATATAAACAATCAAGTGGATGTGTTGCTGAAGACAAGGGGGTTTAATTGCATGACTTGTCTGTCCTCCTTGCTCACCAGCTAAACCTAAACCTGAGTGTCTGGATAATACAGATCTGGGCTTATCCCACAAACTGCTCCAGACCTCATGGCAGCCTTGCCATGCCCCTGCCGTCCCTGCAGCTGGACACTAGGGACCTTCAGGGACAGCACAGCGTCACAAATCCTTGTGCTCAGAGGCTTTCCTCCATCTTACAGGCTGCTGGCAAGTATTTGCTTGCCAAGGAAGATCCAGCAAAGGAATGCTTGTGACAGGTAAGAGTGTCTTTGTGCAATTTTCTCACCCACACTCACCTGGGCAGTCCTGCTAGAGCTGAAGGAGATGCCTGGGTACAGAGCCACCTGCCTCAGCACCCAAATGGATCAAGGAATTTTGCACACATGGGTCCTGGTTTGTTAATCTCCCTGTCACCATTGTTCTGCTCTCCTTATTGCTAAAATATGAGAAAAGACAGCACCTCCGCCTGCACATGGGGATGTCAACCCAACCACCCCCTCAGTAAATCCTCACCACCCAACAAATACTGGTAAACTCATTCCATCCATCTACATGAACAGTGCTTCTTGGTTTAAACTTCTCCCATTTCTCAATCTTCTTTTCTTTTTTTTTTTTTTCCAGGCTATTTGAGCCACAAAACTGGCCAACAGACACAGCTGGGAAACACACTGCAGCACAAAGAAAAAATAATAAAGGCTGGGAGAAGTTCTTTTCCCCTCTACAGAACTGTAATTGGGTCTTCTCTTTTTATTATTTTTTTTAAGCTCAGTTGGGGTATGAACTCCTTAATCTTAGTTTGACTTATGTGAAAGGGAGGGCATTAGCATATTTATAAAAATTTACCTTGTTCTGAAACTGTAGACATGCTTCACCTTATAATTTCATGATTAGTGTCATTTCATCATAGGGGAAAAGCCACTTTTTCTATCCAGCGGCACAAAACGAATACAAATCAAACACATGCTTTCTGGAATTATTCACACAATGTTTTCAAAAATCGACATAGTTCAATAGTTGAGCAATAAATTTTCTTACTAATGAGACACTAAAAAATGTTTTTGATGTTACGCCCAGGGAGAACTAGTTATTGCAGATTTATAGGCAATCTGTGCAAGGACTGTCCTTTGCTTCCAATGAGTTTCTAATTTTGATTTGATGATATCCAGCTGCGGAGATTTGGCCATGATATTATATAACTTGTGATATCACATCTATACAGTATTTTCTTCCCCCTCAATGGCTGGCCTTTTCATACACGACCTGGACTGCAGCATCCCATGGTTTCCTTGTGCAGACAGCCGTGGCATGTGGTGTTTATGGATCCCTTTAAGGAGTGTGTGCAGTTACAGTATGTGCATCTCGTAACTCTCTGAAATACAGGAGGCAAATTTAAATTTTGCTGGAAATGCAGCTTTTTCCTTTCAGCTCCTCCTGCTGTCTCCATGTCTGGGAGCTCAGAGCAGGTCAGGGTGTGGGCAGTCATGCTCTGGAAGGCCTTGCAGACCGTGTTTTGTGGTTCCTTTTGTTCCAAAAATTTCTTCTAGCATTTGGCTGGAGCCAAGCCAGTCAGGCTTGTCCAACCCAGGGGAAACCACCACCCCAAGGACTGATGTCACCAGAACCCACCCACCCGCACACCAGGATGGTTCAGAACAGTCAGTGAAGGGCAGTCAGTGACCGCTTGTGACACCATTTTACCAACAAGAAGCCTGAGAGGGAGGGCTTCCCAATCCAGGCCCAGAATATTTTCAAAGCAGAGTATTGAGTGAAGGCAACCACCTATTCATTTCCTGGAACTAACCAACAGCAGGGCTTTATTCCCCAGACCCTGCTGAACTCACACCTTCCCTGGGGACATTTTTAATCCGAAACAAACCAAGCTGTGCCTGTATTGACGCTGCTGGCAGGCCCTTTCCCTAGGAAATGAGGGAATGTGGTGTCTCTCCAGGGGTAATAACAAGGCTCCTTGCCTGGATACAAGAACGATGAGTGCTTCAGAAGTGCTGATGATTAAGGCCCGTGTTTAGGCCGCTTGGAAAAAGTGGTCTCCGAGACAAAGCAGCCACAAGCCAGTTCACTCTGCCACAAGCCAGTTCCTTCCCCCCACATGGCTGCCACGTGGGGAGGCCATGGAGAGCCCGGGCCAGTGCTCCTGGCAGGAGGATCCTGCTCCAGCTATGCCCGAGCACGTAGGGGCTGCCCCTGCCTGACCCGCCGGGCACCCGGCATGGTGCAGCAAGGCAACCTGCAGGTAGCCCAGCACGTCAGGAGCGCTGTTATGGGGTTTGTCATTCTTTTTTAGGAAGTCTGCAACTTGAGCATGCTGCCAGTAACTCCCAGGCTTGGCTCTGGTGCAAGAGAATAAGACAGTGGTGGGTTATGCGGAATAACACAAAGGCTACTTTTTGCCTAAACAAACTTTTTCAGCATAAAAAGTATGATGAGGAGACTGTGGCCATGCTAAATAGTGTCATATTAACTGATAACTCACAAACACTTCAGTCACCTATTCTGAAGGGCTGCAGGAAGCACCCCCATGGCAGGGACAGCAAATGCCTTCTGCAGGTGCTTCCCTGGGAATCAGGCAGAGCCATCCCCCCATTCCTCACATGCCATACATATGCATAATTCCATACAAATGATGGGTCTGAGCAACATAGAAGCACCAGGCAAAGTTAAAAGTTCACAGAAACACATTCAGAATGACATCTTCTTCCCAGCTTTCAGTAAGCACATTATACATTGTAAAGCTGCCATTCTTTTTTTCTTCATAAACCCAGGGGTTTGGTCCCCTCCTCCTCACATGCACCTTCTTGTCACATTTCTATCTCTAAATTCACTTCTGATGCAAATTATTTCAATGGCACTTCAGAGACATACGCAGAAAATACAGCCAGATGTCTTCCTTGGATTTCAGGAAGGCAGAGAAGTGTCAGAATTAAATCTGGATGGCTATGATGTTGCCAAAAATAGTTTCTGCACTCACCCTCTGTCTCTGAAGATGGGTCCCAAGGCCAAACACAGAAATTAGCTTCCATATCAACATTTTACTGTCACTTTCATCGCCACGCCAATAGATTAGTTAAAATAACATCGTTTACTGGCATGGAGTGTTATTGCAAACAGATGTCATCATTAGGCTAAAGACGAGTTCTACTACTTCATCCAGGAATTTATTCATGGAAATTTTGATTTTTCTCATTGAAATAAAAAACAGTTTTCAGTCCTTGAATCTTTCATCCCTGAAAACCACTTTAGGGTTGTTGGGGTTTTTGTGTTGTTTCCCTCTCCCATGAAGAAGGAATCAGCCTTTTCCTTGACATGACATAATTCTGGTAGTTATTTTCAGTTAAAAGTTTTTCTCCAGTGAAAGGCAAATGTTAGTAGGAAAAATACCTATGATCAGCTGTAATTTCTTGTATATCTTTCATAATTGTATCTAATTGCATTCTGCTTCCTTCAACTCTTCTTCATCTGGAGCTGAATAATGCTAGTATCAAATATATTTGTTTTTCCATAGTCATTGAGTCACCTTCTCTGTGTTATTCAGATAAAACCTGACATTTATTTGTAATGTTTGGGTTTTGTTGCCTTCCTTTTTTATGAAGGGAGTCTGCATGGATAATGGATCCACATTTGATTTCATTCATTAGAAGGAACATGAAGCAGTGCAATGTAGTGAGATCAGCCATCGGAACACGGCAGCTCAGGAGGGGTAAAACAAGACTGGACCAGGCAGAAAACTAAAATCTCAGTCCTGCTGGAATGAGAGGCAGTGCTCTGGTTGACTTCAGCAAGGATTCTAGGATTTCATCCTGAGAATTTAATAGTACTACTGTTCTAAGTAAGTTCAAGCAGAAATGCAGGTTCACTAGCATAGAATAAGGTTTCAGTCCTACATAAACAAAAGCCTATGCATTTAAGTAAAAGAATTTTGAGCCCCTTCACTTTATTTATTTAATCTGCTTACAACATATTAAATATTAAAAACTACATTGTAATAGATTTTTTGCACCTCTGAGAAATAACCACAAAAATCACCCAGCACACAAAAAATGCAATAATGGCCAATTTGTATTCTTACTCAATTTGCTCCAGAGAGGAGAGCAACAAATCAGGTCATGTTTGGCACCTAGTTTAGTGTAATATGTCAACTCATTGCTGCTCTCTGGATCTGCGTATTCCTTACACCATGACTAATAGGTTGTCCATAAGTTCTGTATGAAACTTGCAGTGTCCCCATTGCATGAGCCCTAGTGCAAGGTGGAAATTCCCTACATTCCAACACAACCCTGGTCTCTCTGCTCCTGCTCACATCAATGGAAAAGCTCCTTTAGACTTTGGTAACAGAGGGTCGGTCACTACAATCAAAATCCTTTGGAGAAAAAATCCCACTATCATCTGTTTTTATAGGCCAAAATCTTCTTGAGTTCTCTTATAGTATGTGACAATGGACACTGGCAAAAAAAGACACCTTTATAATGTAAGATAGAAGTTTATCTTGGGAAAAAATGGGAAGAGCTTATATTAACAGCCGTAGAGTACACACAAAGTCAGCTTGATTCCTGGAAAATCCAAGCAGATCTTTGGGCACTCACAAAGAGCCAGAAGCAGGTGCAGCTGGTGCAGGACCAGATAGGCAGCAAGGAGGTACAAATCCCCACCCTGGAAAACACTGAACTAAACCAGCCTGATACCCTGGAAAATACTGAATTAAATCAGCCTGACTGCAAAGGTGCATAAAGAAGGACATAATGGTTGGAGTTTCAAGAGACCTCTGGAAATCACCTGGTTCAACCCCCCTGCTAAAGCAGGTTGAGCTACAGCAGGTGACACAGGATTGCCCTCAGGTGGCTGGTGAATACCTGCAGGGAAGGAGGCTCCACAGCCTCTCTGGGCAAACTGTTCTGGTGCTCAATCACCCTCACAGAAAAGAAGTTTTTCCTCATATTCAGATGAAACTTCCTGTTTCAGTGTGTGCCCACGTGGTCATGTCTTTTCTGGGATAAACAGCTTCAGCTCCCTCAGCTCTTCCTTGTAAGAGATGCTCCAGTCCCCACATTCTCCTCTGGACTCTGCTCAGTTGTTCTTTGTCTGCTCACTGCTTCTAACCCTCTCCTGCTTTTTCCAGCTCAGGGTGTCGTCACAGCACTGCAGCTTTCTGGGATAACCAGAACAGGCTGTAGAACAGCATTTGCCTTCTATCCTCACTCACAGCCCTGTGCTGAGTTGCTTAAATGTGTAAAAATCTTGATGCTGCATCTCCTGTGAGTGCCTACAGGGACCACCGCTGTGTCTCATTACGCTGAGCTGGGAAAGAGCAGGAGTTAGTTACTGACAGCAGAGCAGCCCCCAGAAACTCTAGCTGGAATTTCTATCTTCTTCTGCATTTGCCTTTACTGTAATTATGTTTCAGAATAATTTCTGTGTCAATCTCCCACTTCCAAATATAAATGTCACTTCTCTTGCCCGGATTCAAAACAAACTGTCAGTGTGAAATAGCTTCTAACACGTTAATAATGAAATACCGTTTTACCCCCACTGAGAATAAAATGCTAGGACTAATCATACCATTCTAAAGGGCTTATAAATCAATAAACCAAGAGGCAGTGAATGAACAAAATACTGATTGAAATCATAAGCACATCAAGTATCTGCAGATAATCAGTGTCACATGTTTAAAATAAAAATAATTTTTTAAAAAAGAAATTGTTTTCCCTAAACATGTGGATACACACAGTGCCTTGCTAGATTTTATTCTCACAGCGTGATTTGATTCCTCACCAAGGTGGATGAAAGCACAATTGACTCTTAGAAAATGAGGGCAGCAGATCACTTGGTGATGTGACATTCACAACCCAAGTGGTACAACCTCATAATAAACTGTTGCAGTAGCTGGGACTTTTCCTGTGTCTCTTTCCCCCCTTTGCCAGCTGGCAGCCCTTGGCTGGCAGCAGTTCTGATGCAGTTTCTCAGGTCAGGGCTGTGTCAGGGGCCAACATCACAGCCAGCAGCTAACCCACGTGCCTGACTGGGGGCACAGGGTGGGAACTGCTGGAGTCCTGTCACACCTCAGACCCCGCTGCCCTCTAACCCAGCCCACACTGCAGCCTGGGCAGCTCAGGGCTCTACCTCTCCCTCCCACCTGCAGAGTGTCCAGCAGAGTTTCCCATGCCTTTCTCCCCCTGAAAACCCGGTTTTGTGGCCTTTAGCCCCGTGGAAATTTTGGACAGCAGCTCCACAGGACTGGTCACCTCTGCTAGCTTGTGCAACACACTCATTCAAAGTAGGCTGCACAACAGACCTGAAAATCCTCCCTGGGTGAGTCACACTCTTCCCCATCTCACTGAGGCTGAGGAAGATGTGTAAGTTTGATGGTGGGGAAAGCTTTTCTCAAATTCATCGTATTCTCTTTAGTGATTCACATGGCTACAGTTAAAGAATTCCTTCCTCGTTTGGGGGTGTCTGTGAAGCTCTGATATAAAAAATGTTGTCAACCTTCAATTCCTAAGGATTCCCAAAATGCTGGCAATGGAGGTGTGCAAGCTTGGGCCCAGGAGACCTGGCAACACAATCCAGTGTTTGCAGGTGTAGCACCTCCTGTGAAAGACCCTCCTGAAGAAAGGAGCAGCCCTTTGTCCACTGACACTTGATCACCAAAACCACAGCTGCTCTCCCTGCATTTGTCACCCAGACCCTTTTGTCCCTGGAAAGGAGCCTGTGAGAAACCTCTGGTACTTTAGAAGTGGCACGTTGCCATTTTTAGCAAACAAACCTTGTTTCAGAAGTAAAGGCTGGCACTAGATGTACAGAGAAATTTTAGATGCAAAACACCAACAGAGCAGCTCCTCAGTTTTATGGAAACTGGTGACAGCAATTTCCTGTGTGAGAGTAAGAATGGTTCTTATTTACAGTCAACTCCAAATTATTTCCTCATATACTTTATTGAATCTTTCTTAAAGATAGATTCTCTAACCCTCATTGAATATATTTCAAGAAAAAAGTTTACATAATGCATCAAGAACCATCTATAAATTCTACCCCTGAATTCTGATGCAACTTATTGAATAAAATACAATAGAAATTAAGATGCTGGGAATTCATGAGAGAGTTTTTAATTATAAATCTGAGAGTAAATGAGCATGAGATTCTCTTGCTAAAGAATTGTAAATTAAGTTAATGGATATTGAGATTAAGTCCTTTTTTTAATTTATTTTGCAATACTTGATGTTAATAGAAACTTACGTTGTGTATTAGTCCAAGTGTCTTTAAAGACTTTTAGGATCATTATTCAATGATGGATGCATGTTTTAAAAAATTTGCATTTCTGAATAGGTAAATGGATTAATTGAGAGAGGATCATGAAAAGCTTTGCAAATGTGTGTTGATGAACCTGTTAATAAAACACAAAATGCTTTATTCACACAAGATAGGTAGGCTCACCCCTTGTTAATATTCAGCAAGGCTGAAATATTCCTGTGAAGTGGCACTGAGGCATCATGATCTTCAAGTGATATGGGGTAGGAACTCCTTTTGATAAAACCTTCTGGGGAAACGCACCACATCAGTGTTTAAAGTGTTTCTCCTGTGTCACGCGTTATTCCAATTGTGTCACTGAAATGCTGCTGCCATTTGAAACATTTCTCCCCAAGCGAGAGTAGCTTTTCACAAGTGAGGTATCTCTTAACAGGTGCTTTAAAAACACAGTGGAAGATTCTCAGCATAGGCCTCTTTTCTTTGCAAGGTGGCTGACATTTCTTCATCTCTTACTTCCTCTAATAAACATACAATGAACCTATTTTTTCCACAGGGGTGATGAACCTAGAGCTCTCAGTCAATGTGTTGTAGCACCATGCCCTTGTTGGACCCAGTGAGCAGGGCAGCAATGCACTGTTGCACTGAATACATCCTGCAACATTATGGAATTCAGGCACCAATCTTCCAAAAAGGTCAGAAGCTCAAACCCTGCTGGAATTCAGTGCCTAGGAGGTGGATATTTCAGTAAAGCCAAGACTGAGCCATAGATTTTTAGATGTGTTTCTCCAGCTATACCAAAGCTCTGGAACCCCAGAGCACCTTTCTACAGCTCTTCACTATAGGTCTGTCAATATTCATCACCACTGCTTTCTGTCACTGCAGGCTCTAATTCTTTTGGGATCACAACTGGAAATTTTATGTGACTGTGTTTGCATGCACAGAGGCAACTGAGGCTCAGAGTCCATCAAAGGACACCAGGGCAGTGTGTGAACTCATTAACAGCAGAGCACTAAGATTAAAATATATTTATACCCTGGGAAAAAGAAAAAAGTTGCCATTACCTTGCACATAACCTTGCAAAGTTTCTCCTATGTGCCACTGTTCTTCATAGTCCACCCAAGCTGTCACGTTCCTGTCTCCAAGAGGTTGGAGACTACCAGCAAAATCCCTACTGGAAGATGCTCTGCAGGGCCATCAGTCACATCTAAAGCACTCAAATGTTAGGAAATGTCAGGATTTAAGCTGCTGAGAGAACCTTATGTCTGCCCTTTTGTGCGTTTGTGCTGTACAGGGTAAAGCACTACTCCAGTGAGTAAAGCCAGAGATCCTTAACTCCCTGCAGCAATATGAATGAATTGGGTCACTAATTCAAATGTTTCAAACATACCTAGTGTCCCTTCAATAAATATTTAACACCTGCTTAATCACTGGCCCCTTCTGAAGTCACTTTGCAAATTTTTGAGCCATACATCAAAGAAGGGAAAAAATCATTAAGTAACCTGGCTGGCAGTAACATTTTTTCATAGAATGGACCATTCCTTCTGTCCCCGGGCCACGGTGGGGAGAAGAATTCCATTCTTGTAGGAATGAAAGGTAAATAAAGCCTGGCTTTGCTGCAGTTTCTCCATTCTGTAGCTTCCACTGACACCTGCTGGAGGCAGGCACTATCAGTTTGAGCTCTGTCTCCAGACGCGGGCAGGGCTGGGTGGGCACTGCCGTGTCCAGCTCTGGGGCACATGGCACAAGAAGGACACGGAGGGGCTGGAGTGAGTCCAGAGGAGGTCACAGAGATGTTCAGAGGGCTGGAACATCTGCTGTGGGGACAGACTGGGAGAGCTGGGGGTGTTCAGCCTGGAGAACACTCCAGGCAGACCTGAGAGCCCCTTCCAGTGCCTAAACAGAGCTGGAGAGGGACTTTGTACAAGGACCTGCAGTGATGGGAGAAGGGGGAGCAGCTTTGAACTGACAGAGAGTGGTTTAGATTAGACATTGCTAAAAATTTCTTCCCTGTGACGGTGGTGAGGCACTGGCACACGTTGC
This sequence comes from Passer montanus, assembly GCF_014805655.1. Taxonomy (NCBI): domain Eukaryota; kingdom Metazoa; phylum Chordata; class Aves; order Passeriformes; family Passeridae; genus Passer; species Passer montanus. The sequence continues at coordinate 13,724,171 of NW_024366703.1, forward strand.
CAAGGGAAGTGTGGGTGCCCCATCCCTGGAAGTGTCCAAGGCCAGGCTGGACAGGGCTTGGAACAACCTGGGATAGTGGAAGGTGTCCCTGCCCATGGCAGGGAGTTGAAACTAGATGACCTGTAAAGTGTCTCCTAATTCTTTTCATGTTAGAAATTTCAGCAGGCTTCTGATGAACATCTGAAGCAATATACGGAATGACAGTTTAAAAAAAAAAATACACAAAAAAACCACTAAAATATAGGCACAGTCCTAGAACTTTGAAAACTAGAAAATGTATGGCAATTTTTACAGTGGGTTGTTTATGTTGGTGTAAAGTGTTCTTGCTGTGCCAAGCCAGGAAACAGAGCCAGTCTGATAGACCTGAACCTTTCCTTCACTTCCAGATTAACATCACTGTTTATGCTTTTGCAAACACTAAGAGCTGTGTGCAACTGAAAATGCCTGTCCAGGGTTATCTCACAACATCTAGCCCATAGCAGTAGAAGTCTGAAGACTAGTAAAATCTTAGAGGTCTATACAAATAATTCTTACATTTAGAGTGCTGCCCAACAGGGGTACCTAAGGTGAGGGTGTTTGCTTGTTTTGGTTTTTTTTCCTGATAGGAATGGAAGGGCGTTGAATTTTTGGTTTAGCATCTTTTCAAGTTCATGTAAAGCTTTTATTACCTGGTGGTTCCAGTCGCCCTGGTGGCATCCAGGAGGTGGCAGTGGAGGAGCATCCATCGAACGCGGGGCTTGGGGCTCAGGCTTCGGGAGTCGATGTGGAAGCCCAGGGCACCTGGAATATTTCTCTGTCTGCTCTGGGATGCCCTGACCCCCAGGGGAGCACTGACTTTGACCCTCATTCATGGAGAAAGTTTCCCAGACTTCAATATAGACTGGAATCCACAAAAGTGTGAAACAGATTATAGAGAGCAGTGTAGGTGCATCACATGGTGAGAAATTGAGGTTTTGGGATTTTTTAGTGTGTTGTGGATGGAAGCAGGATGGAGGGCACAGGGTGTTGTCCTGGGTTTCTTCTTCTTGCTTCACCTTCCTCCTTCTTCGTGGGTTTGGATGGCATTTTGGTAATTGGGCAGAAAAGTCCACATTGCTCTTTGGGATCAGTTATTGGGTTAAAAGGGAAAATAATCCAGGTGTCAGTTCTTAATTGGATAGTTTAGTCTTAAAAGACCTTGTAACAGAAGTTTGTTGGCCATTTTGTGCCTACTAATGAAAAGCTACTGAACTCACAGCATTGAGGCTGTTTTACTGATAAGAAATAATAAACACCTGAGTCCAAACATGAACTACTGTCTCAAGTGCCTTCAATCCAGACCCAGAGAAACCAACAATTGGGACCACCACCCGGGGTTGGGGCAGTTTGGACACATTTGCCAGGTCCTGAATGATGGAACAAACCATGTCTGGCTCAGGGAAAAGCAGAGAGAAAAATGCAGCCCAGGGGTTCAAATGTGTCTCCTACCGAGTGTGCTTTATTTTCTGTTAAAGACAACAGGATCAGGTTGATGTCTTTTCATAAATAAACACTAAAAGCCCTCCTATTTCTTGTGTTTCAGGGATATTTGGGTTTGCTTTAATTTTCTATTCAGTAGTGCTCAAATGGAAGCTTCTTTATAAAAAATCCCTTTAAAATGAAGAAAAATATAGGGAATTGCTGTGAAAATCTTACAAAACCCTCAATTCAATTTAGCTTTTTAAAGGGAAAAAAAAATCATAGGTAAGTGACCAGTGTGAAGCAGGGCAGAACTTTTATTTTGACTCCAACTCTTTTTTTGAGCAGCACAGGGACACTGACTCCTCAGCACATCACAACTGAAAAACAAGGGCTAGAGAAGATTTTGAAATATGAGAAAAAAGTCACAAGTTTTTCAATTTAAAAATAGAGAATTTGCCTACAAAATGCAGTGACTGAGGCTTCTGTCACAAGTACCAAAGAACAGCAGGAGCAAGAAGAGTCAAAATTTTAAAAAGTGAAGGGACAAAAAAGGATTTTACAAGTCATATCAGGAGTAGCAAGAAACAATTCTCAATATACAGAGAGAAACAAAGGGAAAGAGACCACAAAGATTATTGGTTCATCAGCAAACTAAAGGAGGGGTCATCAGCAAATAAAAAAAGCCAGGAAGGCCAAAGTTCTCTGTGTCTTTTTTTTGTGTTTCAAAGGGCAAAATCCAAGTACAAAGGCTTCAAGCAGCAGAGCAGGAGGAAATCCACAAGGAAATGCACAGGGAGGCAACAGCACACTTAAGAGAACTGAAAAGTTTCACACTGCCTGAGCCTGATACATTTCATCCCAAGATGCTGCAGAGAATATGACAGAATTAATGTCAAAAGCACTTGGGGTTATCTTAAGGAAGTCATGGGGTGTAAATAAGCATCAGAAAACTGGAGAGGAGCAAATGTATTCAGTTTCTAAGAATGGAAGGAAAAGATTAATCAGGGATTTGTCTATCAGTCAGCTTACCTTCAAATGCCAGAAAATCCTGGAAAGCACAAAGTCTTTGTGAGCACTGCAAGAGAGCAAGGCAATGAGGAAAGTCAAAATGGATTTTTCAGCTGCAAATCCTCTCACAGCAAACTCATCTCTTTTTATGAATGGGCCCTGGGCCTGGATCGAGAGGAAACAATAAACAGCATCTAAAGTCACAGAATGAGCTTTGATGCCTTCTCATTCAAAAGGGAAAAAAGTGGGTTCTGCATCAGTCTCTGTCATGGCACAGGCCCAAAAGGCTGAATAAACATGCTGGACTGATGAAAATGCAGCAATTTTCCTGCAATCCAGGATACTCTTTTCTGAACAGAAGCCATGATATGTGCTTGTAATGGAGTGACACAGGTGCAGCACAACACTCAAACACACCTTTGAGCCAGAGCATGATGATCCATTGCCTAATGTCCTGCCCTCTCACAGAGCAATTAAATGTTCTGTGGGAGACAGCCCTGCTGGAAGGGGCTGTGATAAAGGAAGGATCTGCCTCCACTAATGGCACTGACTCACTTCCCAAAAGCTGAAATCACTAAGTGACCATCAGTAATTAAGGCTCTGACACATTCTAAAATTCCTTTTCCTATTCACTGGCCAGGATTGAACCTTCCCTCTGAGCTGCACATGAAGCCAGTGCAACATTGATTCAGCACTTTCACAAACCTCTTAGCATGGGCACAAAAACCCCAGAACTTTCTGCCACAGCTTGTGAGAGGCAACCTTCACTAGCTAAGACTGATGAATTTTAACATCATTGTTCTTATCTAGTTATATAGGAACACAGGCTCAGTAAAAACATCAACCAGCACAAACAATATAACCTGTTATTTACTACAGAAATAGTAAATAAATGCTAGGGCACAAATCACAGCCTATGTTAATGCAATTCCTGTCTGTGCTGGCAGACCGGGGTTACATTTCTGAAAACATATTAGAAATAAATCACAAAAAAAAAAATCCAAATGACATGTAGTAAATATAAATCCATCAAGTGTTAAGGGGCAAAAAAGACTGCCCTGAAGTCTCTGTGTGTCCTGCTCATGAAAAGCAATGAGTTGGTAGAGTTACCTTCTTCCTCCTTTGCTGTAAATATTACATTAATTGGTTTTGCTTGGAGAAGTACAAGGGAATTTGCACTAAAAGCAGATGAAAAGAGCCAGGAGAGCAGGAAGAAAACAGCTTTGGAGAGCAGTGGGCAGAGTGGATGTGCTGCTGGGAAACACCAGAGCAGCACTGGTGGGAACCAGTGTGGTGCTCCTGCTTTCCCATGGCAAGGCTTGAGGGGTGGAGCAGGCTGGATGCCCAGGTCCTGCACAAGCACAAAACACATTGTAGAATACACAAGTCCTGTTTTGTTCATGGATGCAGCCCACTGGTAGGGGGAATTTTGATTGGGTTTTTTTTGGTTTTGTTTGTTGTTTGTTTTTATTTTAATGATCCTTCAGGTTTTGGGGGATTCACATTGTGTTCCTGGTAGGGTAAATACCTATATAGGATAAAAATGAGCTTTATGGGCTTGTGCTGTCCTGATTTGCACAGCTCTTTTTTGTGTCTATGCTAGCAGGCAGAGCTCTGCTGGACAAGCATGGATTTCCCAGGAGTGCTCCTAGGTGTGCAGGAAGAGGGAAAAATATAAAAAATTATGATCTCAGAAGCTCAGCAGATGGAATAGTTTAAAGCAATGGCAGTAAAATTTCTGAGTGCTGGCAGGGATTTGCATGTTGTGTGCAACAGGTTCCTTGAAGATGTGTGATTGCATCCAGAGGGTGAGGCAGACTTCAGTGGGGACTGCTGGCAGGGAGGGAATTGCAGCATGGCTGGAAAGTCACACAGCAGCTTTAAAGTTCACATTCTCTGTCCCAGGCTGTCCGGGGCCAGCAATGTTTGGTGGTGAAGCAATGAGGGATTTAGAATTAGGAGCTGTCCTGAATTGTCCTTCCTGGCCTAATGTGGCTTCCTTCTGCAGGTGTGGACCATGCTGGGGAGGGACTCTGAGCTGTCCTGATGGCTGCAGACCTCAGAGCTGCTCTGGGCTGCCTGGCTGTAGCCCAAGCAACCTTGCTGTAGAGCTGGCACCAAGCCACAGTGCAGTCACAAGTGTCACCTCTGTGTGTTCCCTGTGCCCTCTTTCTGGTACATTCTCTTCTGCAGATTTTGGGTTTTACTTAGCATAAATCCTGTAGGATTTTACTTCTAGCTGTCCTTTTGACAGTAATGGACCATTAACTAACAGGGGATAAAACTGAAAGCATAAATCCCTCTCCTTTAGGGAATTAGAAAGCAGGTTGAGGATGCAGGCTGTGAAAGGCAAGAGTTCACTGTGATCTCAGACAAGACCTGAATAACTGTCCCTGCCAGGCATCCCCACCTGTGCCAGGTGAGGAACAAGAAGGCAGAAGTTGAGGTTTGTGCTGCAGGACTGTTGGCACCTGGAAAGCCTTTAGTCCTGATGTTTGAGCTTGTTTGCCATGGTCTTCCCTGTAAGACAGTGAGGGCAATCTGGGCTGCTGAGGAGTTATCTCCAGAGATTGATGCTGTCTCTGATTGGAAGTTGGGTGTTTTTATCTTTTCTGAGACAGGGTGAGATGAGAAGAGCCAGAGCTTTGCTCATGTCAGAGGTGAGGGAGGAAAAAGCACAAGGAGTCTCTGCCCCAGGGGAGTGCCCAGCCTGCTCCCAGCCAGGCAGTGGGGCGAGGTGATCAGAGGATGAGGCAGCTCTGCAGGCTGGGGTGTACCAAGTCCAGTTCCCACTCCTTTCCCTGGGGTCTCCAGTGATGTAGAAGGGCTCTGCTATGTGTCTGTGGGAGTGAATTTGCTGATGACTCCCTTCACTAGACCTTGAGGTCAGCCCCTACTGATTAAAAAAGTTAATTACCTTCCTCTTGCAGGAATTACTCTATTTTCAAGGTCTCCCAGGCCATTAATCAAGCATCTTCTTTTGAAAGCAGTTTTAATTAAAAGTAAGTCATCATTAGAGCCAGGTGGCCAAGTCAGAGGGGGATGTCTTCAGAGACCTCACTGGGCTCTGTGTGGTGAAGGGAGTGCTTCATATTTATGCAGCCCCCACACCCCAGCCTTCCCCCCACTCCTGGTGGGTTTTGAGTATTCTTTTTAAAGTGTCAAGCTGAATATTTAAACACTGTTTAAATTCTATAATTTACAGGCAAATCTTCAAAAGAGTTCAGTCATCTCTTGGTGCTGAGAGTGTCTCTGCAGCAGCCCCCACTGCTGTGCTTTGGGGTCAGACTCAAAGGGTCAAGTAAAAGACTTAAAATTACAAAGTTTGTGGTCAAAATTAGATATTTTGTCTTTGCTTTAGGATATTTTTAAGTTCATTTACTGCTTTTATTACCACATCTCTCAAGTGCCCCGGTGGTGTCCAGGAGGTGGCAGTGGAAGAGCATCCATCACTCCACAAGCACGGGGATCTCTGGGCTCACCAAGGGCAGAATCAGGGAGTGCTGTACATCACAGCACAGCAAACAGATGCATTTTGGGGTGTTTTAAGAGGTACCCCCTGTCTGTGATGCCCCAGGTGCCAGAATCTGTGGCTGCACAGTTAATAGCCTGGAAATGTGTAAGGAAATTTGTTCACTTGAAAGCCAGGAGGAAAAAAGGGGACAGTAAATCCATGGGAAAGAAATCTGAAACTTTTTTAGAAAGAACATAACTGTGGACAACATTTTAGGACTGTGGGAGAAATGGGAGGCCTCGATTAAGTGAAATTTCAAATTCTTCATGCACCCACAAATATTTTTTATCAATTTTCATTACTTATTTTCTGTATTTATTTTCCCAAGAGGTTAGGAAAGGCTTTTTTACTCTGTTGCAATAGGCTGCTTTATGGGTATCAGATCCTTACTTTAATCACTGTCTTGCATATATGGACTTTGCCTGGCTTCATGTAATTGCATCTCCTGATGACACCACAGCCTTGGGAAACTTGTTTAATGAGCTGAACCCTCTCTAAAGCATTCCCATCCACCCCAGCCTGCAGCAACCCTGTCAGTTTTTGACAGGGGGGTCCTGTGTGTGTTTAAAGGCTCTGCCTGCTGGGCTGGGGGCAACTGATGGTGGTGGAAGGGCACTGGGCTCATCAGAGGCTGAGTTCTGCTGGGAAATGGGATGTGAGGGATGCTGGGGGTAGAGAACACAGGTTTTGTTTCTCTAATGAAGAAAGAATTAGTGAGAAAACAGCTGACTAAAAGGTTCCAGGGAAACAAGGAATAATTTACAAGAATACTTTGGTGAATAAAGACCCAGCCACTTTATCAAATGTTTTAATGCTGAAGGGAAACTGATATTAATTTTTTGTGAAGAAGTGGTGCTTGATAAACCTGCTAGCTCCAATTCAGGATTTAGTTTTAGCTCTGCATTAGGATGATAATTACATGTATTTGGGCTCGGCCTCATGGTTTATGCCACGTGGACTCCAATCTCCCCGAGATGTTAGGAGGAGATATCTCAGATCTGGAATTCTTCCCCTTCCTAGAAACTGGACAAAATGTGTGGAGGGAAGAGCTGCTGCATCCTGAGGGCTTCTCATGTAGAGGGGGAACAAAATGAAGTTTTTCTAATTCCCAAAAGGGACCTTGGGAATATTGTATAACAGGAAAGAGGTTGGAACTTCCCTTGTATTCCATTTTCTCTCTGATAATGTAGCTTAGAGTAATCTGTAGGATTGCCATTTTTGCAACTATTTCTAAATAGGTGAATTATGAATCTCGTGTAGCTCCACATTACCTTTTATCCACCTCACTGAGTCTCAATATTTGAATTAAATTAAATAGCTTCAGATTTAGAAAGCTGTACTGACACTCTTCATTTAGTTTTCATTCACAACTGTTAAAAATTTTAAAACCATTCTTGTGTCAATCCAGCCTTCTCCAAACCCACCTTCCACCCATTTTTAAATACCTCATGTGAGAACTGGAAGAGAAAGTGCTTGCCTAATTATCCCTATTTTGAGCACTGTAAATTAAGCTGTTCATGTGAATAATTTCTTCATTTAGCAATAAGCAAAGAATGTTAAGAACTGTGAAATAATGCAAATTTTGTCAGACACTGTACACAAGGTTTTTGGAGAATAAGAACTGTTTGGAACAGTGCTTTCCACAATGCCTTAAAAGTGAAGAAACCCATATTTTTGTCACTACAGCAAAACACAGGTCTTCAAAATCTTCCTTTCACTTTGTCTGTGTTGTTGTCAGAACTTTGACAGGTGATGATTTGCATTTCCTCTGTCCTCAGTCTGTGACAATTTTCCAACAGGAGGTAATATCAAAGCAATCTAAAATTAGCTGTGACAAGTGACAATTGCATGGGTGGCACAAAAGGCTTTTACAAATAGACATTATTTTATGCAACAGACATTAATACATGTTTTAATGAAGGAGTGATTCACAATGATAATATTATTGACTTGTTAAGATTAAACAGGTCTGCCATATGCTGTCGAGTGCTTCAGATGGTTTCAAATTTTTTTTTTTAAATCTATGCATATTAACAACAGATGTTGAATTTTAAAATGATCCAATAATCGAGGGGAAATCATTCCAAAGCTGAGTGATAATTTGTCATGTAATTATTTGAAATACTTGTATGTATTATATATTGGTTATTTAGCTCATAGCTGGCTCTTGCACATGATATTTTTTGTCATCTTACTTCCTCCAGAATTCCCTCCAGTTGCTGAGGAGTGGGTTAGTTGAACACTTGCCTTGGAACTCCATCCCTAAACTTTCAACTATTTTTATTTTAAAAAATCCTTTCACAAGCACATCTGCCCTCAACTCCTGTGCTTGTGGACTGTACAGAAAGGGGATGTGGGCCTCACCAGAATGCTCCTGCTTTTGCCTGGCTTGCCCCTGTGCACTGAGGGGGTGAGGGGATGGAAGAAAGGTACCACAAAGCAAATACACCGAGGTGACACGCCACAGGTGAGGGACCCTGCTCTCAGAAGGACTGAGTGGCTCCTACACTGATGCAGGAACAGCCCCTGGGTGATTACAGATTTACCCTTTGGCTGGTTATTGTTAGCTTGAAGATCAGAAATTTGGTTTTTTTGCTTTTTTTCTTGCCCTGCCTCCAGGACCCCACGATGGAGCTGGTTCACAGCACAATCTGTTGCTTCTCCTTCCCACTCCCAAGCACAGCAGGTCACAAACTGGAGCTGTGGGTGGTGGCAGCCTGGGACCGTGCACCATGGCTCCTGTGTTGTTTGCTCTCACATTTTCACCTGTCTTGTGGGTGTCATGGGGTAAACAAACACATCTCCCTGTGGCTGGGGAGCTCTAGAAAGAGAGACAGCACCTGGAGCTGCTCAGCCTCCCCAGAGCAGAGCTGTCACCTTTCTGGTGATGCTGCTGGGGAGGAGCTGAGCTGCACTGAGCCATCCCCAGCCCACACCCACCACCAGCTTCTCACAAAGCACAGCATTAAAACCACTCCTGCTGCTGTGGGCCACCAGCTGCCTTTCCAGCATGTTTTCTGGAGACCCAGAGCTGTGCTCAGCAGGAGAGGCAGAGCTCATCTCCACGCTGAAAGCTGCAAGCTTCTCTTTGCAGTCCTCTTGCTGCTGCTTGGCTCCAGTGCCTCATGGAAATGTAGGAATTGTAGGAAACATAGGTGTAGAGATTTTTGGCATCATCTCCTTCTGGATGTTCCCTGCAGAAATTAAAAAGAAAACCAAAACAACCAAACAAAACAAAACCAAAACAAGCCAACAACAACAAAAAACCCAAAACCAATAAACAACAAAACAAAACAAACAAACAAACAAACTAAAACCAACCAACCAAAAAACAAACAAACAAAACCACAGGGAAATCAACATAAGCAAGATACAAAGGATGGAGCTTCAAATAGGTGGCAGTGATCTCAAATTGATTTCCAATGGGCTACACTGTGATAATCAACATAAGCAAGATACAAAGGGTGGAGAGCCCAGTCAGCTTCAAATAGGTGGCAGTGATCTCAAATTGATTTCCAATGGGCTGGAGACATGAATTGGGGAGCTCTTGAGTGTGTGTTTTATTATTTGTATAGATTACTAACTTCATTGGCTTAATTTGACAGAGCAAGCTGTAGAAAGGGAAAGTCAATCCCATCTGCTTCTTGGTGAAGAGAGTAAATTTATAGATCCTAAAGGGGCATAACTCCCAGTGAGATACATGAGCTTCATGCCCTTTACCTCTCACTTTTTACCCTGCAGGGAGGCAGCCTGACTATCAAGTAGTTAGTCCTGAATCGTTTAGGTGGGAAAACACCTCTAAGATCATCAAGTCCAGCACTGCCAAGCCCACCACTAAACCATGTCCCAGGTGCCACATCTTTTAAATCCCTCCAAGGATGATGAGTCCCCCATTGCCCTGGACAAACTGTTCCAATGCCTGACTCACCATTTGGAGAAGAAATAATATCCAATAATATCATAGATAGATAGATAGGAGATATATATATCCTATGCTATATAATAATAACCTAATATCCAATCCCTGTGCAATCCTGTATGGATTCCTAAAAGAGAGAGCACTTAGATATCTTTTTCTTCCCCAGGGAGCAATGAAAAAATGCCAATATTCCTAATTTCAGGTGGCAACAACCTTGAGGGTCCAGCTTCCACTGAATAGTTGATCAATGGCTTCAAAACTGGAGGAGAGTTAGGAGAGCAGGGAGCAGAGAAACAACTAATGCAAAATTTTATTGAGATCAGCCTGGGGAAGCCTGTCTCATTTGGTTATGTCACTACAGAGTAAGAATAGACTTCAAACCTGCTCTTGAGACAGGGATTGTGAAAATGATTTCCGAAGGAAAAGTTCCATTAGTATAGGATGGATACCTCAGATGCATCTGCAGCTCCTCTCTGGGACTTTCAGTGAAGCATCTTCTTGCTGTGGAGGGAAATCAGGTGCAAAGGATCAGTTAGTGATGGTTGTGACCCAAAATGAGGTCACTGAGCATGGGGAGAGTATTTACTTGAGGTAAACACAAAAGTCAGAGCTGCAAGTGTCAGGCCAGGCCAGCTGGAAATCCACACAGCAAATGGTTCAGTTCAGAGCCTCTGTGTCTTGCAGAAAGAAGAGAGAAGAGGATATTCTTCATTTTAGGAAGCCCTTTTCCCTTTAGAAAGCTCTCCCTCTCTCTGTGCCTTCCATGAGGCAGAAATGTTTGCTTTGACCCTTGAGCAACATTTTCTTCAGGGTAAGGAGGAGGAATGTGATTACTTGTTCCCTGAGAAAAGAAAAAGATTGTGAGCAATGAGAGGGGAGGGCTAAATGTAAAAGTTTGTACTACATTTCTTCATGCAGAAATGGCCAAGATGGCAGTGGCTTTACCACCAGCATGTTGTTTTTGTCTTTACCTTCTTCTTGTCTCGTGGGGAGATTGATTGATTGGTGCATTGTACAGTTCTCTTTCACATTTTTTTTATCCCCAGATGCAGGTGTACAATTTTCAGCTTCTGTCACCCTAAACAACTAATTGTAACTCACCTTTGACACCACAACAAGGAATATTTGCTGAATTAAAACTGTACAGAGCAGCTGTTGTCCAACAGGTATGAAAAACCCCAGCTTTCCCCATCCATCTATCAGCTGTGAAAGGCTCACCCTGCTCCTGTGAGTGATGCTCTCATAGCAGGAGCTGCTTTTGCCCCCCAGAAAAACTGACATTCCCCATGGTACAAATGTAACTCTGTGTTTTTTTCAGCCAGGAACAAGGAACATTTATTTAAAGCAATGCATTGCACAGACAAGTTAGTTTTTGGTGACTGTTCTGAGTAGATATCCCTGAGGTGGGGAAAGACCAACTCTACCTGACCCTGACTGAGGTTTTATTGTTTTCCTTTGGCTGCCTGATCTCAACTTTAGTGAGCTTTGGTCACTTTCTGATCTAATTCCTGATCAAACACTGGCTTACTTTTCTATGTGTTTCATGGGTACATTGCCTTTGAATGGCAGCCCCACTCTTGACCACAGGGAGTGGTTTATATTTGATCAAGCATTAGTGTAGTTAATAAGTTTATCAAGTTTTGTGCCCAGCTGCTCTACAAAACAAAAGCATGCCATGATTTCTTAAACTGCAATTAAAAAATATACCACCAAAAATGCCTCAGTGATGAGCTCTGGTCCTTCCAAGAGCTGCAGCAGCTCCCTGGAGAGGGGTGGGAATTAGCAAACACGTTTCACATGACAGCTTCCAATATATTTATTTGAATAACTGGATTACAGAAGTGCATCAACATGCCTCTAAATCTTATTATTGTTTATTACTGTGGATATCAGACAAAACAATAATTAAATTGGGCAGAGATTCTTGGGGCTCAGTTAACAGAATTGAGGCTCATTGAATGTGGCTGTGCTTTGTTCTCTACCCTATGGAACCCCCAGATTTCAAGATCAGGACGGGACCTCCTTTGTGCAGGGAAAGCCTGGAAAAATGGCATTACAGGAGCACTGAGGGGGCTGTGGAGGAGAGAGAAGGAGCTTCAGGAACCCACAGCTGGGGAATGCAGATCTTTTCAAGGTGCATCTGAAAACCTTCTTGTGAGGAGGGCCTGAAACGAGGGCAGGCTCTGAGCTTTCTGCTGCAAATTCACCTCCTGACGGAATCAGGGCATGTACAGGTTAAACCAGCACTTAGATGAGGGTACCAGCTGTGATGGGCATCTCCAGGAGCTGCCAGACCTTGGCACTGCTCTAAGAGCAGCTCCAGAGGCAGCCTGAAGTGAGATTGCATTTGTCAGTGGGAACAATCTGTGCACTGAACAGCCCCTCATTTCTGTCCCAAGGAAAAGCAAATAGAGAGAGAAATCCTTGTTTGCTTCATGCAGCTCTTGGCAGTCACCATCTCCAGTCATTATTGTTCAAGAGAACATGAATAAGTCAAACTGCAGTGATGGTAAATGAAAAATATGATGTGTAAGGAGGAAAAGATCCCAGGACTGCTGTGGTTTAGAAGTCTGGGAAGACTCCACTGAGCTCTGGATCCTTCTGGGTGACAGCACTCTCTATATTTAATGCAGGAAGTTGTAGACATTATGAGCCACCTCAATGTTAATTGACCTTTCCAAGCTGAAAAATTAGCAGTTTGAATTTACTTAATTTCACAGAAGAAAAATCTCTAAAAATCAGGATTTTTGTTATTTGAAGCTGTTTTTTGTGTTGTTGTTTCAGCACTGTCTTCGTGTCCTGCTCTTTAAAAGAGTCCTGAAAATGAGATTGAAAAGCTTTTAAAATTAGGTTGGTTTGTTTGGAAGTGGGTTTTTTGCCTTTTTCGGTGACCTGTTATTCTAGTAACTTACTATATTGAGCTTCAAGGAAAAGCCATTTCCTGAAATTCAGCAAAAGCAAAACATTCTTTAGAAGGTCACTCAAGTCCTTAAACTGAGGCAAGGAAGGCAGGCACACATAATCACAGAGTGAATGCAAGTAATGCCCAATTTAAATGGACCTTCGTCTTTCAGTGCCTCTGTAATCAGCTTTTAATGTCCTCATTAGCAGCAGTAGAACAACTTGAGCAAGTTCGTGAAATGGGATTTCAAATATTTTCCCAGCACTTTTCCCAGGGTGCGCATACAGATGTGGGAGATTTTTTAATCAGATTAATTTTACTGAAACAAGATGAGCAAAATTATTTTCACAAATTCACAGTAGGATTGCATTTACAAACTAAAGCAGCCATCCTCTCTCTTCCCCCTCCCCTCCTGTCCATTTGCACTGCCCCCAGCAGAGACATCTCTGGCCATGTATGCTCAGAGAGATGCCCTTGCTGACCATGGCCAGAGCTGCCCCTGGATTGCGCTGCTTTTTTGGCTGATGGCAGTTCAGTGCCAGGAAGTTTCTCATGCTATCCCCGATTGCAGCTGAGCAGAACTTTGACCTGTGCACTTAACTGTTATACCAGATATTTTCAGGGAGGAAGAAACTAGAAACCATTAGGCTGATTATAGCTTCTAACTCCCTTTGAAAGGTGAATTTCAAAGGAAATTGTTTCTTCCCAAAAAAGGAAGGAGAACACCTGCCCCTCCTTTATGTTTGGCAGCTCTTTCTTTGACTGGCCATGCAATGCTCGTGCTTGGCTCAATATCCATGGCCCCTTCAGACTTCTGTCTCTTGGGCCACCTCCAGGAGGGCAGTGCCAAAGCCTCCAGCTCTCTCTGGAGATCAAAGCTGATGGCAGCATTGCCACATATCAAAATCAGTTCCTCAAGGAATGATGGAATTTATCAAGCACTGATGAGGCTGTGAGGACAACTCAGCTGACTTGCAGTAGGGTCAGCAAAATGGGGCTGTGTGAGAACAAATTTTTGGCCCTGACCACAGGAATGCTGTGAGTCCTCTACCCTAGAGCCTGTGCTAAGGAATGGACTCTGGGTCGACACACAGGTTTAATTTTTACCCAATCCAAAACACTCCCTCTTTGGGATATTTTGGTTTCCTCTTCATCCTTGCTTCTCTTTGTCCCCAAAACCCATGTCTGTACTGACAATAACATCCAAAACTGATAGGAAGGATCCCTGTGTCTTATTGTGCTTGCATCTCCTTGGCTTCTAACTCCAAGCAAAGCAATAAAGATACTTTTGAGGCATGACATCTCCCTGTCATTCTCTGTTAGAAGTGGAGATGCACATGGGACTTGTGTAGTTGCAATTGAGCCCTAAGGGCAAATGTCAGCAATGAGGACTAATTAAAAGCAGAAAAGACTTACAATGTTCATGTACAAAGGAGGTGCACTCCCACCAGCTCTCATTTACAGCACCACACTGGCCATAATGCAGTTTGTAGCGGGTCCAATTTTCTTCTTCCTCCAGGCAAACATTTTTTTCAGCTCCCCCCTGAAGCTGTCATGGAGCCAGGCATAGAGGAAGGCATTGGTACAAGCAGACATCATTGCAAACCAGTGACACAGCAGCTGGATGAAGTTGAAGTACTGCTTGTCAATCAAGCTGATGTCAATGTCCTTGATCATGTTGAAGATGTGCAGGGGCAGCCAACAGACTCCAAAAGCTGCCACCACTAAGACCAGCAAGCGAAAAGTCTTTCTCCTCCTGGCACGGTCCCACTCAGCTTGGCCCTGGGTGACATTGCCTGGGACGACACGGTTCTTCAGCTTGACTGAGATCCTCAGGTAGGACAGGGAGATGACAGCCAAAGGCAATACATAGGTGATGATGAGGGTGCTGTAGGCATAAGCCAAGCGATCTCTTTTCATGTGGAACCAAAACTCCTCGCAGATGGAGAAGTCCAGCTCAGGGAACTCTGCATGGTAGGTGTGCACCAAGGCTGGGGCAGCCAAAGTGCAGCTCAGCAGCCAAATAGCAGCCAGGATGTAAGCACAGATGGGGATGGTGAGCCTCCTGCGGAACGGGTACACTGTGGCACAGTACCTGTCCACAGCTATGACAGTCAGGGTGAAGACAGACACAAACACCGTGACAGGTTGCATCAGGAAAACAAAGTAGCACATGAAGCGCCCATAAACCCAGCCCCGGGGCTCAAAGGCGTAGGCCAGGGTCAGGGGCACACAGGTGGCACACATAAGCATGTCTGAGAAAGCCAGATTGCCTACCAGAAAGTTGGTGACGTTGTGCATTTTTTTTGTCTTGCAGATGACATAGATGAGAAGGTAATTCCCAATGACACCAATAAAAACCACCAGCGAGTAGCAGGGGATGATGAGTGGCTTGAAGGACTGAACAAACTGAAGCCCTGAGAATAAATTGCTGGTGTTGCTGTGAATCGCAGAGAGGAAGCTTTGGGAGGTTAAATTGTCCGAATTCATCATTTTCCTCCTTTTGTTGTCTGCCCGTCGGCTGAGTGAAGTAGTTAGCACTGCGCTGCTCCTGCACTCAATCAGTGGGGTAATGAATGGATCACTGGCTGTCCAGAGGTTGCCACATGGATAGTAAACAAGCAGCTGTAAATGCAAAAGGTGAACTTGTAACCCTCGAGAGGCAGCTTTCAGCAAATCCTAAGAAAAAATCAAATACAACCAATTTCCATTAAAGTCCTCCTGTATTTACTATTAAATCTAGCTTTTGACAGCATGCCACTTAATAAACATTTAATGCAGTGAGTACTTACTGCTGGGGGTTTTTAATCCCATATGATTTTCCTGTGGATGCCAAGAAGTGCCCTAGATGTCTGTCTTCTGCAAATCCAGGAGCGTGTATGTGTGTGTGTGTGTCAGAGAGAAAGAGAGAGAGAGAGAGAGAGAGAGAGAGAGAATATATGAGTGAGAAAGAGGGCGATGTGCATTTACAAGCTAAGTGGAGATCACTGTTTTTAAACAGTCTTCACTACTAGGTCATGACAGATTTATGTATAAGCTTTTATCCCCATTGGCTGCCCTGGGTATTACGTTGGTCTCTGTGTGTTTTTTACTGATAGTAATTAGTTCTAGAATATCCTTTCAAAAATTCTCCTCTCCTTCCAGTGCATCTATAATTGCCCCTCACATCTAAAAATCAATTTAGTTTCATTAACATGGACCTGCACAGTATCTAATCCTAGATTAGATTTTCCAGAGCCCCCAGAGTGTCCAAAAATACTACCTGTAATTTTGTTGCTATAATGTGACTGTAAAATAGAATTTTAATCACATGCTGAAGGCAAATAAATGTTTATGCCACTAGAGGGTCTCAGCTATGTACCTGTGAATGAAGTTAGGATTAGAAATGTGCATTTAGCTTGTTGCACAAAGGATCTTATTCTACTTAAATTTATTTTCCACTGGTGGTACAATGTTTACTCACCCACTATGGCTATGTTCAGTAGAATTTACACATCTTTAAAAGTAAACAAACACGTATGAGCATCTCTAAGGAAATATTAGCATCCAAATAGGTTAGATGTAAGGGTTTACCTACAGAGAATTACAGCAAACTTCTACTAGTATTTCAGCTACCCAAAAATATTGGGGGGGGTTTCGTCACTCCTGAATTAGATTTATTAACCTTTTCTATACCAGACAAATGTTAACTGGTCAGTAAAACAATCTATAGTTGTTTTGCTTGCTTCAATTAGAAAGCAGAAAAATCAGGATAAGTGCTTACAGAACATTTGCTTAGACATCCCCATCCAGCTCTTGTCTATTGCTTTAATTCTAATTTAACTCTTCCTCATTTCAACCAGGACTGGGATCTCATCAGGTGAAAAACAGTGAAAATCCACTGCATCCATTTGTACTGGCTAGAGAAACTAAAAAAATCTATGGAGCAGCCTAACTTCTGAATGCTTCAGAGCAGACGATATTATTAGGTTCTGAAAGACACTCAGGGGATTTAGACACAATTTTAAATGACAGCTTGTGTCCTAGTCAGTAATACTAAGGAAATATTAACCCATTATTTTTTAGGAGGCTATGGGCAGAACCATACCCTTTTGATTTGATGTCATTTGATGTAAATCAGAAGCTTAAATAGACTTAATTTTTGTCCTACTCCTTTCTCTAATCCTAAAACAGAAGTTAACTTGTGTATCCCTTGTTCTGATTAGAGATCTTCTGCTTGTGAAGGATGGGAAATTCAAGCATGGAAAGTGCTGGCTCTGTGCTGCAGCATCCAGGGTTAGATTGTGCCATGGACTGGAATATAGCTGTAATTCCAGCCTGAGGGGAGAACGAGCATGTGACCCCATTGCTCAGGTGTCATCATTCACTGCATGGCTATCGTCACCTAGCCACGACCCAGACTAAAAATGGGATGTTATGACCCACTTCAGAGCCCAATCTGTCCTTTCTGAGCTGTATGGAACTTGAGGGAATGCAGTACCTGTTTATCTCTACATACCCAAATCCAGAACAGGAGAGGGACCTGAGGGGAGAGGTTGCAAAGAGGAAAGGAGATAGGAAAATCCTACTGCTCTCACCACCCAGTGCAGCCACACTGCTTGGTGCTAGGCAGCATGCTGCAGAATTCCCAAAACCCGTCAATTCAATTGGTCCATTTAATGGGGAGAAAAGCACGGCCTGGTTAAAGTAGGATTGCAGTAGACTTCGTACATGGCCCCTTGTAGAAGCCAAAACATAGAAAAATTGAGGGGGGCATATGTAAAAGGCTTTCATACTGCCCACATCCTACTGGAATGACAAGGCTTGTGTGAGGAAAGAAGCCTCACAATAATATCATTGCACATGAAATAATTGAAAATTTCATTTTAACTAAGTGAATTTTTTCTTTCATTCCCAAGAGCTGCAGAGTAGATCCAGTAGATATTGTATTCCTATGAGGAAAAAGGTTAACTCTTCCCTGTGTGGGAAAAATCAAACAGTATCTTCTCAAGACGTCTTCAAGGTCACCTTAATGCTCAGGTCACAAAACTAACCTTATATATTTTTTTCTTTTAAGCTGTACCAGGCAATGTTCCTGCATATTCCCTTGCTTTTAAATTTATTTTCTTCACCTCTGAAAACAGTAACCGATACACCTTTTGTTTGAAGGCTCCCACCTATTTCTCTTAGTGATTTTCTGTTTGTTTTGGCTTCAGGCAGAAAATGTCTTCAGTTCAGCTGTATGCCACAGCCAAGTCTGGAAAGATAATATTTAATAAGGGCTTGAATAGAAAAAGTATTCTAGCAATTCATCCCAAGGAAATAATCTTCTGTCCTTCTAAAACTGCAAATATTAATTTTGTTTAGAATTTCCAAGGCTATCTGACACAGTCCTTCCTGAACAGGCTGTAAGTCCTTTTCACATGCAGAATTTCCTCATTAAAAGAGAAAAGGTCACAGAAACTGCATTACTGCCATATTAGAACTATTTTGACATTCCAGGTGTGTGAGGGTGTCACACACAGGAATGGTGATGAGTGTCTGGTTGAAGCCCTGGTTGTCCTTGATGTTATGTTACATTTAGAGCCAGACCAACACTTCACAGAAATGTCTCACAGCTGAGCTTTCATAATCTCTTATGCTAACCTGCCCAGCTCCACACAGAAACTCTGAGTACAAACATTGGAAATTGCTTTAAGGCTTTACAAGCCATAACTTTTTTTTTTTCTGTCATTAAAGTCTCACAGTTTCCGCTGTTAGTTTTCCATGTTCTTGTTTATTTGTTTTTTTGGGTTTTTTTTTCCATAAACCACAACTTTTTTATGCATCACAGATCTACTTTAAAAATTCTTTCACATTCTTACAGGAATGTTCTGTGCAGAACATCTCAGGTAATACTTGCAGAGCCTATAATAAAAACAGATTATTTGCATATTTTGAATGATGTCAGGCTGGGGATTCCTTTACCAAATTCTTCTTTTGGCCTGCCAGGGAACAAGATTTTATTTCACACAACAATTTCAAGTCAGGGAAGCTTGTCCTTTGCCGATTTTAGCTTATAAATGCATCCTGTCTGTCCCTGCTGTGGACTGAGACATCACAGTCCCTAAACTCTAAGAGCCATGTTTACATCTAAGGTCTAAACTCTAAGAGCCATGTTTACATCTAAGGGGGGGATTTTTTTGCTGTTGTTGTTTTGGGGATTTTTTTGTTGGCTAGGAGTTTCCTGGTTGTTGCTGCTGCTTTTCTCAAATTCAAGGCATCAAACTTTGATAAACACAAGATTTAGATTAAAATAGTTCACTGTAGATGAAAAAGAGTACATAAAGAGGAAATCCTGTAGTCTGATAACAGTTTTATAGGAGATTTTAGACTAGATTTAAGGACAGAAGAAACACACCTCTGTCCTTAGAGTAGACAGAAGAGAGAGAGTAGACAGAACAGGTCACCAAAGGAAGATTTTGTGAAATTAACTTTCCATCTATGTTTTTAAAATTATTTTCTCAATATAGAATATGTAGCAGTTCTCAGTTTGTGTAACTTATGAGAAACCATCCTCTATACCAGAGGAAATATCCTAAGAACTGTGAGGCAAGCAAAGAACAGCAGTGTGTAGGAAGAAATTGGACCAGAAGACAGCAACTATTCGTGATGCTCAGGAACCTTGTTTAGGACTGACCAGCCTTGGTAGCTCTTTTAATTTTACCCTGTTAGCACAAAAAGCAGGGCTGCACCAAGTAAATTTGGTAGAAACACCAAGTTTGGAATCAGAGATGACATACCAGACAACTGCAAAATTAAGCAGTGAAACTTTGAAAGCCTAAGGGAGAGCAGAAGAAAAACCAGTCATAAAAGACAAAATCAAGGTCATCATAATAATAATTTTCGCTGTGGCTTAGGACAAAGCAAATTGTCTCATGGGTCTATAGAAAGGAGCAGGCAGTGCATTTGAAATGCAAACAAAAGAAAATCTACTGCTCTGTGAGAGTCTCAGGCTGAATTTACCTCTACTTTCCTACAACCTCTGGACAATTTTGTTCTTATAAGTGTCTATTCACCAGAGCAGAATTGCACTGTATTCTTTAAAAGCACTGGGGAGGATGGTAAACTCCAGGGCAGGAAAACACACATTTACAGAAAGGAATAATGTTGATGAAAGAACAAATTCACTTTGGGCAAATTTAGGATGAAAAGTAGAACACTTCTAGGTTGGAGGGCAATAAATTACCCCTTGTAATTGTTTGCCTTTTGAACAACCAGTGTATTATGGGGGATAAAAGCATCCATGTGGATGGATTCCCTGCATGGGGCATGGGTTTCAGGAGGTTCCTTTCCATCCTTCATCAACACAGGCTTTGGTCTGAACTCACTCCTACTTGAAAATTATTCCACTATCATCTTTTTCAGGAGTGTTCCTATTGATAAGAGGAAGATAGAATTCAAAAGGTAGAATTAAAATTTATATACCTGCACACCTACATGGGCACAGCTCACTTTCAGTCTTACTATGTTCATAGTATTCTCTGTCATTTTCCAATGGGGAGGTTGTCGCAGTACTGCCTGTGAACAGCACTAGAAACGCACTTAAATATTTTCCAGACAAACTTTCCCTGTTTCTGGTCTGAGCAGCTTATTTACAAAGCAGGGAGAAAGGCAAGGTCAGCACAGGCACTCTGTAAAATCATTTCAGCCACAAGGAACTTCAGCCAGTACAATCACTGATTCTTCTTTATTTGATCTGCCATCCTACAAAATTACTGCTGAGAGACTTGATACAAGCAGCCCTGATTCCTCCACATCCCCAAAACCTTAAAATTTTCTTTCTCAGCCAAACACATGCAGGAATTAATGAAAAAGAAAAGCTAATTTTTTTAAATGTTGGGTTTTAGTGTGCAGTTATGAGGGATTTTTTTTTTTTATTTCTCTGTGTGTGTGTGTGCTGCTGTTGGGGGAGGAGGGGGTTGGTATTTTTTAATTTCTAAGTAAGCACAGGAGACATAGGTTGAACATTAGGATGGTATTTGTGTTTAATATGTTGCTTGAGCTTGTTAAAGTAGAATTTTGCTGAAAAATAGCATTTGGCTAGCAAGTCTGACCATCTCTGTTGAGTTGACTGGACAGACAGCAGTAGAATTTCAGATTTTTACTACAGATTCTTCTGTAAACTCACGACTGAAATGGATCCTTATCATGTTACAGTAAGAGACAGCTGCTGTCTTCAGCATTCCCATGCACAGGACTAGGAAACAAACAAACAGACAAATCCCTGGGACAAAATCTTTAGGAATATCAGAGCTAGAAGTTTTCTTCTTCATCTATAACTGTAATTTTAGGCAATACTGCTGACACATCGTGGTAAAATGGGCTTATTTGTTTTTATAGCTCAGTCAGAACTCACCTGGGAGAAGGTATCTGAATGTCTCTGATCTAAAGGTTGTTACAAGGAAGGATAAAAAGGGAAAAGTATGCAGGCAGATTTGCATACTCGTCAGATCCAATTCCTACTGCTCCAGAAAAACTGGCATTTCTCCTCTGCTCCCAGTCCTGAAGGGATGCAGAGAGCAACACAAACATGTGCCCCGAGCCACAGCAGACCGTGGGAATTGGCTGCCACAAACATCTGCAGATTGGAAGCTGAACCCTGGAGAAATTTCGTGTTCCAGCTGTTCCCTGCAGCCCTGAAGAGCTGGGAGCCGGGGTCCCTGCCCACCCCAGGGTCCTGCAGGCTGTTCAGCCTGGGACAGCAAAGGGCTGCCAAAAAACCCCAACAGCTGAGGCTTGACGGGGCAAAAAGCTGCTCTGGCCATGACACTGCTCTGCAGCACCGCGGAGAAACAGTGCACCGTGGGTGTCAGAGAAGAGGGGTTTGAACACATCCAGGAGGTTTCCCGGCGCCTGCAGCACCAGGGACAGCGGGGACCTGCAGCACCAAGGACAGCGGCACCTTAAGCACCATGGACAGAGACATCTTCAGCACCACGGACAGAGACATCTTCAGCACCACGGACAGTGCCCGCAGAGCCGCAGCTTCACCCCAGGGTGGGCTCGTCCCCCTCCGTGTGACAAGGCAGGACAGCCCAGAGCGCCACTGAAAGGCAAGGGCAGGGTTCTCAGAGCCACCCCTGCACCTGGGGATTCTCCCACTAACTATAAAGTGTGCTTTTCCCACTGAAATACTCTATGTGAAATCCATGAAAAAATGTCGGACCAGAAGATGTATTGAACTCTGCCCACATTGGGGATCTCTCCCCACGAGCTAAAGAAGGGGAAAAGCATTTTCTGCTTCCTGAATATCGTGGTAAACCACAGCAACCAAGCCCCACACAGCTCACTTCCACCTGATGGGACATCAGGGGAACCAGAAGAGTAAAAGTGAAAAAACTCAAGGCTTGAGACAATGGCAGTTTAATACCTACAGTGAAAGCTGTGTGCACAAACAAAGCAGAACAAGGAATTCACTCGCTGCTTACCATGGCAGGCAGGTGTTCCGTCATCTCCAGGAAAGCTGGGCTCCATCACATTCAGTGGCCTCCTGGCTAGATCAATATTATCACTTCAAACATTCCCCCTTCCTTCTTTCCCCAGCTTTACATGCTGAGCATGACACTGTATAATAAGGAACACCCCTGTGGACACTGGGGGTCAGATGTTCCAGATGTGTCCTCCCAACTCCTTGTGAACCTCCAGCCTCCTGCCTAGTGCAGTGGGGTGGGGTGAGGAGCAGAAAAGGCTTTGTCTCTGTGCTGCTCAGCAGTAACAAAAACCTCTCATTTTATCAGCACTGTTTCCAGCTCAAATCCAACAGCCCTCATCAGGCACTGTGAAGAAAATCAGCTGTATCCCAGCAAAACCCAGCACACTGCACCATCCCAAAATTTCCATTTATCTGGGGGTGGGTAAAAGACAGAAGAAATCAACAGCTACCTGATGTTCTTTAGCAACCATGTTGCCATAAGCAAACTTGTTGATTTCATGGAACAATTATTTCAATTAATATTTGTCAAACAGAAAGAAGAAAAAACCCAGAGGACCAACATCATTCCAGCTGCCCTTGATTGTTTATAAAAAGTAATAAAATCCAACTTCCATTTAATTAACTATCCCACTAACAACAATCTGCCTGGGAGCTCTAAAAGCTCTTAATACTAAAGGTTTGTCTGGAGGACTGTCATCTAGTTTGATTATAGTTTGCATAATAATATTATGTAGAGATAAGAACACTATTTAGAATGGAGTTGTTCTGCTCTCTCATGCAAATTCCTGTTTAAAGAAAAAAAAAGAGAAACAGAATAAGAGAGATTGGACGTATATAACCTACATCATCAGAATAAAATTTAACAGAACTTCTAATGAAGCCTTATGCATGTTTTCAGTATGGTTACATTAATAATAAGGAAGAGATGTTTTAAAAAATAAAATAAAATTTTTATAACATCTTCACAGCCAGGCTGGTTTATGATCTTCTTCCCTCAAAATGTAGAGATCTATATTTGCTCTCAGGACTATTCCCTCACTCTGTGTGTGTGTATTGATCCTTTCTACCTACACTTTAACAGCTGGTTTTATTCACTTTATTCTCTTTCTTTGTCTGCATTTCTCTTCCACTGTAGAATTTGTTTTTTTATTTTTCTCTGCTCACAGCAGCCATTAAAGGCATCTGCTCTCAGATGAGTAAAAGCAGTCAAGAAGGATAAATGTGGAAGGAATTAGAGGAACACAGAAGATGAATGATCACTTCATGAGGACTCCTACTTCCACAATTTGCCCCCACACATCACTTCTGCTGTTTATTCTTTCTTGCTATTCTGATATGTGTAGCTGGTTAAAAATGGCAATATTACTGACTAAAGATTCTCTTCCTGTGAAAATCAATGTGAATTTTGCTGCAGATTTCAACATTGTCCAGTTGCTCCCATGCTATTTTCTTTAACATATTTGCTTTAGAATGTTTTTCTCCAGCTCTGTCAGCTTCCCACATTTTTTATTGAACACAAGAAGTTTGAAACCACAAAGACAATCAGATTTCCTTTACAGTGACTCCTTCTGTCTCACCTCTGTCAGCCTCTCCTTTGGATACTCTTCCACTCTTTAATGAGTCCTAGCAAGAAGGAATCCAGCCCCATCTACAGAGTTCCTCAGCTCATGTTTGTAAGTCCTATTATTCCCCATGGATACTCTCCCATTACCTGATTGCTCTTAGATTAAGTTTAATCTCATAGTAACTTTCCCCCAACATTTTTCTTAAAGAATTATGTGGGGTTTTTTTTTTGTTGTTTTCTGACAGCATTTGTGATGGGAGAATTATTCTTACCCACAGGCTCTGTCAAGTACAAGAGCAGCACTAAGAGTCATGATTTAGCTCTAATTTTATGAACACTCTTGTTTCAACTGAATGCACTGGTTGAACTCCCATCAATTAGAAGACTTCAACATGCAGTTGCTACTATAAATACCTATCCCATAATGTATCCATCTTTCCATATGTATTTTTATTCCAAAGAAGAAATTTGGTTTACTTTGCAAGATTTCTAAGTGTTTGTTGTCCATGGTCACTCACTTCAGGGCTGGATGTGACCACCCTCTGACGATGATGAATTATAGTGAAATCATACTCATCAAACAAAGCAGCTGGGAGACTTGGCCTGGAAAATTATTTTGCCAAAAACTTGCAGTTGAAAACTGTAATGTCAAAATAACTAATGGATGAGAGCTTGGCTGAAATCTGTGAGGTCCAGTATGCCCCAGGTCTTTACAGTTCTTACATAACTTTACATATATTTTGTTTCATCATGGCAGCAAAATAAATCTTTCCTATTAAGAAACATAAGTGTTGTTCCAGATATTTTGTTCCCAGTAGTGGTGACTCATGAGCCATACCCTAATTAGAGCAATCTAAAAAAGCCCCATAAAAGTGAGCTGATAGTTATATAGGACTGCTATATAGGACTCATTATTATTTTAACCTATTGCTCAAGCAGTTCTCCAGGTGTGCAGAGGGACTTGCAATAGAACAAGGCAAGACGTGCCCAAACAGAAGACAACTTAATCACTGCAAATGGAACAAGCCCAGAAGCTCACAGCATTTTAAACATGATAATGAACAGGTCTTTCTGACACCAAGCAAAGATCACTGTCAACTCGACACCAGAGACGATGAATCTGAGGCTGGGTAATTTTTACCCTGAAGCAGGATAGATATTCCTGGTAGAACTGACAAGGGAATCCAGATCTGCTGATGTCTTATGTAGGCAAACCACCTGTCCTTACTACTGTGTGAGGTGTCATCACTCAAGAGGAACAAGAAGACAAGAATTTCTAATTAACCATTCTCCCTTTCTCCTGTTTCTTTTCTAACATTCTAAAGCCAGATTTGAGCAGACAAAATCAAAATACACAGCTCTAGGCAACAAACTACTCCAAAGCCTCTTCTGAAGATGCCCACATTATTGTACTTTCAAAAAGGCCAAAACTCTTTTCTATATCAATAATGGTTCCTATTTTTGTTCTAGTAGGAAAAAGAGCTTTTAAGCCTGGTTAGAGTTTTACTCAGCAAAAGTATTATACAGTATTCTGTCTCATAGAAAATGAAGAAGGAAAAAAAGCCCCACTGAATTCTTGCATCTCAATTATTCTTTTGGAGCACTGAAATATTATTCCTATTCCTTTGAAAGCTTGAAGAGAAGTGGTGTACCTCAAAAACAGTGAAGAAAGCATTGTTGACAGGGGGTGATTATGTAAGATGCATAGTTAAGAGCTCAGAAGAACTGAAGTACCTGTATTTATTTAAGCTTTTCTTTCTTTCTTTGTTGTTGTTCCCATTGAGTATTTTAATTGAAAAATACACAAGAGCTTCTAGAATATTCATGGAAACATGCCGTCAAATGGTAACTTCTTTCATTCAGTGGAATTCTGAAGGAACAGCAGCAGTTTGATTCCATGTTGAAGGAAGTGAAACACTTGGAGGAGTTGTGGGATGAGACTGCCATTGACATAGAGGTTTTTTGCAGGGCCATAGGTCACAACTTTTGAAACAGAGTGAAAGGGCTACTCCTTGCAGCCAGAGCTCACGCCAGAAAAAATCAAGAGAGGTGGTGGACCAATAGATCAGTGCTCACACCAGCTGTTCCTTAAGTGAAGATCTCATTTTTCAGGATAGAGTTTCTAAAATCTCAACCTTTGTTCTAATTTATAGTGAAAATTAGGAGCTTTGAAATTATTCTTAAACCATTTTTTCTCCACTTCCCCTGAAGCACGTTACCCCACAAAGCTCTAGTGAAGTCAACAGCTCAAAGGAATGTTTCAAATCTCTTCATTTTTATGCTTGGGAAAATGGAGCTGCCATGAGTCTGGACTGTGAATACCTGGGGTGTATTCCTCAGCCAATAACTTCCTGCATCTCAGACTCAAGAGTTTTTATTTTAATCTGAAAACTCCATCTTTGCTATCGATGCAATAATAACCCCCCTGCACCCTGGCTTTAAATATTCAGGGCTGTAATTCCCCTTCACATGACCTCTGAACCAAACCTACACAGCCCTGGGTTCACACCTCGCTTCATGACAGAAAGTTTTAACAAATTACAATGAAACCTCAATAGCTGAAAGCAAGACAAAGGCATCTTTTAATCATCAAATTAGCTGGAGGGAAGAGCTGGAACTGCTTTCAGTCAGGAAAGAAGGGGAAATCATTAAAGGAAATCATCCCTTTTTCTTTCCCCAAGTAATTAGAAGAACCATCTGTATGTTCATTTCACTACAGTGAAGGGTGTGGATTAGCATTTCAGAGAGATTTGAGTTCAACCAGCAATACTTTGATGTGTTAAAGTGAATGATGGTAAAATTTCTAAGGCTTTCAATGTTATACAAGTTTAAAAGGGTACACATGTCACTTTCCAGTCATTCTTTTTAAACTACTATTCAGCAGAGCCAAATTTACATTCAGAGAATTTTCCTTTTATCTCCAAAAGCATATTTAAAATATAATATGTTCCCATTAAAAGAAATGCATTGTTTACAGAATGCCCAACTGTAACCCTGTGGATCTGTAGACTATGCAGCACGCACTGCCAGAATGAAATGAAAAATGTACAAAAGGCTGATAAAAAGAATCCAGATGTAAATAAGCTAAATAAACCTTTTAGTTATGACTGCTTTTACTCAAAGGGAAAAGTAACCTTTCAAATATTTTTTTGGTGATTTACAAAGGGAAAGCAAAATTTCAGGCACAAAATCACAAATAACTAAAGCACAATGAAAAGTGAAAATGCAAAAGTGCTACAGGCCTGGTTTCACATATATAAAACAGCAATCTCTAGCGTGGGACCAGCTCTGGTTAATCTGGAGACAAATCTTTCCCACTATTAGTTCTCCAAATACTATAGAAATCTGCACTTGACCTGAGGCAGAATGGAAATTATAAGATAATATAATAGACCCTACAGATCTCATAGATAAAAGGCCATGGGATGTCTAAATTGTTCAATCAAGACCTCTCCATGATTGGAATGAAGTCCTATGGATAAGTGAAGCTGAATTCAGTTTTCCCAAGATTCTTTGTCACTGTCCAGTTCTCTTAATATACTAGTTCAGGTCATTACACAAAGTTCTGTCTATTTATTTACCAAGAAATTGTCAACTCCAGCTCCATCATGCTTAGGATTGCCCTCCATGAGCCCAAGTCTTTCCTCATCATCCATCATAATAACTAACCAGTTAACTGAAAATAAAAATGCACATTTGAGGAAAAAGAGCTTTGAGACTTGGCCACATCTTTGAAATTCCCAGCCACATCAAGAAAATAGCATCTTTTCCCTTGAAACCAAATGAAATTTCCAAATAAAACCACAATACTCCAGATCTGGGCATTGCAAAACACTAAGAGCTCTCACCATTTCTTACAGAAATAATTAGGGAGGGGTCTCAACCCCCCACTACAAATCTCTGCAATACCTTTGCTCCATAAAAGAAAACAGAATATGGAGAATGTTTGTCCAAATGGGAGCAGTTCAAAACAAGAAGAATGACAGGGGAAGATAGAAGTAATTTATTTTGCTGCATTAGTTTTGTAAAATAGCTGATGTCATGGTGTCATTTTACCACCATGCTGAGTCTTGTTCTTGCATTCTACAGGCCAAGGATTTTATCAAGACAATATTAAAATGAGGTGGCTATTGATTAATTAAATTTAAATTAAATGGTGCATTGTGGCATCTCAACCTGATTGAACTTGAACACACACACACATACCCAAAAAGAAATTATAATTTGTAATGCCTCTCAGTGTTCATGAGTCATAATAAGAGAGTTTTCTGCTAAAATAGGTGTCCACTAATACACTGTGATATTGTGGCAGAGGTTCACAAGGGCTGAATTTATTCCAGGGAGCTGTATCTCCCTGGGGTCTGTCAAATACGACACTGAGAGAAGGTAGTTAAAAAGAAGCAAAATTCATCTGTTGAAGGGTTTGGAACCCAAATTTATCAGTCCATTATCAAATGGGTTTTTGTTAGTTCTGTTTGGTTTTTTTATCATTCTGTTAAAAGTAATTTCTTTAAAACTTAATAAGTTTCAGGGTTATATTCTCTGATTAACATGCTTGATTCAATTACTCAGACACTCTTTAACACACTTTATACTGTACACCATATAACTTCAGCCTCAAAAGGGTCGAGAAGGTCAGATCTGAATGAGCAGAGTACAATGATTTAGTAAAGCCACAGTGCCTGCCCACACAAAACACCCAATTACCAATGGAGTCGTTTCCCTTCTGTCCCATTTCTCTCTGAAATTAATGCTGCTTGACTACGATGAATCACAGTAGACAGTGCCCCATTATCAGCAAAAGTAGTCTATAATTCGTAATAAAGCCATTTTTGACCCACTTGAAAAGCTTTTTGCACTTAGTTATTCTTTCCTTTTTCCACATTCAGCATGAGTTGCCTCTATCCAGTCTAGCAGCTCAGTTGCTGTGCACAGACTTATTTCACAGCACTGAAATTACACAGTGCTCAAAGTCCACCAAAATGCTGCAGGAGCAGCGAGGAAGAAGCACGATTAGCAAGAGATGACAGGAGCAGAGACCAGCTGAAAAACATGCTTCATGTCATGGGGGCTTGGAGGAGACATGCACAGGCATTTGCTCACTTGTTAAATGTGAAAGGGGAACAAAGCTCTGAGAGCCTGAAATGCAAAGGCCGGGACAGCTGCACATCCTTGCCATGGGAAAAGGCACATCTAAACTGGGTGAGGCATTTGTAGGTGCCAGGCATCAAACACCCTGTCCATAAAAAGAAGAGAGAGGTCTAGAAGGCTCTGCAGAGGAGTGTGTTTGGTGGAGGGGGCAGAAGAAGGCGTGTAGATTCCCTTAATTTTCACTACACCACACTGACAGAGTCTTCCAAGTCACCTAGCAGGGCCACAGCCTTGCTGTTTATAGCCACCACCACCCCTGAGAGCACAGCTGGAAACAGCCTGAGCCAGCTGCCACAAAGGGCTGCAGCTCAGTGCCTCCCAGAGCCTGAATGTGTGGTAATTATCCAGCTGGGGAGTCTAAAATTATTCAGCTGGAAGCACAAGGCATTAACTGCAGCCAAAGAAAGAGTTATCCTGCTGCAAGGCTCCTGAGGGGAGGCTCAAGCTGCTTGGAGGGTATTTTGGACACCAGGCAGGCACAATGTGGTCTTCACTGTCCCCACACGTGTTGAGGTGTTTGGAGTCTTCCTTTTAGTGGTTTTGTGTCACTTAAACAACTTAGGGTCCTCATTATCACAGACATCTAATAAGTTGTTCCATAAAAAACAGAATTACCAAATCCTGGTCACATAGATAGATCTCTTCAATTTCTCACACCACAGCAGCTGTATCAAAACTCATGTCCTTTATGACCTTCTCAGCACATTGTTCTGGCTCCCCATTAAAGCCACCAACTGGTGAGGACTCAGTGGCACTGGGAACCTCTCACAGTAAAGTTAATATTAGTGATGGAGATGAAAAGACACCGAATAGCAAACTCTGCTATGGAACTCATTTGTTAACCAGATGTTTGCCAGGTTTTCTAATCCCAAAGTAACACAATATGTCACAGGAACTCCCTTCAACTCCAACACACAAACAGCTGCTAAATTTTACAATTCAATAAAAGTTTGGTGTTGAAAACTTGATATTTCTGCTTAAAATTGTGATGCCAAATTATTTGTCCAGATATTATCTATTATTTATTAATTATCTATTATCTATTTATTATCTATTATCATCTATTATCTATTAATTATCTGTTATCTATGTGTACATGGTTACTACACATACAAAATTATAATATCCACACACTTTGAAAAGTGGAAAAAATACTAGTAGCTAAAAAATAAGTGACATAGGTAATAGATAATTTTGGGTGGCAAAGAGGCACAGTGATGAGTCAAAAAAGGTCTATGAGAAGGATCATGAAGAATAATGCAGTTAATGGAATATATAAATTATTATTCATATGCCATATATAAAGCATGACTCACACATGCTTTCAATCCTTTCATAATTTGAGCTCATGTCTCATTAGGAATATGATTCAGGTATATAAATGAGACTTCAAAGATTTTAATATGGGAGGAGAGAAATAGTCCCATAACAGCAGGTTGAAGAGGCAAATTGTGACTATCAAATGAGGCGTGGCAAGGTAATCACAAGCCACCACTGACCAAATCTTCCTGTTCTTTCCCCTTTAATAATGTTGTGATTTTTGGAGCCACAAACTAAGTTTGTGATTAAATTAATTTTAATTTTGTAATAGAAGAATTGCAGCACTAGGTTAGTGTATCTACTCCAGCAGCCCATCTCTGGTAGTGACTTTTGGGAGAAGGAAAAGGAGAAGAGAAAAAGGATGGGTTGATGCCTTCCCTGTAAAAAACCTTCCAGTGATCAACATTCCAGGTTCCTCTAAGGCAATAGTTTAATCCAGAGAGATTTGTTCCATGGGGTTTTCTCCCACAGATTTCTCTCTGTTTCATTCACCCATATCCAAACAAAGTACCAGAAACTTGCCACATTTTCACTTTGCAACTGATTGATAACTTTATGGTTTGCTTCCTCAAGATCTACCTCATAGTTGGTTTGCTACACTGAACCCATAAAGTTATCCACTAGGCAATAAGCTTAAAAAAACCCCATGCAATTAAAACATGGCACTTTTTAGGCATGCATTCTGTCTGAATTCCTGTCTTCTTTCACCTACAGAAAAAGCCAAAAAATAATTATTCTTGAGTACTTCTAAAGATGCAGCCTGAACTTCTAAACACAAGAGAATAGACCTACATACCATTTCTGCAGGCATTTCTGCAGAATTAGAAAAAAAAAAAATTTTAGATGTTGAAAGTTGATCAGAATAACAGCTATAACATGAAATTCAGATATCTAGTAGTTAAATTTTAAAAAAATTTTGTTCTCCATCCCTTCTTGAGCAATTTTCTCCTGCCTTCATTAGATAATCAGGAGCACCTTCCACCTCTCCAGGCTGATCAGGGCCCCATCCACTTGGTGTCAAACATTCCCATCCTTCAAAGCCTCCCAGTCCTGGTCCTGTGATCAACTCTGTTAGAAGCAGGGGAGAATTTTTTTCTTTTGACATTATGATCATGTCCAGACCCAAATTTCCAAAAGCCTGGAAAGATGGTTAGTGAAGCTAACCATCCACCAAGTTGTAATGTCACAGCTGCCATTAGAGCTCAGAAGTTATTTTCCCTAGAAATGCAGAATTCCCCTAAATAGCAGATCCAGCTGATGTAGCTCCCAGTTACAGCAATTCCTGCCCTCAGGTCACCTGCTGGAAGTGTTTGGGCATCTGTCCAGTGAGCTGGGTTGGGCAACTGCTCTCATTGAAAAATAACAGTGTGAAAAACAAAATTATTAATAAGCAGGGTTGGTTCACAGGCTGTTCTCAAAGCACTGCCTCTCTGACTCACTACAGAGGGGCTGGAAGTGGACAGACTGTGACCCTGACACCATCCCTCGTGTCTTTCTGACAGTGGCAGAAAACCTGTGGGTGTATGCAAAGCCACAAAAACCCAGGGTGCCCGCAGCTCTGGTAGAGGTCTCCAGTCTGAAATTCAGAAGATTCTATTAACAGCTCACTGGCTCCTGTGAAGAGCTCATTTGAGCAGATTATTTGCTCCCACTGCCCACATTGCAGCGTTCACATATTTATCTTCTCCCTGCACGTATCCTATCGCTACCCAATGGGTCCAGTTAATTTTTGCAACATCCCACATGCACACGTATTTTTCAGTAAGTGGCAGCCAGATCCACATGACTCATCCTCAGAAATTATCTTTTCCTACCAAGCTCCAAGGGTACAAAATTCCAGCCGTCTCCTAACAACCAGCCCCGTTGTTGAGTCCCTCTGGTAAGTGGTTGCTTCAGTCATACATGTGGCAATTAGTGGTGATGGACAAAGAGCCTTTAATGCACAATTCCCAGCTGTGAGCAGAGTGATTCTGGCTCTTGGCTGGGCTTATTGACACTCTGCTTGTTTCCCTCTCCACACATGGGAATGGAGAAGAAGATGAGGTCTGTGTTAAGAATTCAGCACAGGCTCGATGCTGTTTTCAGCAGAGATTCAGTGAGGCCACGGCAATATTCATCTGGTTCCACGTGACTAAGTCACAGTATAGGTAAATAAATATGATCTTATAAGCTTCCCAGAGGAAGCAGTCTGAAAAATAGAGGTAATACAGAGCTACTATGTCTGCAGGGAGTAAAGTTCTGCCTGTTAATGAGACAACTAAGAAACAGGAAAACCTTTTTGTGTGCGTACATGACACAAAACAATTTCTAATTCTTCTTTCTCCCCCTCTCCTCCCAGTTCATCAGCACCCAGGAATAAGAGACACTTCTAGGAAGGTTTTTCAGACCCTTTTGTCAGACAACAAATATTTCTTTTTTCTCCAAAGCATTGTCTACCCCAAGGCTGTGCAAGACAGCAAGAACTGGTTGTAACTGCAGAAGGAATAATCAGCCGTGCAGAATTTCTGTCCTCCCACTGCTCATGGTCACACTGAGCCAAGGTGGGCTCTGCACCAGACTCTGCACCCACCTTTGATCACACAAAGGGGCCTCCACAAAGGCTGATGGGGCAACCCCCAGCTTGCAGAGAATCAGCACAGAGCAGACATCAAAGGTCACACAGCAGTGTCCCATTGAAAAAGTCTTGTCCCATAAGGTAGGAATCAGATTTACCAATATACAGCCTTGAACAATCAATAGAAATCTTTTGAACAGTTTGATCTGAAGTTCAATGATTGCACTGGATGATTTATTTTTCTAATACTTTACACATTAGCCTGTCATCACTATTTCTTTAAGCCCTGGCTGCCCTGTGTAACAATCAGCTTTAATGGGTACAATCAAGTATAAAAGGGATGCTCATTTCCACAAAAATATGACTCAGAATTTAAAGTGTCCTTGAGTGAAAT
The DNA here is from genome assembly GCF_014805655.1 of Passer montanus. NCBI lineage: Eukaryota > Metazoa > Chordata > Aves > Passeriformes > Passeridae > Passer > Passer montanus. Next base: position 13,757,391 of record NW_024366703.1, read on the forward strand.
TTAGGAAAAAAAAAAAAAAAAACAAATAAAGAAGTAAATAAAAAGAGGAAGTGAATTACACTGAAAACCCTTTGCACTTAAAAAATATAATCCTATTGACGTCCATAGAAATTAAACCAAATGGAGAACACTGAAATGAAAATTACCCTTTCATCTACACAAATTATTGGAAAGTAGTTAGACAAGGTGATTGTTATGCAAATGTAAATCCAATGCAATCACAAGGCCGGGAGTATTTTACAAGAAGGCATGTTAACTCTTTCTAGCACTTCATATCTGCTTTGTCCAGAAGCCCTTAAGTCTGGCTTTTCTAATCATCCCATCTTGAACAGAAATATTTACAATTATGAGCATTCACACACTAATACATTTGATGTTTTTCATGATTTACATATGTGGCTGATGAAGAAATATTAGCTTTTTTAAGGCATTTAAAGTACTGGCATATGGCACTTGGATTAAAAAACAGAATATATACAAAAGCAATATATTGTAGAAAGTGAGCTCAGATGTAGATGGCATATACTTGAGAGAGGAAGAGGTTATTACAACATCTCTGGGGAAGGGTTTATGCAGTTGTTTCATAAAATAAAATGTTGTTTTATAAAACTCACAAGGGATAGCTTTGTACCAACAGAGCAGCAGCAGTGAATGAAGCAGTGACTTGTACCAGAGAGACAAAAAAGCAGATACCCCTGCACACATGCCAGGCTTCCTACAGCCTTGGCTAAGGGTATGGGGGCAGAAATGGCCACAGGTCCCCAATTACCACTTGTCAAATGCAAAACTGTCCTGTGGACCAGCTTGAACTTTGTGGTATGAACAAGCAGCACTTGGAGGAAGCTGGGAGAGACAGAGAATTGTATCCCAGCCACCAAGCAAGGCTGTGTGCTGGGACAGAGCAGCCACAGAGCAGCCAGAGAGGGCTCTGGTGGCTCCCAGCTGCTAGAGGTCTGACAGGAGCCTCTGGGATCCCAGCAGAGGAATATCATGAGGGAGAGGAGTGTTTGGTGGTGAATGATCCAGCCTCAGCAGCAGCAGAGCCACAGCTCATTTAGTGACAGCTCTCATGGATCTTGTTGATGGATCAGCTGCTGCTCTTGACACCAACATTTTTCCAGCCCTGTCCTCACCTTCTGTGTGGCCCCACAGCTCAGACCTAAACCATCCCATTTCCTGAGGTGCACAGTCAGCTCCCAAGGTAGCCCAGCCTTCGCAGAGTGCCCATCTCCCTCAAACAGCCAGGAAAACCCTGTTGCACCAGGCTGCTGGCTGTGCCTGCCCCACTCCTGACATGGCTGGGTGCTGGATATTTGTGGGGCTATTTGCTATTTCCCAGTTTCTCCATACCCTCCAAAAATGCCAGAAAACAAAATACTCTGTAGTTGCTTTTCCTAGAATTCACTGTTACCAGGAAAGCCTCAAGGGACCTCAATATGAGTGCATGCAAGAGGAGGTTAAAAGGTGAAGATGTTCTAATTCATGCAGACATGATGGGAACATCTGGTAATGGAGGGACTATTAATCAGCAAAAAGCATAATGAGAGCTGAAGGCCAAAGCTGGAGCTGGATAAATGGAAGCTAAAAATAAGGCAAAGAACACCAGGTATGAGGTTTATTAGTCATTAGAGTAATATTCTGAGAATATGGGGGTTTTTGTTGCTCAAAGTCTTCCTAAATATGATTTAAGGGCTGTTTGACTTTCTAAAAGAAATTCTGCTCCTCACTAAGGGTTTACAGGCTTTAAGTTATGACTGAGGCTGCTTGTGCCATACACAGCATCCAATTACCCAGAGAAAGTTCCCCTTTCCTAAGGCAAATGCACTCTGTGGAAGTGAGGGGAGGATAAACTCATGCATTAAGAGTTAAACCCTGCATTGCTGTCTGATGCACATGCCCTTCTTCCTTGCCTGGGATTTGATTGTGCATCTTGCCAAGGAACTTTTACTTCTATTTAAAGCCAGGGGTAGAGATGCTCATGAGCCACGTGCTACATCCCTGGGTTACAGGGACACGAATTTCAGGTTGGAATAAACAGATCTGTGACGACAAAGGCTCAGGAATGAGATTAATTTAAACTACAAGGACAGCAGCTGAGCATTTCCTAAACAAAATGCTGCTGTTGGAACAAATATTGACACGTTTAAAAGCTGGACAGAAGGAATCCAAGAACACTGAGTGTGTTCATTGCACTTGCTAAAAGCATGCCTCACTCCTCATGCTATTTTAATCAGATAGCAAGACACAAAATTAAGACACACTTCTCCCACCAGACTGTCTCTTTTCCATGTGCCTCTGCTTCTGCTCCATCTGTAACTCCTCCCAGCATAAAGAGAAATTGCCACACAGCAGGGGAATGATGCAGATTTTATTTTAAGGTGAGGGAAGGCAAGAATTCCAGCTCCATATGAGCTAAACAAGGGATCTGCTCCCACACTGAGGGATGATCATGGAAATGCTCCTGCTGCTGACAGCACACTGTGTATCTGACCTACACCTCTGTACCATTATCTTAAACAATGCAACATACCTGAAACAGCAATGAAAATTACATGTCAGGTTCAGTTTAACACTGCAGCTTGGTTTTAGTTTTGTTTTGGCACCAACTGTTTAAAAAAACCATGATTCTTCCTACTCATTGAATTTATTTCTTGAATGCCATCTCAGAGGGAAGTTAGAACTATGTGAAAGCCTGAAATGGATCCATAGTTAGCCAAAAAAAAAAGCTCTGTACATAAAACATATGCAGTGTTTTTATTAGTATTACAAAATAGTTTTTGCTTTCTGTCTATCGCATACCTACTCAAATCCCAGCACCTGAACCTTCCCAAAGGGGTCCATAGTCAGTTTTGACGCAGGAAATTAAAAAAGCTCCTAAAAACTTGGCCTAGAATGAACTTCATAAGAAAAAAAAAAAAGAGGGGCTTGATTGGATCGAAACAAAAAAGAATCTATAAAAATTTCATTCTGAGCTTTGCCCATTTGGGGTTACTTCAGCTTTTCATTCAACATCAAAATGTAACATGTCAGTATGAAAAGCCAAGGTTGCTTTTTGAGGAAAAAACCACAGCAACATGAAAATTACCTATGTGGACGACTTTGGAGTGAAGCTTTTTGAAGCTTGAGGAAAGGCAGGTTTTTAACATTCCTTCTCCTTCTCTTCCCCTCTGGCAGAATCTGTTTCCTTAGTTCAATTGAAATTCACAAGTAATTTCTCTCCTCCCCACGTTCTCAAGAAACCCTCCAGTCTTGTGAATCTGCTACTCACAAAACAGATTTGAAAGACTTAAAATGTGTAGGAGCTGCTACTGTTCAGAGCTGAAATAATATCAACAGGAAGAAGTTACAAAAAAGAAGGAAAATTACTTTTCCCATGGTCGAGTAATCATAGGAAAAGGGGGAGCATTTTTTATCTAAAAGAGGAAAGATTTAGATCAGATGTTGGGAAGAAATTCTTTACTCAGAGAGTAGTGAGGCACTGGGACAGGTTGCCCAGGGAAACTGTGGATGCTTCATCCCTGGAAGTGTTGCAGGCCAGGCTGGATGGGGCTTGGAGCAATTTGGGATAGTGGAACATGTCCCTGCCCATGGCAGGGGGTGGAACAAGATGACCTTTAAGATTCTGTGATGGCTAGGGTCTCCTCAGTGCAGTAACCCAAATAAAAGCCCAAGTGTTCTCCTGGTGGGATGTGAGCCCTCAGCCAGGGGTTTCCAACAAGCGTTTTGTAGATGGTCTCATGGAACAAAGGATTAGGGTGGAGCATCCTCTCCTTTTCCCTTTCCTCCCCACATTTTTTTCAGTGTTACAAAAGAAAGGACACCTGTAACACCAGAGAAGGGGTGGTGCAGGGAAGTGGCTCCTTCATCCTCACAGCTGCACCTCCTCACCCTCCTGCAACCTCCCCTCAAGATGTTGGCTATCAGTGCCCATCCATATAAATAGATATTGTCCACAAGGAATAAATCATGCTGATTCAGGAGCTGAGTTTAATCCCTGAGTTCATGTTCCTGAATTAACTTTGATATTCCCTGGGGCTGTCATGCCTGCAGACCCACTGGGATAATGTCTCTGTTCCTCTGAGCAGCAGCTGCTCCGTGCTCCTGACAGCCAAACTCCAAGCCAGCCTCTGCCTGGGGCAGCCTGACAAAGCCCTGCTGAGGTCAGCAGAGCTGGGTGAGGAGCTGATCTCCTGCTTGCAGTTCTGTGCCTGCAGTTCACCAGATCAAGGGCTGTACCCTCAGACAGCTGCCAAATGTTTCACTGGTGAGCAGATCCTCCCATCATGAACCCACATCTCAAACAGGTCACTGCAAGCCTCTAAAAGGAACAAGAAAATCACACCACCAATGCCAAGTAAGAAGAAGAAATGCCATGTAGCCACCTGCAAAAAAAATATGGTGTTTTGAATCAAGAAGCACAGTAAATTCTGAAATTAAATGCATTCATCCTGTCCAGACTGCTGCTCTTCTCAGAAGGTGGCAATGCTGCCCAGACCACACTAAAGCAGCAGCTGGGCTACACTGGGGTTTGCAGTGCCCAGTGCCAGGTGGCAAACACAAGCAGCTAACAGCCCAGCTGTCCCCTAATCGCTGACTGATAGTTTTATTTCATGAAAGAGACTAAATCAAATTCTCTTCCAAGTTAAGTCCAACTGATGTGGCAAGGAATGACCTTGGGGAGGACTTTAGACTGCTAGAGAAGTAAAAAGTTCTTGCTGACATTTTTCAGAGCAATGTTGCCAGAAATCTGGCTCTCACCTAAACAGAAATTGCAGCACAAAGTATCTGTAGTCCATAAAAATTTGTATTCTGACTGAAAGATGAAAGCCAGACAAATCTGAAATATTCTTCCAGGCTACTCCCTGCCTGTTTAAATTTAGGACTTAAAGGGGAATCCAAGGTCCTTCCCCAGCTAATTAATAGAGCCCCCTGCAATAAATAAATTCAGCTAAATATTAAGAGCATGTAAAATTTCTGTCCATGTCCCTCTTCCAGAGGCTCTGGTGCAAATTCAACAGCTTCAACAGGAGCCTCACCAACTTGCAATTGAATAAGCCTGGTGACAATTTAATCATAACATGGTCCTGTCCTCCAGCAGGGGGGAAAGCTCAGCAATGAGAGCTGAAATTAGGGCTGTGCTTTGGTGCCTCTGGGAGTCCAGGCCTTACACAAGTTAAAAAGGGAAACCACAGTGGCATTAGGGGAACACCACAGGAGGCCAGAACAGTCTGGCTACTGGTTTTCCTCCTGTTCCTCCTCCAGTTCTCAAACCTGTTTATTTTCTACTCTGGGAGCTGAACACAGGGTTACACAGGAATTCAGCCTGAATCAAGGCTGTCTCATGCAGAACCCCATCTGCAATGGCAAATAATTCAGGGTCTAAAGAATTATTCTAATCATTTTATAACAAAGTAAAGAATACAGAGGATTTGGGAAAAACACAGGGTTACACAGGAATTCAACCTGAATCAAGGCTGTCTCATACAGAACCCCACCTGCAATGGCAAATAATTCAGAGTCTAAGGAATTATTCTAATCATTTTATAACAAAGTAAAGAATACAGAGGATTTGGGAAAATATTTTGTCAATTTGTTTTTGGCTGCTATTGCAAGATTTCAAAGGAAAAGTTGTGAAAATTCTTGATCATTTCAACTGCAATCCAGTTCCATAAATAATTTGCAAAGCACCTGGGTCTACCCCACAACCTGGGTTTCTAATTTGTGGGACAATTACAAAATAAATCTTCCAGGTAATTTAAAATCTGGCTGGAATAACCTGGTGTTTTCCAAGATTATGACAGAAAGAAGTGTAACAGAGAAATTGTTCATCAGCAAAATGACAACAGCTGGCCAGTTTGCTCTGAATGTATGTCAGCACTGCTGGCCTTTGTCAGACAGACTGCAAAGAGTGAGTGGAGGCTCTTTTTAAATGTGCTCGTTTCCACTGGCAACCAGTGGAGCAAAAGGACAATCAGATTTAATCAATTGATCTCAATGCGCCATGTTCAAAGTTTTCTTTAAATGATTCAAGAGACAAAAGGAGAGAGAGAAAAGTCAAGCAATAAACTGTAATAGTTCTCATTAATTGCTGTGAATCAACCGCTTCATAGTGTAATTTTGTTAGGAACTTCTGAGCTTTTCATGTTGTCATCAGATAAAATCTTTTTTTTCCAAGCGAAGCCACAAAACTTAAATGTAGGCTCCAATCCCTTTGTTTGGATGCTGATTTTTCAACTCAGTTTTCCCCAGAACTGCAAATAATCAAAATACCTTTTCCTGTCTAAAATGCCATCTGCATTTTTCTTAAATAACTCTCTATACATGAATCATCTGTGTTTTTGCGCTGCTGCCGAAACAACGTAAAAACCTTCCACACAAATTGGAAATGCAACAGGGCTGGATGACATTTGCAAAGAGCACTTTCTCAGAATAACCTAACCTTTAATAAGTGTATTTTCCATATATTTATTAATGTCAGTAGAAGAACACGATGTTCTGGAATCAAATATTTACGGAATTTCAGTGTCTTTGTTGCGTGGGGCTCCCGGTTCCAAGAACCACTCAGAGGCTTTTAAACTGTTCACCATGTCACTCCTGTCAAGTGGCACTTTTCAAGTGCTGAGCTCTCTGCTCTTTTATTTCCCTGTGCATTAATGTGCACTGGCATAATTTTTCCTTGAAATTTAAAGTGACTTGTAACAGCACCAAAGAGCACATCCACCTCACAGACCTTACGTTACTCTTGCTTGATTTAATTTTTAAACAGACCTGAATCTCTGTATATCCTGTTTAGAATCCTCAGCTTCCAGTTCAGCATGTTTAGGGCAGCTCCTGACTGACAGCCAGCATGGAACAATGCCTCTTATTCTCTCTCCCATGCTGCTTTCCTATTTATACTTCTCCACCTTGTATTAACCCTCATGTTCTTTGTTAATTTTGCCTATTCATCAGCAAACAGGCACAAACACAGTGGTGTTTCTTTCTGCAGGAGTTGTAACATGCTCTGATGCCCTGATCTCACAGTGGCACTTTTTGTGAGTGTGGTATTTCTCCAGGTGTATTTTACCCCATTCCTGGGCAATACCCCGTAAGTTTGCTATGAAGAATGTGAGTAGAAAGGGAGATCCTTGCACTTCCATCCTGGATTTGTTTTACTTGCTTCCCTCTGATTTCCCCTGTTATTTTCTTAACCCTTGTTTTTTTCTGTTTTCTTCCATGATTCCTTTTAAGCTGTTTCACAAATGCCCATTTCAATAGTCTAACACTACATTTCTTCATAGCTCTCAGGAGGAAAGAACATAAAGTAAACAAAATGCTTGCTCTTTGATGACAGAAAAGTTTGTCTCATGTTTTCCAAGCCACCACCTTGTGATGAGATTTCACTAGCTGGGAATTTGGCATGATAGCCTAAAGTGAGAGTAGGATGTGCACTGCCAGCCCACACCATTCTCAGAGCCTGCAAACCAGTTCCAGTTCCTCTTTGAAACACATCTGTTGTTTCAAGTGTTTGTCAATATTCATAGCCTTTCCTCAGCAGTTGCACAATTCTTCACTTTCAGTGAGGAGGTTGAAATGTTGGTAAACAGGTTGAGGAGGCTGTAAGATAATAAAAAGGTCAGAATGAACAAAGATTAGACTGCATTAAGGAGAAATGTGAAATTATTCTTTGTGATTTTTTTCAGTGAAACAATGAACCAGTCCAGATTTCTGCATTCTCAGAAAAGACAGCAATTCTCTGCTGGGCTGAGGCTGAGATGTGGTACTGGTACACGTGAAAAGCAGGTCAGGAAAACTTTAATTACATTGCAGAGTACTGGTAAAAACATCCTTTCCAACATTCATACCTGGTAGGAGAGCAAGAACAGGAGCTCAAAGTTCAAGCAGGATTTTAATTAGACAACTAATTAATTACTGTGGTGTGTCAGACACATGGTAAGAAGAAATTTTCTCATCTTCAGCCGTGCTCTACACACAAGTTTTTTCCTCTAGCATGTTAGGATCTGGCCTGATGCAGAGGATAAATACAAACATGTGACAGCACAGAGGCACTCAGGGTACTGACATTGCCTTTCCCCACACTGGGCACAGCCAGACTCTGATCCCAGCCTGAGGTCACCTACCTTTTGGGGACAACACGATTTCCATTTGTTTTGGATCCTGACAAGGCTCAGCTCCCAGGTTCACTGTGGTTTGCCACAACATAAACAAGCCCAAAGGTGAAAATAGAGGTGTTAGAGCTGGACCTCAGGTGCAGGACCAGGACCTGCAAGGCCACAGGACAGGCAGGAAGCTGCTCTAGCAATTAGGTTTCATATCCTGCTTTCTTCTCTCGTGCTAATTAATTTTTTCATTCTGAGGAGGAAGGACAACTATTCATTTTATAAGATTACAACAGATCAATAAGGGGAAACTATGATTCATTCAATACTTGGCAATGGATTAAATAAAAAGCATCATTCTGGGTCTGCTCTAAAGTAAAAAATTAAAAGATAGAAGTAGACATCTAGGGAGATATAAAATCACAGCAGTTTTTCTCCCTTTCCTCCTTTTCTGTCTCATTAAAACAGAAATTACAAATGGTTTTATTATCCTGTGTTCAGCAGACCAGCATCATGATGGTGAACAGTAAAGCCATTTTTTTAAATGAAATTCATACAACTGCAAGAATACAAATGTAAAAGTGAAGCAAAGAAAACTTTTGGGAAGATTGTTATACTCTACATAGGCCTTGAAACATTGCTGGCTGAGTCACTAAAGATTTACTGAGTCACTGAGATTTAGCAGAGAAGGAGGCAGCTCTCCAAAGTATTTTACAGCTCTGTATTTTGCAAGCCATAAACCAGATTTGCTGCTCCTCTCATGTGCTGTCCTTCAGCCAACCCTGTTGCTAAATCCACTACACAACAATTTGTTGGGGACTAGAAGTTGTTGCAGCTTTTCCATGCCTGTTGGAGAGATTATCAAAGAGATATCCTGTCAATCTGCTGACTGCTCAGAGATTTGGCTAGCAGGTAGCCTTTTCTGGAAATATTTGTGGCTTGATGAACTAAATACCATATCAAATAGGGGACTGCCTGTGCTTTGCAGGTGGTCTGCTCAGCTAGAGGAGACAAGGATTTTCCATCTCCAAAGCCAGGAGATTGCTCTTGATCTTCTCCACTCCACACAACTCACATCCACAAGACAGAGCACATTGAAAGAGGAATATGACAGTGAATATTTCTGAATTATAATAATTAGGCTCCGGTTGTTTTCATTATCCTGTGATGGGGATAGAAACCAATCACACTCAATTTTAAACATAATGAAAGACATTCTTCTTGTTCATGGCAATGACTTTTAAAATGTGCCTTGCATTGGGGTACAGAAATATTAGAAATGTGCCTGCTTGCTTCTGTGAAGAGCCAAGTATTGTGCAACACAATATTGAATTTCAGTAATTAATTACATTCTGCCAAATTCAGCTGTGGTTTTCCTGAAATGCTAGCAGTTGTTTCAGCTAGTCTTTCTGGCTCTGCCTCAAAGCCCTTCAAAGTGGATCAAAATCTCTCCATTGACTTCAAGTGGTCTTAAAGCTGATCCTCACTGTCTGGGAGGCTGCTGGGAAAAGAAAAAAGGGACCAAGAGTTGTCTTACTCACAGAGGAACAGAAATGAGAGCTTTGGAGTACAGCATTCATCAAAGAATCAGTTAAAAATAAGTGAAGTTACTACCACTGCTACTGAGAGAAAATACATGAAAAAATCATCTCTGGACTTCAAAATATTCTGAGGATTTTCTGTTAGCTTTGTTGTCCAAAGCCAGCTGGAAATGTGTTCTTTTCCCTGCAGCTGAGGTAAAATAATGTCTCATCAAAATGTTCTGCAGGTGGTAGATTTCTTTTCAACAGTAATTTCAGGAGAGAACTGAAATAGTTTAATTTTTTTTTAAATGTTACTTTTGTGCTTTATGGGAATGGAACCTTGGCTTCTTTACACTTCAAGTCTCCTATTAGAAAAAGCAGCAGCCAGACCTGGAAAAACCTGCAGTTAAAGGAATGTGATCCTGGTGCTGTAACCAGACCTGAAGAACCAGGAAAACCTATGAAAGGAATAATTAAAAAAACCATTTAAAAAAATAATCAAACAAACAAGCAAACAAAAAGAATAAAAGGAACCAAAGAAGCAGATTTTGGGCTAAAACAGTGGAACCAGCAGTGCTGGGAAGTGCAGGGAATTGTGCCTCTGGAGGCTGGGCTGCTGTGAGCCCCAGCAGGAGCTGCCTCTTGGCTCTGTCCCCCTCGGGGCTCCTCTGCTCTCCCTTCAGATGAACTGTGAGCCTGCTTTGGAAAGCAGCTGCTGAATACTCTGAGGAAAAACCAAACCCTCATTCTAACGAGCAACCTTGTATAAAAGACATGCTACTTCGCTTTTAATTGTAGTGTTGGCTTTAAATGTGGGACTTGGATTGCATGAGCAGATATTCAGATACCTGAGCAAACTCATCCAAGCTGCAGGATCCCTCTGTGACAATCAGCATGTGCTGCTCTGTGACTCAGGAGCCTGCACACGTCTCTTGAATCTGTGAATCCATGTCCTGCTGAGCATGAAGGAATTCTGCAGCTCAGTGAAACCTGCCTGGGAGAGCAACTTTGGGCAATTCATGGAAAAATTTGTTTTCTGCAACTTCTTAACTATGGAAGTAGTCTCACCCCTCCTTGACAGAGTGAAAATAGCTGTGAAAAAAGAAAGTGCAGCAGCACAGGCACTTGGTAGGGATTCCAGAAAAAAACAGAATTCAGGGAATGAAGAAAAAGCTCTTTTTGCTGTATCCACAGCAGAGGCAAAAAAGAAGCCAACAGCAGAAAGGATTCCTGGAATCTGAGAAGTCACATGAATAAATAATGTGTGATTTTTGACTCCAAGGAACCCCAAGACTTGTGGCCAAGAATCTTTCAGAACAATCAAGAAGAAATTCATGTCATTGTTTTGATTAAGATGTGAATGGCTGGATTTTGAATACTGCAGGAAGCTCAGGGGTCTGCTGCCTCTACTGGCACAAAGCCATGTTGAATGTCCATGGTCCAAGATCTGAGTGCATAAATTGCAGGGGTCTCCCCACAGAGGCTTTGTTTGGAGGGTGAGGGACCACTGGGGCAGAAAACCCCATTTCCTTTCAGAGGTGAGAGAAGTGACACATGTAAGGAGATTAGGATGGCAAAGAGGTGCTGCTGAAATTATTTCAAACTGCAATAGACTGACCACAGCTGAGTAGGGAAAATTCAACAGCTCAAGTGTTATAGGGATGTTCTTCATGAGAACTTTCCTCAGTACTGATCTTACTTGTGGCTTTGTGACAAAATACACCAAAGTGATACAACAGTGGTAGAAAACTCAGATAGAAGTTTCTCAGATAGAACAGAGCATGACCACGCTTCTGAAAGCAGGAACTGTAATTGGTTGTGCCTCTTGGATTGATTAAACATCACCACCTTGTCAGCACCTTAACAAGCAGAAAGCAAAAAAAAATTACAATATCACATTATGTGCACTTGTTTTTAGCAGTTGTCTCACCAGCACACCTGGGAGCAGATATGACACACTGAGACTGTTAATCTCTGTGTCTGCTGCCTGAGATGTTAACATTGTCCTGGTGGATCAGGTGGCTCAGTCAATCTGAATGATTGAAGCTGCCAATGAATGCCATAAATCTGTAAAGTAATTCTTGAGGTTAGAGTTTATCAGCTTCAGGTTTGCCTGAACTGGGAGCAGCCTCTGACACCATCAAACAGATCACTACACACTCTGTACAGAACACAGAACTACAGAACACCAAGGCTGTAAATAACTCTTTCCCAAATCAATTATAATCTACACATTTAAGCCAAACATTTACTCCTGCAGCTGGGAAGGGAAGGGATTAGCCTTTCCCTATGCCAGGAGTTTGCCTTGCACTGAAGAAATAGCACAGGTCCAGTGAATTATGAGTTTGGTGCAGCGCCATGTGGGGGCTGAGAGTCAAATTTATTGATGTTACCCATGGAGTCACTCCTGTCACAGCCCAGAGGCCTGTGAACCAAACAAAATGAGAAATTCTGCACTTCAGTTTATGCAGGAATTCCTAATTCTAATCATTCCTAATTCCTAATCCAGGCAGAGTCCTTCCCCTGCACAGGGGAACACATTTCTAAGCTGACACCTGGAGCAGCCCGTGGGATATTTCACAGCCAGGCTGTTACAGCCTTTGGAATGGAAACAGGGGGATCATTTACCAAACACAAGCTCAGGCATTGCAGGGGAGCGTTAGAAACCAGCCAGGGTGGGAGAAAAATATATAGAAATACACTGAGGTAGATATAGATTGATATAGATAAGAAATGATATAGATATAGATATAGATAGATAGATAGATAGATAGATAGATAGATAGATAGATAGATAGATAGATAGATAGATATGGTATAAATATAGATAGCAGCTCCTGATATAGAAACTCTTTCTAACACATCATTGCAGATTCTGAGTGGAGGAAGTGGAGTGACTCACCAAAAATCTTTTCTAATACCAGCTTCAAGAGTTTGACTTTACAGTCCTTGTACAATGGTTTCCCAAACCATTTGCTTAACATGTTTTCTTGGGAAATGTATCATGCTCCATTTTCCAGCCTTAGGGATCCCATGCTGAGGTCAGACTGTGTATTGTGCATTCCTCTGGCTCCCTAACTCAACCTTGGGGTGCACAAAGTCCTATCCTCAATGACACCAGCTTTTAGCAGCTTTTAATTTGTAATTAATTGCTCTACCCACTGTGCTTAGCTGCTAGTGTAAATTACAGCTTTGGGGATGAAGCTATTTTTAAAATCAGCCAATATTAAATGATAACCTTTTGAAATTTTATTTGAAATAGCAGAGTAATTCACCTTCTTCTGTTTTATTAAATCCCACTTGCAAGTCTTCACCTGTCTGATGCAGGAACTGAGGTGGTTTGTTGTTCAAGTTAATCTCAGAAACTCAGGTAATCAGGTTCCCACAGCACTGGGTACAGCCAAGGAGATTTACACAGATAATTTAAAGGCACCACGCTGATCTGTTATAAAACCCAGGCTGTCAGGAGTTCAGAAATTAAATCAACAAGAGAAATCACTAGGACTTCAGCAGGTCCTTTAAGTTAATCTGATACATTAAAAGATGCCCTAGACATGAACTTTTATTGCACAATTTGAAACCCTTACATTGCAGAAATGTTAACAATCATTGAAACATGTCTAACTTTAATGTTTTAGCCACTGTAGTAATCACAAATAAACATCTGTAATGATAGTGGTTCTATAACAACAACATCCCAGAGACGTGAACATTATTTATAACAGAAGGATGTAACCAGATTGTTTGATTAATATCTGCAGAGCCATTTCTGCACTTTATACCCCTCTTGGAACACAAACAAGGTGTCTGAGGCTGCATGGGTGTTTGGGACACTCCAGGGCCTGATGTGCAAGATGTTGAACACCCACATGCCTCACTGTAGTCCACAGGGCCATTTAATTCCTTGCAACACCCACCCTTGTTTGTGTTTTCCTCCCTCAGATCCAGTTTGGCTCTGGAGACATCGACATGTTTGAAGGGCAAGAAATGAGAAAAGAAGAAGCTGAAAAGGCAGAGTCTCTCTCATCTCCAACACCCCTTTTCTCTAATTTGTTCTTACTCTGTTTTCCCAATCCCACCGCCCAAAGCAAATCACAAAAAACCAAATTACCAGTGAATACATCCACATGACTTCTGCAGCAGGGAAAAGCCTGGAGTTTTCTAGTGATGTCCAGGGAGCACCTGTGCCTCTGAAGATGAGAAGGATGATGCTTTTGATTGAAGATGATGCTTTTTAAGTGGAGAGCTGAAACATTGGCTCCTCATCATCACCCAGAGAAGCTGTGGAGTTCCCATCCCTGGAGGAGATGAAGGCCAGGCTGGATGAGCAGCCTGCTCTGGGTGTCCCTTGGAACCAGATGATCTTTAAGGTCCCTTCCAACACATGCAGAGGACCAGGAGCTGAACTTTGATTGCTACCTGATCTGCAAAAGATTATCTTGACACAAGCTGTTAACCCCTCATCACTTGTTACACCTCTTAAAATATTGTAGCCCCAGATTTCCCTCAGCTAATGGCACAGGCTGTGATTCCTACCAACAACTTTTACACAGGGGTGTGACTGCAGCCAGCAATGCAAACAGGAGCTGATTCAAACAAATCAGGAGACAGCTCTTCACAAGTCATGTACCATCCATAATTCTATATTATAATAACAATAAATAATTAAATAATAATAATAATGTGATCATCATTTTCATACTTATAAAATTATAATAATAATCATAATGTTATAATTGTTTTTAATAAATTTATATATTTAATTTATTATTATATATTAAAATAGTTATTTTAAAAATTAGAATATTTATTTATTTTAACTATTGAATTATTAATATTTTAAGTTTATAAATTTATTTAATTTCTTTTTATGAAATTAAATTACAATTTTTTAATTATTTTATAATAATAACTTTATATACAATCAGTAAATGCTTCATTGAACATCTACAGGCAGGTACTAGAGGGGCTCACAAGAACCAGCAAGGCTGATTTGTAGGTCCAGGGATTCAAGGTGGTGAAGTCACACCAAGAGAGTGCAGAGTGAAACCACTGAAACTGTGCATGTCAGGGGGCAGAGTTAAATCACTGCAGGCAAAACAACACTAGAAAGGAAAACAATATCCTGAAAATAACATACCCCAGATATAAAACATAAATGCAGGTTGAAAAATCCAGTCCAGCTTTGCACATCAAGGCTGTATTAACAAGGCTTCTTTCCAGAGATGAAATCACCATGATCCTTCTCCCAGATCAGTCCTTACAGAGAGAACAGCAGGATTTCCCTAAGTCAGGAAAATAAGAGAAAAGAGACAGCAGTAGAAATCATGTTTGCATTTCTCTAAATTCCTCACTGTTTTCAAGCATTTTGAGATTTACATTTTAAGATCTCCTGTTCTCCACACAGCTTTCCACAGGCATTTCTTGTGCAGCCAACTTGTTTTAGTCCCAACTGAAAGTTAAAAGAATCCTTTTGCCAAAAGCATGTTTCTCTGGGGATCATTCTTGCTCAAACACGTTTGTCTCTAAGCCTCACATTTAACCGTGCTGGTAAGAGTGCAGGTCAGAAATGCATTAAATTTCTTTATTTAAAAAAAATTCCTATGGGAATTCTGATGTAGAATTTGTATATTTATATTCTTTTATATTCTGCACTTAATAAAGTGGATTGGATTTATTAATAAATAATAAATGTTCTGAGAAGAGTAATTCCTGAGTCTTTTCAACCACCTGTCCCACCCAACACACTTGGAGCCCATGGATGAAGCTACAGAGCCTGAAGTACCACAGGAGAGATCATTGTGGGGCTTTTTGATTTCTGAATGTGACAAATGGTTGGACAGGTTTGCCAAGGTTTATCTTGTAGGGTGGGACTCCACATCCTCCAGTGGGGATCAGGCTCTGGATGAACTCAGATGTGGCAGCAATGTGGTTAATCCAGTAACCATAACAACCATAATCCTCACTGCAGGACTCACAAAACTTGTCTTGCTCTTATTTCTTCCTAAAAAACTCTTTAGCTCAAGGAAGATTGGGGTTTGCTGAGGTTTGGGCAGCACAGAAGAGTACAAATTAAAAGGAGGAGGGTGAGAGAGGTTAGAATTAAAAGAGGATAATGAACAAATTATCAGGATACAAAGGGCTGCATAAATATCAGAACAAAGTACATCCTTTTGTCCTGCAGCAAAGGAGATATTAAATACCCCAAGAGGCATGCTGGAACACCTAAAGGAACAGCTTAGCAAGTCAGGCACTTTTCTGCTAAATCACCTTGTCATGTTTACAGCTCCCCAAAGCCCTCCTTAAATATGATAATGGCAGTCTGACTAGTCTGACTTTATCATTTTGATTAAAAGCTCTATTCCTCATGGCAGGAGCAAGTAGAAAAAAAAATACAGTTCCCACTGCAAGCCCATGGAAAATATGAATGTCTTCCTCTACAGAATTGCAAGCTTAGGGATTGGTCTGGCCTATGTTCCATATGTAAACATCCATAATTCACCTTCAAACATAGAATTTAATGGCAGATTCACTTTACTAACATGAAAAAAGCCAACCCTGAACCCTTTTTCACCCCTCAGAAAACTTTTTTTTCCTCTCTAGAAGATTTTTATTCCAGAAATTTCCAAGGTTTCCACCATTAAAAATAAACCAAAGTTGACAATTTTATAAAAAAGTTCCCACTAGTTTGAAATTTGTTTTCAGAATTTTATTCTGCTTGAAACTGTCACATTTTTAACCAAACTGTGAGTTACCCATTAAAGAGAAAATCCAGCTTGCAGCCTGTTCCATTAAGCCAAGTGACTGTGCAGAATGCAATAGCTTGAGTCCATTTCCTTACATTTCTTAAGCAAGTCCAAACCCACAGATTGCCAGGCACAGCACAGATCACACTGCCACCAAACTCATTCCCACTCCCTGGATCACAGCTCCTGCAACTTAATTCCCTCTTTGTCAAACCTGGAGAGCTCCCTCAATAGTCACAAAATCCAGTTTGCACCTATTCATAAAAAGAAATAAAAACCAACAAAAATCACTCTGGCACACAAAACAGGAGAGGACAAACCTTATCAGTCATTAAAAACATCATTTTCCTAAGTGATTGCTGGCAGCTGATGCTGCCCTTTCAGAGGGCAGAGATATTTATCTGAATAACTAGCAGGTACATTCAGCTCCTGCTGTATGTTACCAGCATCCTGTTTTTTGGTGCACACAGAGAGGACTGGAGTGTTTTCAGGTGGTTTCTTTTTATCCAGCAGAGCAGTTCCATTGTCCCCCAGGTGCTCACTGTGAACCCAAGAGGTGTCAGGCTGGCATTGTCATCCAGCAGCGGGTCAAGAACACTCTCAAGGGAAGAAATCAGCACTCTGAGTTCAGGTGACAACAGCAGAGATCAAGAGCAGCCCTGGCTAAGAGGGGTGACAGCCAGGACAGTTTTGTGCAGAAAACTTCTCTATCTGCAGAGGACAAAGGGCAGCTCACACCCTGTAATGTTTTTGTTGCTTGGAAAACAAGGATGTGCAGACACTGCACCCTCAGCCCAGCTGTGAACTGCTGCACCTTTGGATGAGAGACAGAGGGCAGGAGGGGGACAAAGGGACAGGCACAAACACCTTTTCCAAGAAGAGTTAAAAGATGAACACTAGAGCAGAAACCACACAAACATCCTTCTTTAGCCAGCACAGCCCATGACTTGCACTCCAGATATAGATATGCATTTCTGTTTCCTAGAGCAAGCTGTAAGAAAAGATCCATCAGCATCATGCCCTTGTCCCTTGAGCTCTCCATAAGCACTCATGCTCTTTATTAATTAATTTCCTTTGTTGTTATTTATTAAAACTTTATTCCACTCTGCCTTCAGATGTTACTTTGCAGCAATCCTCTTCCCACAAATCTGTTGGTTTCCTTAGTGCACAGTAAAACCCTTAAATAAAACATTTAAGGAGAAAAAAGTTAATAATAATGGAAAATTAATTAAGATAGCCTCAAAAATCATATAGCACAATGTGTAGGTATGAAATAAGGCTGGGATTTCTGAGGGAGGCTGTCACCTGTAGGCAAGCAAACCTCCTGCCTGCCTTGGATCAAATTCCCTGGGGTGTTTAAAGAGGCCAGATCAGTTTTTCCATCAGATGTTTTTCCAGTAAACTCTCGGTTTCTTGTAATAAAATTAAGCCTAATTGAAAAGCAAACCCCAGTATGCTTATGAGATCAGAGTCATATTTTTCTCCTGCAAATCAGTCCATTGCTATCAGCAATGCAAATCCTTGTCCACAGAGCAAGTCTGGAGGGGAGCCAGAGGGCTCTGTGACACCTTCAGGGGGGTGTGTGATATATTGCAGTCCTGCTGTCCAAGAGCCAAGGGAGCAACAGCCCAGCTCTGCTCCCAGGGGAGGAGCAGGAGTGTGGAAGTCACCTCTAGAATGGGTTTTTCAATCTTTCAATTTTTCTGCTGCTCAGATCTTCAGGGAAGAGCACAGGTCCCACCAAGCTTTGCTGCCTCTTGTTCAGGAATGCACTGCCGTCCCACAGGGTTTGCCCACTGTTTATAAAGAGAATATTAACAAAATCTGGCATTAGACTGCAAGAAATTAATTTGCTTCAACACTTGAATAAGAGTTTTCTCTCTCTTCTGGGAGCACGGGAGGTAGAAGCACAATTTACTTTCTGATGTTACATAAATCTTGTTTTACCAAGCAGCCACAGAGACATCTAGAAATGAAGTCTGTGACTGCAAACACCATGCAAGAGAATACCTATTTTCACCTTGATAGCATTAAGAACTAAGACATTTTTGTGGGAGGAGATAATAGAAATCCTTGGAGAAATCCAGAGACTAGGCTTTAGGCTTGGAAAAAAGGCCTTGGAGGAAGAGCTAGGAAAAGTTTCAGCAAGGCTGTGAAACCTTTCAGAGTGGTCCCAGCCAAATCTAGACCTCTTTTAAATCCCTCCAGGGATGGTGGCTGCTTTAATGCCCTGGGCAGCCTGTTCCAGTGCTTGATAACCCTTTCAGTAAAGAAATTATTCCTGCTACCCAAACTAAACCTCCCTTGTCACAACTTGTCCTGTCACTTGTGACTGACCTGCCCCTCAGTACAGACTCCTTCCAGGCAGCTGTGACAGCCAGTGGCATGCCCCTTTTTTTGCATTATATATCCTTTTTATACACTGCTGGCACAGCCAACACTCACTGGCAGAACAATAACACAGCCAGGCAGGAAAAGAAATATCTAAGAGTTGCAGGTGCAATAGAAAAGCCACTGAAGTTTGAAATTAGTGCTGCATTCACTCACTGGAACTCAGAGAGAGCACTGAATTTATAAGTTTCTGTTTTCGTAAGAGCTGGTCATTAAAATGAAGATCACATAGTTTGGAAATGCTCTATGATAAACAGATCAGGATTTATGACATGGTATCTAATTTGCAGCCAACTGTGAAAGCCAAAGCAGTGGAGGTTTAAGAGTGACTGCAGGGAATGCTGAGGGCTGTAGGTTTGGGGTTTAAGCAAATATTGTCATCATCACATCCCTTTCAACAGCCAATTTTTCACCATCTCCATTGCCTTTCTTACAGAATTTTCTAAACCACTTATGGAAAAAAAAAACATCCCTAGGTCCAGGCTGGGCACTGCAAGCTTCTCCTCCCCCCACTAGTCAGAATTTTCTATAGTTAGGCTTTCCTCACACTTCAGGATATTTATTTTTTAATTAATCCAGCATGTGTTGCGAAAACAATTCTGAATAGCAAATAGATTCATGGAACCAATTTGGCTCCCTCAATGGCCAGAGCAGATTGTACCCACCCTGGAGAAAGCCTCCTTCCAGCACTGTGAGCCACAGCAACAGGAATTAAACATCCTGGTGCAGAATGCCCTTGGAGCTCAGCAAGGCAGGCACACACAGGTAGGACTCTGTGTCACAGTGCTCTTCTTTCCAGATGTTCTTTTGTTTCCCTGCAGTTGATTTTCAGTGGGATGATGAGGGCAGGAAGCTCTTTCAGGGGGCACTTGGAATAAGAGAAGCACCAAGGACTGGATCTTGTAACCTCTATTTTTAATAACCCTCAGGCTCAGCACATGGAGAAGAGCTGAGCTGGGCTTTGTTGGGAGTTCTTCAATTTGCATACTCTATTATAGATTTGAAAATCAAAAGCAGAAACTCAATGGACCCTCCTCAACCTATGGGTGGACAATTAAATAATCCCAAGAATTCTGCCAGGAAGTGAACTTGTCACATGCAGCACCCTGCTGCCTTTTTTCTTTCATTTCTATTGAACCTGCAGGTTCCTTTAATTATCTAAGTGAATAACTTAATGATGAATTCCATTCCATCTCTGACAGCTGAATAATTCAGGAGAATTTTAATAGAGAACAATAAAACATTCACTTTGGTTCCATCTCATCTTTAATTAAGTCAGTTCTGGAAAGATCCAAGTTCTAAAGGTCATTGAAAGATGTTGGCAAATTCATCAACTACATTAAAATCTAGGAAAAAGAATACATAGGTTCCATTTCAAGCCTCTAAGATAATCTTAAAGGAAACTGTACTTTTTCATGACCAAAGTATCCCTATATATTAGCTTGAAATGTAAAAAGTACCTAGGGTTAATTGTAAAATGAATACCTCTATTCTTAAATTGCCATTGCAATAAATGTGCTTTAGTCAAAGTACATGATGTTGTTTTTCAATTAGTGACCAAAACTTAATAAATAATGATTTTTTCAGGGTTTGGGGTGAACTTTGGATAACAGCTCATGTCCAAACAAATAAAACAAGAAAGTTTTGTTTTCAAGTCATCTCTGAGACAAGCAAACAGGAGCATCCTGCTTGGAGTCAGCCTGCAAAATTGTTTGACTTGAAAGGTTGTTAAAACCCATTTACTAATATTTGCTGTTGGATCAAAGTTTAAATAAGGGAAACTGTTCAATAAAAGTCAACATTTCAAATTAAAAAGCAGTCAGTGCTTCCAAATAACAAAGTCATTACTTTCCCCCCCCCCAACTGAAATAATTCACTAACCTTTCTCCAAATTCACAGTGCACATTGATTTTCTGAGGTCAGTTCCCTCTGTTGATTCCCCAGATCAAGTTAAAAACCTGGCAAGCCAGTGGAGTCTCCTGCAACCATTAAACAGATGATTAAAATATTCATCTGCTGCTCAGTAGGGTTGCTACAGAGGTAATCTAACAGGGCTGCACTCCTGGCTGACCAGACTTTAGGCAGTGACAAGCTTTCATGAAAATAAATGAATATAGTTAAAATGACTTTACAAATATATATATGGGAGACATTCACTGCACCCATATATATACTTTTATGGGAGGAGATAGTGGAAATCATAGAATGGGACTGCACTTAGCAAAAATCCTCTGGAATCACATTTTCAGCCTAAATGGATTAGTACCTAAATGTATTACCTTCTTAGCTCAGACTGGACAGGAGCAGAGCTGCTGTCCCACAGGAAAATTCATCATCCCAAATCATCTCATCAGCCAGGAACAAGACAGAGTGCAGATCTCAGAGCAAACGCAGCTGCACAGCATTCCAAGAACTGGTTTGTGCCTGACTTCAGGCCTGATGTTCACCCTCCTGCTTCCAGATGAAGCAAGTTTCCAGCAGCTAAACAAGCCCTGGCTGATTTCCTGCTGTTGTGGAAATTGACTCCATATCCACATGCCTGGTGAAAATGTATTTTCTCCTTGTGACAACCCAAAGTCAGGGAAGGTCATTTACAAGTAATGATGATTTAATGTAAAAATGAAAGCAAATCTTGCAGTGAATTTGCGTAATTTGGGGGTTGGGGATTTTCAGCCTGTTCCAAAAAGCAAGATTCCATGAAAATTCCAGTTAAGACAAGATTCCCCATCACCAGTGCCATCCAAAAACCACTCAGGATTAGGAGCAGAGCAGTATCTGGAAGGCAACGTGGCTGATCAGCATTGCCTGCTCACACTCCCATGCCTGATGGTTTCCAAACCACCTTATCTGCCTCCCCAGCAGGAGCCAGGCTCTGCCTGCTTGCAAAGCTGGGGCCATTTATCACCCTGCAGTGTTCATCTGCCTTCTGCCTTGCATGGAGGGGTGCTGGATCCAGCAGGGACTGGGCTCCAGCCCCACCCTGCACAGGAGGAGCTGCTGTCACCACAGGAGACTGAGACTGTTGTCACCACGAAAAAAGTGAGCTGCTTTCTCCTTCCACAAGGGCAAGCTGACAGGCAGCACAAATCCCTCCCTCTTCTGTTGTTCACCCCCTTTTTGGGAGCTAACTCCACTCTGCAGCCTGGTCCAGAGCCTGCCCTCTGCACCCACTGCCGAGAGAGGAGGATTTGCTCACTTCACCACAAAAGCCAAGGAACAAAATCCCCAGTCAGACCCAAGCAGTGTTAGCCAAGGTGGAAATGTGATGCCATGCTGCCACTTCAACAGTTCCACAGGAGGAGGAGGAGGAGGTGGAAGTGTCTTTTTTGAACAGATAAAGAGCAAAGAGGCAGGAGAAACTCCCCCGGGTTGCTGGGTAATTCCTGTGCAGGAGCAGAGGATGGGTCTCACGGTGCAGGCACAGCTCCTTGGAGCACTCCAGAAGGGAGGGATTGTGCCAGAGCCCCTGCAGGGGTGGGGAGCCCCATTCCCACCCATGCCCATGGCCCAAGGAGGAGCTGCTCCTCCCAGAGCAGTTTGGTGCCACCATCAGATGCTCCCAGCAGGGCCTTGAAGACAGCACCCACAAAGGAGCTGTGTGCAGGTACAGCGTCAGATCAGCCACGGGCACATTGCAGGCAAACCTGGGTGATGATTTATGCACAGCTGCACCACCTCATTTCCATAGACCTACGTGGCTCTGGGGTCAAATTAGGGAAAAAAGGCTCTTTGCATGCAAGATTCCCCAGGTGGTGTGTACAGGCAAGACAAGAGAGCACCCAGGACAGCCAAGCAACTGGAACAGTCCACAAAAAATGCAGAAGGGATGAGACTGAAATGAGATGCAAAGCAAAAAAATAAATCTGTACAACTTCTCATGCTGGGATTTACAGAAATAATTTGTCTTGCTTTCAGACTGAGATATTTCTTACTGCCAGAGGCCGTGGCTTTTTCTTATTTGTTTTTAATAAGACCAGGTTTTTGGTTTTTTTAGTACCTACAAATCCAGACATACATTTTAATGCAAGATATGTTCCCAACATTTTGTGAACTTGGACCATCACCTCAGAATCAGGGAGCAGCTCACTATCTCAAGTCTTCCTGACTGAAAACACTTTCCCTCACACAGGAAGGGCAGCAGTCAAACCCACTGCTTGGGTTTGGACCCCCCACTCAGGGGTCCTCCAGTTTTTCTTGGCCTGCTTTGCTAGGGAGAAGAACACAACATGAATATTGGGCCACTCTTTTGAATTTCTGAGACATTGCATCACTTTGGCTTAAGCTGATGTTTTCATGTAAAGGGTGAGCAGATGATCTCAAATACAAAGCACAAGCCCATGAAACCTGGGGGCTAACCTGGGGCTTTGCTTTGAGCTTGGCTGCATTCCCCAGCTCAGCAAACTGCACATCTTGAATGCACTTTTTGCAGTTGCTCAAGAGCTCCCTGGAGCAGGGCAGGCCTGGATGGGAGGGAGAGAGACAGGCAGAGCCATTGCCTGTTTGTTTTCTCCCTGTAGTTTACACCTGATGCCTGGAAGGAAAGCACAAATCAAACCTGATGTGTTTCATTCCCCTCCACACCCAGAATTCACTCTTTGCTCTTTGGTTGCCCTGAGAGTCTTTCCCCTCTCTTGAGGAATCCTCTCTAAAATGGAGGTGGATAAATCCATTCTTCCCAGCAGAGCCAAGGCAGGCACAGGTCACAGACCTGCTGCTGACATTGCTTTTCCTGCTGAACCCTCTGGATCTGCACGAGCAGAACCACCCTGGCTCCAGCATCCCCCAGCTGCCAGCACCTCCCCAGGGAAGGGGCAGCAGCCCAGGATCTCCAGCTCAGGAAAGCTGTGCAGGCTTCACAGAGTGCAGAGGGCTTCCTACTGAAAGGAATGAGTGATGACAAACCTGTCTCCAAGTCCCACAGCCCAGAGACAGCCCTCAGGGCAGGAGACAGACCCTTGCCCAGGGCACAGGACTCTTCACACGCCCCCATTCCCAGCACAGGGACAGCTGAGCTGGCTCCTCTCCCTCCCAGGGCACATGCCATCACTGACTTCATTCCCCAAGCTGTTTGTTTGGAAGGCAGTGGTACCAGAGCTTGGCTTCATCAGTGCCACCATGATCATCATATGCTTCATCAGTGCCACCATGCTGGGCCTGTCCACATCCACGCTGGGCAATATCAGGGCAGCTCATCCTCCCCCTGAGCACAGCCTGCACTCCCAGCCAGCTGCACAGGGCTGGGCTCATCTCCTGTGCCTCAGAGACAGAATTATCAGCACCAACATCAGTAACAGGAAGTTCTCCTTGAAGCATCAACACCTGATCCCACAGCAGCCCTAGAGGCCTCGCCCGTGTGGCACAGCTCATTAATTAGGGTTCACATGATGGCTGAGGGAGTTTCACCACACATGTGAACCTGTGCAGGAACTTACCAGCTTTAAAGCTCACTAAGGGGCTCTCACAGGGATTTTTAACTAAAGCATCTCTAGCTCCTCTTGGAAATGTTTGTTCCTGTTCATCTCATCACACTTCTCTGCTTTCTAGCAATTCATCTCAGTATTAAAAACAAAGTACTAATGACCATCATCCCATCAGTAATTGCCTTAATCTGATCAAAATTCCTGCCGTTATCAATCACCACAAGTTCTCATTACACTTTTCTCTTTCTGCTCTGTTATCCCAGAGGCATCTCCACCACCAACATGAAAAATTTTCTTTTATTCAGCAAGCCTGTTAAGGATCTGTAAACCAGAGCTACCAATTTCCTAAACATGCAGCAAAATCACTTTTTTTTTCTCCTGGTCCCAGAATAAATCACCTCAGAGTGATTCCAGTGATAAATTAAACTTCATACCTTACGTGCAAGACAGTGAAAATTATTGTTTTCCACTTGAATAGATGCACAAAGAGGTGTAAAAGCCATTCACATGCCTTTCACACAGCAACAGGTACCTCCAAGGACTCCTGCTTTCAATTAATGGCTTGAACAGAATACCCTGCCCAGGAAGAAACAGGGTTACACAAATAACTGCTGTAGTCAAATTGCTGGAAAATTGAAATTTAAGAATATTTATTTTGGTGAATGTAACCCTGAACAAGCCAGTGTAAGACGCCAAGGTGTAAATCACCTTCCTTCAAGCAAAAAATGGAGTCTTTTAAGAACTTTTAGGCACGGTGAGGGTGAGGTCTGCAGCACCTGCAGCTCACAGGGCAGGGGTGCAGCACCCTCAGCACTCTGTGCTTCAGGGTCTTACAGGGATTCTGGAGTCTGTCTTTGCAGAAAAGCACTTGCCAATAATAAAAACCAAAGCCCACAGATTTTCCTGAAGCCTGTCCTGAGCAGCAGCCACTTAGGCACAACTTTAGATGCTTTTACCTCGACTTTAGATGGTTTTACCTCGGCTGCAGCAAGAAGCCTGAGGGCACGGATGAAGGTGTGACAGTGGAGACCTGGGGGAAATGAATACAAACAAAGGAGCTGGAACAGCACAGCATCTAAATAGAGGAGAGACAGTGGAAATTACCCATTCCCAGACAGCCCAGAAACTGAATTCCTGCCATCAAAAGGCATCCCTAATCTCTTAATGCATTAAGGGATTCAGCAGTCCTTGCAATTGCCTAAGCATTTAAAGGTTAATTGCAACCAGGATCTTTCAATGAAGTTATGTCAGGGAATAAAGGTTTCAGGAAATTCAGCCGCTGTAATTAAGAGATTGATATCACAGATTCACATCTTCCAGAGCTTTGTGCAGTGCCTGACACTGACTCCTTGGCTTTTCTCTGGCATTCAGAGAACACAAATAAGTACATGTCTCACAAATAAGTACATGTCTCCGTGAGGATGAAGGCTTCAAAATCCAGCTGATCATTTCTTCTGGGTCTAATCACTGAACCCAGGGCTTTATTGGAAGACTCCAGCACTTTTTTTAAACTCCTGGATGAACAACAGCACCCCAGATGCAAATATTATAATCTTCTTTCTTGTGGCCTTTTTTTTTACGAGTTCTACTTTTCCTTCTCCTGCAGTTCAAATTCCCACATTGACCCACAAAGGGATGCCATGAAAAGCTCTAGGGATGGGATGCTGCTTCTCTCTACAGCAAAAAGGAACTTGTTTTGTTCACTTGTGGCAGCAAAAAGCTTCATCACACCTATATCTTTGTGTTTCTTGGGTGACTGATACAAGGGCTTTGCCTGGGATTAAGGAAAGTGGGGAAGAGGTAAAGAAGCTCCTGGATGTGACAGAAGAAATGGCTGGAGGTGACAGATAGGAGCGTGAGAAGCTGAAGAGCCTTACAGACAGCAGGGAAAGGAAGGTCTGTCTGGGTGACTGTTCTGAGGGCCTTGCCTAGGATTAAGGAAAGTGGGGAAGATGGATGTGACACCAGAAATGGCTGGAGGTGATAGACAGGAGTGTGAGAAGCTGAAGAGCCTTACAGACAGCAGGGAAAGGAAGGTCTGTGTTTGGGGTGGTGGCAGAGGAGTTATGTGAGGAATAGCCAAATTTGACAAAATTGAGGGCCTGAGCCCCTGGTGGGGGGCAGAGCCAGCATTGCCCAGGTGCTCAATCCCACCTGTGCCTTCAGCTGCAGGGCTGACAGCTGGGACACCCACAAGCAGAGCTGGGCAACAATTTCATGCCAGAGCCAGCTCCTTCATTTAGTGCTCAGCCCATTTTATCCATGGGATGCTCAGAGAAGGGTGTTTAGAGCAAAGCAGACAAAACCCACATCGTCAGCAGATCATCTGCCTGCTTGAAAAACTAGAAAATACTCTCTTAATCAACTGGTGTCTCATGGATCTAAGGCTCCTGCTTTGGGACAGTGATTTTCCTCATGGAACAAGGTGAGAACAGGCTGACATGTGGGGCTGGCATCCCAGACTCAGAATTTATTCTTTCTGGATCAATCTCTTTCACAAGCCCAAGTCCATTTAAAGAGCAAAAAGAGATGCTCCAGAACAGAAACAAGGAAAGCTCCTGGCCAAGCATACAGGATCATTAGGACTAAGCTGGAACACTTAAAGCCCAGTTTTTCCCCTGCTGCCTTTATACAAGTACCCAGCAGGAGACCAGAGAGGTGTTGGCTGCCCCATCCCTGAACCATTCCAGGCCAGGCTGGATGAGGCACAATTTTAGCCGTCCACATCATTATTGGATTTCATTAGCAGGGTTGCTAATGAGAAATGGGATTGAGATATAAGTGAGCATTTTCCTCCCAGGGCAGCAGATTGACCAATACTCACCAAAAGAAGCAGTAAAAAGCAGGATGTGGGTTCTGTGCCATCTGGGCAGCTTCCACAGAGAATGTGTCTGGAGTCCTGGCAGACCTGGAGGAATCCACCTGGCTTCTAGTCAGAGAATGTGTTGCAAGATGCATTTGTACCTTCGTGTTTCAGTTTTAAGGCACTCCCTAAGCTCAGGATTTGGGGTTGATGGGCGAGAAGGGAGCACAGTCCAGGCCTCTCCAAACCTGGGAGCAGCCCCTGCTTTCAGACTGAGCTGAAAGGTTTCACATCCTGCAAAGCCTCACTTGCCAGGAGCAGCAGAACTCCACAGGCTGGCAAAGGTGAGCCTAAAACTTCATCCCCACGAGACGAATACCAAGAAGAGCTCATACCATCTTGCCCTGGCAGAAAAAACAGCAAAACAAGCAGCCCTTGGCAGGCAAGAGAGATGCTCTGCAATGCACTTCTGGAAAGTGCCCTGCAGTGGTACTGACACTACCTGCTCAGCTCAATAACTGCCTCAGAACACAGAGCAGGCACTGCAAGGTCAGGTGGAAATTAGATTCCAAGAGAGACACTGCACATTTCAAATTCTCCAGCCTCAAGAGGACAGAATTGAGTTGTTTATTCAGGAGGAAGCATGTCTGGCTAACATTGAGTTTGCATTTAATTGGCACTGATGAACAATAAAGTTGCAAACTCCTTTCACCAGTGCATGAATGTGCAGAAAGCAACCTGCCACAGAACATTATATAGGAAACACTGTCCTTCAGCATCCTGCAGCCTTCTGCCATGTGAATCACAGCCCATCTAACAACGCCACGGATGCTGGGCTGCTCAGGGGAGGGAAAGGCAGCTCTGACCATCACACACCAGCCAACATCATTAGAGTCAATTACCCCATTAGCACTGAAACAGACCTGAAACGTGCACAGGGAGCCTCAATGCTCTTCAAGTGCTGCTTTCAACTGGAGATCAAAAATGGGCGCAGGAAAACATCCAGCTGCTTACAACAGCACTCAGCACCCTGCAGCATCGGCTCCCTAATTAGGATTTAATAAGCTGGTAATTGTAATGGCAGTGGTCTCATTAGCCTGATACCTCATTACTATGAGCACAGATCAAGTTGAGAAAGCCAGTCAACCTTGCAAGCCTTTCCAAACAACCCGACAAGAGCTGATTAAAGCAAGCGCTGCTTTTGAGGCAGTTCCTAATGAAAAGTCCAAATTCACGGCCAATAGGAAACCAACAGTAATTTGTGTCACTCTTTTAAAGAACATCTTTAGTGAGAGGCATGGGACCAGGAAGTTTGTTAATACTAAATAAATGCCCAAAATAAAAGGGAAGAATTTGTAGTGAGCACTACAAAACAGGGAGCACCAAACTGGAACAATGCTTGCCCCAAAGACAGTCCTGGAAATTCCTAATGACTGCTCGGGGTAAAATCTCTAAAGCAGACCAACACGTTTCTGAATCTCAAAGAACTTCATGTGCCTTGGTTACTCTCTGTGTTTATTGAAGGTGTCACTTCAGGTGCACACTTGGGCACTGCTCAGTGGCAGGTGAAATCATGCAGTTTTCACTGCAGCACTCAGAGCGTCTTTGACCAAACAAATGTCTGTCTGCTGACTCTCATCTGCCTCCCTTTGTGCAAGATCACAGCTAAAGGTCCAAAATAAAGTTAGCAATAACAGCAATGCAATGTGTTTTATAAATCATTTTGTTTTCAGGAATTTAGATTAAAAGTTTGACTATTTAATGAAAAAAAACTGGAGCACAGATGCCATCTCATGCTGGGTAATCTCCTAGAAGCCAATCAATCAAGAACTTCTGAATTCAAATCAAAAAGGCTTTAGGCTCTGTTGCTCACCTTTATTCCAGTCAAAAACATTACATTTACTGAGGCCAGGATTTTGCAGCAAGTCATTTTATCCCACCTTTTCATCTCAAGAGAGCAACATGAGCAGAGAGTTGGTAAAATGAATTAAAAATAATCAATTCATTAAAAATAAATATCAAGGTGTCTTCATGAAAATCCAATCTCTAACATTAAAAAAAATTCTGAGCTTGATTTCTAAGTATCCAACTAGACAGTTCTAAAGTTCCTGTGAGTGGTTACCAAGGCAGAGACATGTAAAAAATCTTATACAGGAGGGAATTGAATGATTAGCTTTTTTTTCTTTATTTTTGTGAAAAGATGCCTGCAGAGCAAATCTTTATATAGGCTGCATTTCAGTCATAAAATACCTTGACCTACCACAGAGAGAAAACTCTGCTCTTACCCTCGTGAGTCATTTTGGGATGGCAGAGGATGGATTTGCACAGAGGCCTTGGAGCAGCAGCCACCCCATGGGCTGTCACTGGCATCACTCAGCAGCTGATACCTCCCTGCTCACACAACTAATGAGGTTCATGGCCACCAAAAATGGAGGAACCCCTCAGGAGCCTGAAAATGAGATTTTTTAAGCAGTTGAGGGGGTCTTTACTATGCTGATATCAGCACTAGTACTTCCAAGAGCCACAAGCTGGTGTCTAGCTGATCCTGCAGGAAGCTGCTCAGGGAGGGCACACAGCAGAAATCCTCTTTCTTGCCTGGTTTTGTGTCTTGCAGCAGCAGGAAGTGTGTACTTTTGTGGGAAAACCCTCAATGAGTTTTGATAAGTAACTTTATGGCATTATCATAAGGGGACCTTTTGTTCCAGTCCCAAGGTCTCCTTTCCTTCCCTGAAAATGAGATTTCTCATGGTGTAACTCAATGACCTCCACTAAGCAGAGCTATTCACTAACATCAAAATTAATCTTAATGCTAGAGTAATGCGATTTATGGACAATTCAAAAAAGCATTCAGCACTTACAATTAGGACATAATTACAAGTTTGAAAGGAACCCAAATAACTATACCTGCTTTTCCTCACACAAGTTACTGGTCTGACAGTCCCTTGCAAAACAAATCCTTCTGGAGTAATCAAGTAGGGAAGTCCTGGTCTTTCTAATGGCATTTTTGTGTGACATTATGTTGCTACTGGAACCCACAGGTTTCCCTATATCTACCCAGAGCTCTGTTATCTGAGGGAGAAATCTATCTATCTATCTATCTATCTATCTATCTATCTATCTAATCTATCTATCATCTATTATGTATCATCTATCATCTATAAATCTCTGTCTATCTGTCTAATCTATCATCTATTATCTATCATCTATAAATCTCTGTCTATCTATCTAATCTATCATCTATTATCTATCATCTATCGTCTATATCTGTCTATCTATCTATCTATCTAATCTATCATCTATTATCTATCATCTATCATCTATATCTGTCTATCTATCTATCATCTATCTATCATCAATCTCTATCATCTATCTATCTATCTAATCATCTATCTAATCTATCTATCAATATCTATCTATCTAATCTATCATCTATCTCTATTATCTATCTATCTATCAATCATCAATCTATATCTATCATCTATCTATCTATCTATCTAATCATCTATCTAATCTATCTATCAATATCTATTTATCTAATCTATCATCTATCTCTATTATCTATCTATCAATCATCAATCTCTATCTATCATCTATCTATCTAATCATCTATCTAATCTATCTATCAATATCTATCTATCTAATCTGTCATCTATCTCTATTATCTATCCATCTATCTATCTCTATTATCTATCTATCTATCTATCTATCTATCTATCTATCTATCTATCTATCTATCTCTCCCATCTCCAAGATGGGATGATTTTTGCCTCCTCACCCAAGCAGTTGGGCATTTATCTCACGTTCTCCACAGCAGCCCCGTGTTGGTTCTGTGGGCCAAGGATGGCCCAGAGAGCACCAGGCAATCTGTGTTTGGCAGACATGGCAGGCTGGGCACTTGTATGGCCACTGATGGGTTTTCCTCAGCAGTTTTGGTTCTGTCATCCCTCAAGAGCTGTGAGCAGAGCCATTTCTTCAGGAAAAGCCTTTCCACCCCTCCAGCACCAAGGCTCAGACAACACTGCAGGCAAAGTGAGCCCACAGCATCTCCTTTACCATTCCTTGGTGAAGGAAATTATCTGCAATGAGCTCTCTGAGGTCACAGGCCTCAGCAGACTCTCATAAATTGTGTAATTTATTGTCTAAGCAGACTTTGTATGGATCTTTTACATGTCCCACTTTTACAGAACATCCCTACTTGGTCTGTGCGTCATGTAAAGAACAGCTGGGTGCTGTTTCCTTCCTTGTGCAAGACTGGATGCAGCCACATGTCTGAGCACTTCCCTGCCCAAAGAGCTCAGCTCAAAACTGCAGCATTTGGTATTTTGCAGGGAAGTCCCTGCCAAGTTCAGCAGGGGCAGAGCTTCACTCTGTGTCTGTACCCCTGGAATCCTTCACCACTGGGTTTTGTCACCTCATTTCACTGTTTTCCTTACAACCACCACTTCATTTTGTGGTGCCAGGTTTGTTCTATGGTTTAGAGGAAATTAAAGTATATTTTCTTATTAAAATATGGACAAGAAGTTACTCTGTGATGAAACTAACCCCTGACATGCTAAAGCAATGGCCAGCACTGCTGGCTGGTCAGACACATCCATTTTCAGCACAGATGTCCCCAAAGAGCCCCTCTCAGTGTCTTTCAGTAATCAGGCAGATTACTGAAAATTTGGTGTTTTTATCTCTTCAACTTCCAGGAATTCTCCATCAAGTGGGAATAAGCCTTTCTGACAGCTCTGAGTCAGAGTGAGAGGCAGAAAAAGTGACAGGTTTGTATGACTTGAGAATAAAACCAGAGAGAACACATCTGCAACTTCATACATATTGAAGCAGGCTACAAAAAAAGTGACAGCAAAAGAAAATCATACAATGTTGGAACCTACAAATCAGGAGAACCTGACTGACAGCACAGCAACAACTAGAGAATAACAGACTAGAATTGCTGGTAGAAAATTTAAATATATTTAAATTAATTCCCCCATTCCCGAGAAAGCAATTATGTTGACGCTACAAGTACCTAAGATTTCAATCTGTTTTGAAATATCAAGCTGTCAATATTTTCATCCATTTTGCAAATAACCATTAAGGGAAATTAAAATGCAACATTGCTCAAGGATTGCCAGTACATCATCCACACAGGAGAGAGATTTCAGCTGCCTTGACAGCTGCAGCCTCGCCCAGCTGCAGCAGATGAGCTGCCCACTCCAGAGCAGCACTCAAGGACAGGAGCGTGGAGAGAAAAGGATGCAGACAGCTCTAGCAGGGTGGAAAGGCTCTCCAGAGCACATCTGGACAGCCAGAAGCACAGATTAGGATTACTAAACCTAGAGGATTTCAGGTCATGATGTTTCTCCTCAGAGAAAGGCAAAGAGACTGTCTAGGTGCACTGCTGTTCTTCCTGAACTAAGCAGTCCTGTCCTGTCCCAGCCAAGCATCTGCTTTTGGAGACTCACAAAGTAGCCCAGACTGTGCCCTGGGCTAGGGGACAAAACATGGATTTGAAGGTGTCCAGCATGATCCAGCCAGAAGACACAGGACAGCTGAAATGGAGACAATATGTGAAAACCACATGAAAAGTTACAAATTTCAAGCACAACTCAGGCAACGCACTGCAGAAGCTAAAAAATACTGAGATTGTGCCTACTGGGGCACACACAAGTTTTGCAGTCTCAGTTTGTGGTCAGAGATAAGCTCTCCCAAGTGGTGAAGTGATCCCTCCATTCTGCTCACGAGGTGACATTCCAACATGACCCAGGGCTTTTTTTATTAGCTCTTTATGACTCTGAAAATTCTCAGAGATTAATATTGAGGGCCAAAGCTGTTGTCTGAAATTTGTTTAGCCAAAAGGAGAATTATTTCTTCTGTATGAATATCCTTCTTTTGCTTTAAATTCAGTTTGCCTTAATTTGACTGATGAAAAATCAAGTAAGTCATATGGTTCAATTAAAAGCAGCCAGACATGTTGGGCTTTTTCCTGTGCATATGTAGCCCAGAAACAAAGAGAATAATATAATAATGGCCAAAGCATTTGTTTGTATTCAACAGAAGAATAATGCATAAGACTAAAGCAATCTTGAGCTAAGCCACTCTGAGGACGCAAACCAGCAGAAAGTTAAATTAGCTCCCCTAGGAACTAACTTCAAATATATTGTGATTTCAGGATGCTTTCAAAAATCAATAGAGCTCTTGAAGTACTTTGTATACAACCAAGAACTGGCTGCAAAGCAGCTGAATCAGTTTAAGGGTGGTTTGTCCTACCCTGGGAATAGCTAAAAGGAGCACCAGCACCATTTGGTGGTACAGTGACACCCTGCCCTCCCCAGCACTCAGCTCCCACCAGGCTGGGCAATCCCACTCTCCTCAGAACACTTCTAATCAGCACATAGCTCTGAACTCTGGAAACATAGCTCTAAACACGTGGAAAAATGCCCTAAACCAGCCAGGGGCAGTCCCTGCTGCTCTGGCAGGACAATGTTTTGTAGTTTGCCCAGCTTGATTCAGCTTTCTGCTCCTTTCTTCCCCAGAGCCCACGGGAGAGTGGTGTTTTCACAGAATCACAGGCTGGTTTGGGTTGAAAGGCACCTTAAATGCCACCCAGTGCCACCCCTGCCAAGGCAGGGACACCTTCCCCTGTCCCAGGTGCTCCCAGCCCTGTCCAGCCTGGCCTTGGGCACTGCCAGGGATCCAGGGGCAGCCCCAGCTGCTCTGGGCACCCTGTGCCAGGGCCTGCCCACCCTGAGTAAAGAATTTCTAATATCTAACCTTCTCTCTTACAGCTCAAAGCCGTTTTCTTCTCACTTACATAAATACAGAGCAAAGCATAATCTTTTTTTCCCCTTTTATTAGGCAGACCAACTCCCATCCCTGAATGTCAGCCCTGGGCATACACACACTGCCATTACACCTGTAATTAAAAACCCTCCTGCAGCACATGTGGCCCAGGGCTGAGGCCTTGGGGACCCCTGTGCACCCAGCCCTGCACAGCTGAACACAGACCCTGCATGCCCATCCCACCCAGGGATTTGGATTTTTCCAGGAGCTGGAAACAGGAAGCCACAATTTTGATTTCTTACAGAGCCCAGAGATGATTTAGCTCAGGAACGGCAGGGTGGCTTTGGTAAATGTGCCTCAAAGGTGATTCCTGACATTTGCAGATCACTGACTGGCTTATTTAGAGTGACAATCAGAGAAGCAAGTGTGGCAATGAGGCACTGAAGGGCCCTGCAGATGAAACAGCAGCAGGTGTGGGTGTGAGAGCTCAGCCAGAGCCACTGGGGCTGCTGCACTGCTCTGCTCTGCCTCCTTCCCAGTTTGGATCCTCAGGTGCCAGGAGATTCTCCCAGGATGAGCAGCTGTGCTGGCAAGCTGACAAGAGGGCCTGGCAAGTTATAAATTTACCAGTCCAAGTTCAGAGAGTTTGCAGCAGATTTGGAGAAACTCTTTGCTAAATAGAGCAGATGAAATATCATGGTAAAATTTGTCTTATTTCCTTTTACCCAAGGAAATCCCCAATTCATCAGCAGGGGCAGACACACACATTTGTGACACCACAAATTTCCACCTGAACTTTTGTCACCTGCGATGTGAGAGTTCAGACCCTTAGGTCTGCCCAGCAATCCCTATAATGGAGAAGCTTTTCCACATGAAGAAACTGCCACTGGGAAGCTACAGAGCAGGAACTGACTGTGCTCCCAGCAGAGAGAGGTCAGCACCACCTTCCCACAGCACTGGGGTCCTGCTCATTGCAGTGTTCACAATAAGCTGACAAGGAGATGAACAGTGAAACATGAAGTTCCTGTGACATCATCACCCAGGGAAGTGCAGAACATTGGCTACAAAGAGCCACAGGACTTCATTTTATTCAGCAAGGGGGTGAGAGCTCCAAAAATGTCTGATTGCAGTGACTGACAAAGAGAGGCACTGGGAAAACGTGATCCCAATTCTGCTTTCATGAGGAGGAGCTGCTGCTACCCACAAATGGCATCTTGGCACTGTAGCAGCTGTAAGAAGGGTTTGCTTGATATACAGCAGTTAGTAAGAAAAGGCAAATTCAATGCTGGGGATTATTAAGAAAATAATAAAACATAATTATGCCAGAGCATGAATGAACGGAAGATGCAGTTTTTCATTCCATGTCACATTCCCAGAGGGAAACAAGTATGGAAGCAGGAGTTCACTTTATGGATGTCTCTCCCCTGCGTATCTGTAACTATGGCACTCTCTGAAGCAGATCAGAGCCATAACTGGCAAGCACATTTCCCTTGAATATGTATTCAGAAGTTGTAACTGAGGGAACAAACAGGATAATGAGATTATTTCCAAAACAAGTGGATAATCACCAGGTATGACGCATCTCGGCATTTTAAGGGAAATGATTATTTTACAGCTTGGATGGAATTCTGCCTCAGATCCATTCCAACAGACATCCAGAGTGTGTACCTGAAACAACTGAGGCTGTCTAAGCAGCTGGGAACAGCAGGGGCCTGCTCAATAAAGACTTAATACAGAATTAAGAAAAAGAACCAAGCAGGCCTGTTTTCCTTCTGCTCTTGCACAGGTAGGACTGGTCCTGTCTGCCAAGTTCTACTTCCAGCTCCTTCCACGACATGGGTTCAAGCACCAGCAGCCCACAGTCAGTAACTGAGACCCCAAACCCAAAATGTGGGAGCACTCCATTTACTCATGGGAGGTACCTGCTGGAAAAGTCTTTTGTTTCACCTTGACCACTCAGGGAATTTGAGTCAGAATAGGTAAATCCTTACATTTCAAGCCCTGACCTGTTTCAAACTGTTCAGCCACTTCTGCCACAGGAGCAGGCAGCTGCAGAGCTAAGAGGTGAGTTCACAGTCCATCAGCTCTCCCACGGTGACTGTGTAGAGGCATTTGGGGTGTTTGCTGGCAGTGCAATTCACTCCATGGTCACTGGATGCTCCCACAGGACAGCAGTGTGACCCTTAGCTCAGGGATCACCTCAGAGCCTTCAAACCCCCACCTATCCCATAATAGAGCAGGAGCTCTCGTCCTGGTAATGCACCTCGTGCACAAGGCAGCACCTCCCAACCTCCCTGAGATATTAATTCATGAACTGATCTCTGCACAAAACCATCCAGGTCGCTGATAAATGGTCAATGGTGCAAACCATGAGTAACAACAAATAAATTGTTAGCAGTGTAGACACTGCTAACAGAGTCCTGTGCTGACCCAGGTCATCACTGAAACTGGAACAGTTTCTCATAAGGAACCCTAATTGAAAAACAATACTAATGAGGCAATAAGTGCCATTACTAAATCCATTCTGTTGTCATCATTAGGCAAGTCAACATTCCTGTTCTGTGCTAATTAGGTCAGATAGCAGAAGCTCAGAAAGATGAACATTAACCAAGTGCAGCTGGAGCATTCCAGAGACAGCCAGAAGGGATTTCTAAGTCCTCATTACATATGGCATTTTTGAGTCCCCTTAACAAGTCATTCCAGTTAGATCAAGATACATTGGTTTAATCCTTTCCATCACTCTCTCTAGCAAAGCACAAAGCACTTCATCAAGTTTTCAACTGAGGCCAAATCACCAAGTTTGCCCTGTTTTGCTCATGCAGTAATGCTGATTTTCTGCCCTTCCTGATAGACAGGGCACAACCTCCCCTCACAGGTGTCTCTGGTCTCCATTCAAAGCCATTCTATTTCAGTGCTACAAGGGTGAAATTTAGATTCTCCAGCCTTTTTCTTTTAACAGGTACTAGGGACATTAAAGTATCTTGCTGGGCCAGTATCACACAGACTTGTGCTTTTACAAAGTAAATTCCCGTGGCTTGTAACTACTGGAATGACACCTGCCAGAATAAATCCACACCTGGTTCATGCCTGCCATGATTACCCATACCTGAAGTTTGTAAGCTACCAAAAATATCCCTGTTTATCCCAGATGAAATCCAGGATGGTTGCTGTCAACTGACCATAAAGGTCCACACTGAGCTGAACTAAGTGCCCTCTGGACACCTTGTGCATGTCAAGGCATCACCCAAAAATAAAAAACTAAACAAAACCAAAATTCTTTGTTTTCTCTCTGCTGGAGCTGGGTTGATGACAGGAGTCAAATTCAAGTGGTTGTTTTTTATTCCATAGTTCTACAGAATACTCCTTTCACTAGGGTTGTCACAGTGTACATGAGAAACATTTTTCAGTCACTCAAAACATGCCCTTTGTAGTTCTTGGGGGTTTTGTTTGGTTTTTGTAATTTTTAGAAAGTAAAGTCATATCAGGGACAAATTAAAAGGGATGAGTTTGGCTGATCACATTCTTATCAAATGACAGGAATAAAAAAATTTCAAAGCATTAATCTGTAAACATTTCCCCAACAACTGCAGGAAGGAGATGCAGCTGAAGAAGAGTTGGGTACTTATTTGGTTAGACCCCCAACCCCATCATTTGTACCAAAAACCATCTTTACCATGTATCAACAACTGTCAACCATTAGTCAGCATGCTGAATTCAAATATTTCAACTTCTCAAATAAAGAAATGAAATTAATCTAAAAATATTTTAATGTAGCAAGCTTGGCTATAGAACCAGTGCAACATAAAGAGGACACCCATTGTATAACCAACTTCACTGCTTAACAGAGTAAGCTACAGATGCAACAGATTCACCACAAGTTATTTGGTTAAATTAAATACTGAAGTTAGAATCATGCTGTTGGTAATTCTGGTTTTACAGTACCAATGCTCAAGTTGGCTGAGTTAGTTTGACTGTAAGTAAAATGCAAGTTCACAGAGAAACAAAATAATTTAGTATAGTATCCTGTATTCTGTTCCATGCTCAGTCACAATGATAATGTCTTCAACAGATAAACAACATTTCAGCATTATGGAAATAATGCCAAAACATACAGGAATTGTAATGCCAGATTTACAACATAATACAGTGCTTAACAAACAGTTTCCTCAGGCACGGGGGCAGTGGTGACAATGCTCAACAGGACCAGAAGCATCCAAGCCCTACTCAGTGCATACACAGTGGACCACACTGACAGGAATGCTTTACCTTCTGATGGAATTGTCACTCTAGGAGGTTGTGTCCCAAACATAATGCAATGGAAAAGGAATGTTAAACCCTTGCCTCAGACATGAAGCAAAAGCACTACATGTTATTTACAAACCTGAACCAGTAAAACCACTTTAAGACCAGAGAAAAACTGTGACCACTTGACAGAGATGGCAGAGCTTGGTTACTGTACTGTGTGAATCAGGATGGTAATGAAGTTGTAAACAAATTTAACCAAATTAGGTTAATGCATCTATTCTTAAGAATATTGCCATTTCAGCAGACAGTGATTTTTAAAGCTAAAGACACTCTCAGAGGTTTTATTTTTGTTTAAAGCCAAAACTTTAAAAACCTGGAAGATGGCGAAATTTTTTGTTCCTTATTAGCCTTCATTAACTTCTCCACAGCACACTTCAACAAAATTTTCAAACCCCCTGATTTTAATCTAATTCTGCTCCAACGTAATTAGCTGGTAGCAAAGTTGAAGCAGACACTACCAACACCTGGAAATCCCTTTAAGAGAGGCTTGGTTTACACCACTGGGGATGAGTTCAGATTGCTGGCATTATTCTACGCTGAACACAAAACACTGAAGCATTAGGTCTTACTTGGAATAGAAACACTTCCTCAAAATTAAACAGGCTTTGCAAATATGCAAAGAAAGAGACAGGAAAATCATATTTGAATCTCTCAATCCCAGCAGTGTCAAACTCATTCTTCCTCCCCACCCTCCAACCAAATCACATTGCCAAAGTGGCTGGTGAGACACTGATGGAATTAAATCCTCTGACATAAAGCCTGGATACAAAACAAAAACAAACTTTGTCCCTGCCGCATCTATTTTTTCTTTTTTTTCTTGCATTTTGTAATGAACCCATACAAGCATGAAAGGAGTTGTGTTGGTATTTTGTCTTGTTTTTTAAAACAGGCATAAGAGTTTTCCCAGACAAAACTGAACAAACTTTTATTTCATTTCAGAAAGATTTCTTTTATATTACCAACCTATTTCTCTTCATAACTAAAGGTGATAAAAAATAAATCCATAGTAATGAAAAAACCCCAAACCCTGTAATAAAACTGCTTTTTCAAGTATGTTTCTCCCCTCATGAAAGAGCTGCATTAGCCATACTGCTGATTAAAACCCACATCACAAGAGCAGACTTAGCCCCTAGGCTCAGATTCCCTGGAGCTGGGCTCAGCTGGATCTGCAGGACACAAAACTGGAGGCAGGAGGCAGATGGGCACAAGCACAACTGATATCACTCCTGAAATCCCTGATTCTGACTACACCCACTGCCACAGCTCCATCACATCCCCCAGCAGGAGAAATGGCACAGGAGCCACAGTGATGCTGGACAGGTACCGTCGCTCAGGCCAGAGCAAATCTTGTGCTGATGGAGATGCACTCTGCAGAGTTACCAGACTGGAGAGTTTTGCCCACAATGTTTTTACAGAGCACAATATAAACCAGATCCTGATATTCTGTTCAGTCTGGAATTCTCATCTTCATCTATTGCAATTATGGAATCATAGACTCACAGAATAGTCTGAGCTGGAAGGGACAAGGATCACCCAGTCCAACTCTTGAGGCCAATGAAATATCAGTGAGGGGGATTCTACAAGAGTTGGTCCCTGCATTAAACACTTAATACACGTGAAAAATAACTGGGGACAATCTTCCAAGTCACTATTAGTGATGGTGATAGGTTCAACTTTCCTTTCTCCCTCCTTATTTTCACTTCCTATTAATGCAAGAGAAAAGTGCAACTTTGCAGCATGTTTGTTCACATCAAGTTTTTCCTCAAGAACACATTTTGCAGTAACAAAATATGGTCTATAAAGTCGCAAAGTGCACAAGCTGAAGGCACAGAGTACAAACACATAGGAAAACAGATTTCAAAATACCAAGTAACAAAATAAGAGATAAAAGAAAATTCTGAAATTCAAAACTCCCTGACAGAAGATACATTTATATGGGACCAACTCTTGAAAGGTGACAGGTTTTCAACTAACAAACAAATACTGCAAAATAATGAAACTTTATTCTTATCATTTAAGTAGAAGCTCCAGAAAATAACTTGAAGTTTAAAATCTAATACATTGACATGTTAACTAGTTTTAAGAATGTCCTTAATATTAAGAAAAGAGTGCAAAAAGGATTCTTCCATTCTAATGCTTTTGGAAGCTGCTGATTTTGGCTGCCCATTCCCACTTTGAAAGGATTGTTTTTCAAGGTGCATTCCTCACAAAGGTCACAGAAGAAGAGTTTGCTGATAGACCAGACCAAGGAATTTGTCTTTCAAAGTCTTTCCAACTGTAGCAGCAACTGACATTTCAATACATAAAGAAGAAAGTCCAAAATTCTTCTTTGAGGCATACTTTGTGTCAGAGCTTGAGCATCAGCAGTTGCCAAAGGAGGCTCCAGATACCACCTGTGCTCCTCCAGTGTCTGTTCTGGCTAGGAATAGAAGCTGATCCAGTATATTCACTATCTGTATCCCCTGGAGCTTGCACAAGCTGATGAGCCATCTGAAATTATAGAAAAAGTTAAGAAATTCTCTCACGTTAAACTTCCACATTACATCCCCCAAAACACAGCAGTGTCTGCAAAACATTCACGCAGAAATGTCCACTCAGTCATTTCAGCCTACAATAAGAGTTCATCACCTCATGGCAGGGAATAAAGTGAACATACTCAGCTGAAAGCACTTGAGGAAACTTGCTGGTAAGAGGGCCATAAAATGAGCAGAAGTTAACAATGGTACCAGAACAGACACCACTCCCCAAGGGCTCCACGTCCAAGCAGTTTGTATTATTTATTGGAAGGGAAAGGTTCCATTGCAGACAGCTGTTGCATGTGGAGATGCAGCCTCTGACACCTTCCCACCCTGAGAACCCAGAAGTGCAGCAGGACCTGTCTGGCCAAGCTGGGAGGGCAGGGCTGGATCTGTACTTACTGTAAGTTAACTCTTCTCCAGCTCTCTTGCGTGAC
The DNA here is from genome assembly GCF_014805655.1 of Passer montanus. Classification (NCBI taxonomy): domain Eukaryota; kingdom Metazoa; phylum Chordata; class Aves; order Passeriformes; family Passeridae; genus Passer; species Passer montanus. The sequence goes on from NW_024366703.1 coordinate 13,798,396, forward strand.
TGGTCACCTCTGTGGGAGAAAGCAAAGAAAGGTGTTCTCAGGATAACCTCAACTAAAGGTGTCCCTGCTCCTCGGGCCCTTCAAAGGTCCCCACCAACCCCAAGCATCCTGTGATCTTCAGTAACAGTGAAACACCCTAGCACAATCAGCAGCTTCTAGAGATTTTTAAAAAATGCAAACATAGTAATACTACTACTCAATTTACTGAAAGTATAAGCTATATTTCACAGATTTAATCAGTTCATCCTTTTGCTATAGACAGTAGGCTCCATCTCATAGGATAATTTTTTACAAAATGAAGATGAGGAAAAAATGTTCATGTGCAGTTGGAGCTGAAAACATGCATAAAATTGTTTTCCTCACTTTGAGCTCCTCAGCCAAACTTTATAGAAATATGTGAAAAAATTCTACATCTGTCAGTCTGAAAAGATGCTCCTGAATCTTACAGACTCTAAGCAAGTCTGAGCTGACAACACTTGCTCTTTAAGAAGATTTTAGCAATTAATGGTGTTGATAAGCTGTTGCTCTTCAACTAGAAGCTGATGTGCAATTACTGCTGCTGAATACACCTCACTGTGCTGTGTTCCTCATGATTATTGCTTTCAATCTTACTAATGCTGTAGGTGGCTGATAATAGTTCTGCTTGCAAGTGCATTTCACCAGTTTCATACTGCTTAGAGAACTAAACGTGACATTTCAAGTACTAACAGTCTGTATGCACAAAACCAACTGGTTTTTTGAAATGCATTTTGCCTTGCAATGGTCAGTGTCCCTTAGTGCCCTTCCCAGACTTTCCTGCAGTCTCTCATCCTTACAGAACCAGCCAAACTCCAAACTTCACAGCCAAGTCTCTCATTTTCAGGTAACTGAAGAAAAACATTTTTCAAACCAGTTGGTTTTGTGGATACAGACTGTTAGTACTTGAAATGTCACGTTTAGTTCTCTAAGCAGTATGAAACTGGTGAAATGCACTTGCAAGCAGAACTATTATCAGCCACCTACAGCATTAGTAAGATTGAAAGTTTGACAACACAAAATTGTTCCCTTTTCTCTTGTTCTGTACATTACATTCTTTTGTCAGCATTACATGCCTACTCAGTTACAGAGTCTCACACTTCTATTTCTTGGGCCAAATGCACTGCTTTTCTCAGCCCAGGGTCTGATGGTTTTATTTTTATGCTTATCTCTCAAAAAATTCTTTTCTTCAACAGCCAGCCTTTACAAGGAAAGAGTCTGCACCACATCATTTGCATTTGGGTCAATGGTACAGCTCTGCAGGTCAATAATTTACCAAGCTGTGAAGAGAGAGATGGGGAAAACCTTGGGGTATGAAATCCAGAAATACACCCAGCACTAAACATAGCCACATCTAGTAGATGTTCAAACTACAGGGCCAGACTCTCAGCATTGCACAGGTAACAGGAAAAATAAAGACATTTTCTCTTTATGAAGAAATGAACCTCTTGGGAGTAGAGCACAAGGCTTCCCCAGCCTGATCTCATATTGTGAGAGTACTGCAGAAATGGTGAAAAGTGCTGTGCCTTTGTCTGGGCAGAAAAATAGAAGAGCACAGAGCAACAGGCACTGCCCAGAGGGAACAATTTACAGTATGAACATTTTCTGCTGTGTCTTTTACTGTTTGTTCCTCCCCTTTCCCCTCTCCCCAATTCAATGTTCAGATGGGAAATGTCTATTTAAAATAAACACCTTGCCTGTATAAATAACTCTGAAAGTGAAGTAAGGAGAAAACTGACATTTCCAGAAGCACCATGAATAAAAGAGAGCTTATAGAAAATAAACAGCCAAAGTAAAGGTTGAAGTTGAACAGAACCATCATCATGCAGCAGAAGTACAACCAAAACCCAGGGATGCATGAACTGCAAGCAACCTGATCAAAAAATGTCAAGCCTTACAATCACCTACTTATTAGGTACCATCTGCAGGGCTGTTAGTGCTCAGAAGACATTGAAAATAAGGCCATATTTCACATACTGAATTGTGAAGGTTCTGCAGTAGCTCTTAAATTATTTCTTCAGTATTTTTAGGTATATCAATTTTTATCATTTGAGCACTGTCCTGCACAATCACTACTAAAGATTAACAATTATTACCTAGCAAATCCATTCTGAATAAGCTCTCTTTGAAGTTTCTGGTCTTGAGCAGCATATTCCTGAAGCTCAGATTCCACAGCAGGGGGTAGAATATTTGGGATGAATTTAGAAAATAAAGCTGGTGCCATCTGTACCCATTCTGTAAGAAGAGAGAAAGCAATAACAAAATACACGGAAGAGATATTTTGTGACATTTTTACTCTTTGACAAATGTAACTTTATTTTGAATACATATTAGGATCCTGAATTTAATAAAAGGAAAAAGAAATACCTCCAAATCCACAGAAACCATGCCTTAAAGCAGAACAAATAATGAGACTGTTGAAATCAGATGTTTACATGTAGATAGAACAATTACTATTTTTCTCAACCTCATCATTAAACTGAAATTCAGTTCTTGTTGCATCTCACAGGACCTGCTGAGTCTCTGGACACTCCTAAGGACTTGCAACTGATGATCAGCAAACTCACTTGGATAATTAGATAATGATTGTAACGCTGTACTCCAGGAAATCTATCCCCAAAATGCACCCTTCTCTCTCCTGAGCCTTATTTCTAAAAAGCACAGTAGTTTCATACAAACCTACTCCTCCATCCCCATTTCAAAGGAATTAATGCATTCCTCTCACTGATCTTGCAAAGCTTAGACAAACACTTTTTAATCTTCATAATATATGTCTAACCTGTACTAGTTCAGCTTCAGGACAGAAAGGTGATTTAATTTCACTACACTGAACACTGTTTTATAGGAGCAAGACAATTTACCTTGAAGTTGCTTCAAGGCTTTAAGGCTAAGCAAGGGATGAAAATTGGGTTTACAGCAACTGTATAGCAAGTTCTGAGAAAAATAAATAGCCCTCAACTATTTCTGCAGCCAGACTTTCCACAGGGTGTAGGAGTTACCTAAAATTTGATCTTTACTTAGAAAAAATGGACATTTTTAAATTCACTGAGGAACATAGTAAGTTTTTATACAATTCCCAAAGTCCTGCAAACTGACTGAGGCAGCACTCAACCCCCTCATCCAGAGCAGTGATAGAGGCTTTAAAAAGGACTGGCCCCAGTACTGAGCTGGGATTAAAAGAGAGTTCGGAACTGTGACAGCTGTTAGCAACCTCCAACCTGAGGAGGAAACAAAGAGAATGAGAAGGGGAAGCCCCTGGGTGCCTGCCAGGGCTCTCAGACACCCACAGGCTGCTCTAACCCACAGCACCTTCCCCTGGCCCCCTTCTGCTCCCCCTCCCCAGGTACCTGCCCACCAGCCTCACCATACACCCAATGGAGCAATCCCATGGCAAAGTGAGCAGCCCTGTCTCACAGGAACCATTGCTCTGATTCAGAATTCATCCCCAAGAACCAGGATCACCAAAGAACAGCCTTTTATTCCAAGAAATCTATCCTGGGCTCTTCAATTACTCAAAATCTGGTTAGTCCCATGGTACTAACCCAAAGCAGTATCTGCTGTGCTGTGGACAGCAAGACAGGGATCATGTGAAATGGAAAACTGTGAAATCACAAGTCCATCACCTACAATATGAAGTGTGGTCAAAGAACAACCAGCCTGAATTGCTTTTAAAAGTGTACTACTTTTATTCTTATGTATATACCCTTCCTATCTTTGGTTCTGAACACTTTCTAAAACTGAAATTAGCACTGCCTTAAAATTGATGATGCAAGTATGTTAATTTTGCTGATGTAAAAATAATCTTTGCTTAAAGAAAGTGCATTTTGTACTGCAGAGCCCACTATATTCCTGGTTTGTACACATGCTAAATATTGCACTAAAGCTTTTTGTAAAGGATTCCTAGTCTCATTTCTATTTCCATAAATGGGGACTGCAAAAATAGACTGAAGCTCAGGAACAGTGTCTCAGGCACGCCACAGGAAGAAACTGTCAGTACTGTAAAAGGAAGGGAAACAGGTACCATTTATTTGTGGACATTGTGAACACTTCCTGTTTCTAAAAACTTCTCAAATACAGGGTAAGGACCTCCTCAGTTCTCCAAAATTTGGAAGATTCTTGTACAAAACTGATTGAAATCAGCATAAGATGTAGCATAAGATGTCACAATGTATTCACAAGTTAAATTAAGCTCTTCCATGAAATAATAACAAAACAATAAAAGAAACAGTCAATCATTCACCTCATTCCAAACATCTGATTGTTTGAAGAGTGACTTTCACCATTTCAATACTTCTAAATTTCCATGACTGATCCATTACCATCCTTCTTTCCTTATTTCTACAGAGAAGGAATGGATCTTTCCTTTGTCTCCAGAACAGAGAGCTGGGTTGATTTTTTTTTAAAAGTATTTGGTACTCACATGGTACCCTGCCCAGGTGACAGACAGACAACCAGAACCAGGGTGGTGGAACTCAGCATTATGAAACAACACACTCTGATTGTTAACTGTGCATTAGTTAGAGAGCAGACACATTTTGGCAAACAAATGACAATCACAAGATGAGATCAGGACAAACATTTTTCCTTTTTACCTGGTCGTAGTGTATACAGGCCTTTCACAATATTTGCCATGGTTGAAGGAGTTATTTGAAACGGTGTTGACTGAGCTTCCAAAAGTAAAGCTGAAACAAAATTAACACAATCAGCAACTTGTCCAACCAAGAAAAACAAGCTCTTGAACACAGATTATTTTTTTTAATCAAAAAAATACAGTAATTGTGCTTTTTTTGGCATCTGATGTCCTCACAAACAAAACAGCCACACACCTGATTTCTACTTATTCTGAAGAGTAACAAATCACCTTTAGATAGAAGTATCCTGCTCAAATTATGTATAGTGAAAATGTGTTATAACTTCTTTTTCATTCATTAGAGGTAGCAGAGGTTCAGTAAAACCAAGCAGGTGATGGCTTCAAGTATTCACACAAGAACTAAAGCAAACTTCAAGTGTGTCAAACACCTGAAGATCCACAAATCCTTTACAGCATTTAGGATCTTGCACACAAAACTAAGAAACTAAGATGGATTGAAAGTCTATGCACTTGTAGTGCAAAAATTGTAAACTTCCAAAAAGAAAAGTTGTTCTTTTAAAGACAAGTTAATAATTGCACCTTCTTCTTGAGGAAAAACCTGCCAAAAGCACATTTACTGTTTATGTTGTGATGTAAAGGTTTTTATCCTTCTTTGTATTTACAGAATAAATACAAAGTACATACATCTGAATTACAGAAACACACACACACAAAAGAAAGAAATTAAGAAATGTGTAAACCAACTGCTATATCCTGGTTTTTATTTCTCTATCAAGCAGTTGAGCACCTTTCTGTGCCCACCACAGGAGGAGAAATGACTCTCACAATTCTACCCAAGGGAAATGTCTCTTTGGCTTACATTGGGGAAGCTCTGCTTTTTAAGCTTCAGAGCATCTCCAGTTCTGGCTTCAGCATCTGCCACTAGAATACTTTAAATAGAAAGAAAAATATTCACTACCATGTTTTTTCTTCTCTTTCTGAAACTATTTAAATGGCTCATGTCATAGGGAAATGAAAACAAAGTGCTTTTTTTAACCTTCAAGTAATCAAAGTTGTTATATTTAACTGTTATGGATGAATTTGTTTTGCAAAGAGCCATCTTAAAAGTGCTTGCTCATTTCAACAGAAGCCTTGAGGGTATGAGAGCCTGTGATTTGTTCTGTAATTACCTATTTACAGCCCCTTTCCTAAAGGTTTGTCAAATAGCCTCTTGGCAGCCAAGAAAGCTGCAAATCACAGAATTAAAACGAGCATAGTGCTTTATGTGACAGTAATGCACAATCCAAACAATGTGTGTGCATATACAAATATTTGTATCTTTAATTAGACTGTGGCCACTTCAGCCTAAGCATCACCAATAGATTTGCAAAGTATCCAAAGAAATGTGAATTTGTTCTTCATAGACATTAAATTACGCAAAATAAATTATTTAAAACAAAAAATATTGATTACTTTTTTGCAGCTTTAAAAATTAACATTTCTTATCTTGTCTTCTGCAAATGCACACCTGCTACAATGCAGATTTAAATCACTCACTCCTGATTTACAGTCAATAAATACAAGCATGACAGTACTATGCTCAACAAGATAACAAAGTAATGGCATGTATTTCCTGATTCTCAACAAAGAAAATTAAAGAATATCCTGTTCAATAAACAATGCAGTATGAACCAATCTAACTTGTCCAAAAGCTGGACATCAAACCTCAAAAAATGCATGACACTGCTGTAGGATTTGTGTTTTCAGAATGATTTCCATAAGAGCAAACAAGACTCCTCTCTGGATAGAAGCAAAAGATCTCAATGTAAATTTAAAGACAAAGTTGTAAACTAAGATGCAAAGATGTTAAAACTTCTTTGCACATGAATTCATCTTCAGTTTTGCAATGAAACAAACTTAGACATTCATTCAATCCTGTATTACTTCTGGAGAGGCTCACTCAAGGAATAGAAACAGCTCTGCCAGACATGCTGAAATTACCTCTGTTGTTATTTTACAATCTCACAAAAGACTAACAAATACTAAGGCTTTGACTCTTGCTTTATTAGAACAATTAGTCAGAGTCTACAACACAGAAATAGCACAGACTCCTTCTACCCACTCCCAGAACAGCACCTGCAGCATTTACAAAGATAGAGGGAGAGGCAAAATAAAGCTGAACCTCAGCTGAATGAGGGTGGTAATGGCACCATGATACCATCTGACCACCTCCACACTGCTCACAAATTAAGTATCTAACAGGCAAACACGTTAATTAAGCTACAAAGAGTCTGGAAAATAACTCCTGGCAGAATCAGAGAAGTGTGGATTCCCATGGTGAAAAGTATTAAATGCAGAAAGATATAAAATACTTTGAAATATTCTTGAACACAATACCCAAAGGGCCTCAAGGATTCCTGAGAAACTGAATGAACAGTACTGGAGTAAGTGAGGTGTGAATCTCCAACACTTCAGGTACTCTGCAGTAACCAAGTCACCCCAGTACTGCACAGCAGCACTGGAGGACCACGGCCCTTGATGAACATTTAAGCCACTTCCTAATTACAGTGAGGCACTTGGGGCAAAACCCAGGAGCAGTAATTCCAGGAGTAGCAGATGATATTTCAACAAGTTGAAATTCACTTATTCATAACTCAAGACTGACTTGCAGAAACTAGGGCTTAGCTGTTCTAAAAAGCTTTTTCTACCCTTCAACATTCCCTTGAAAACTGATTTATTTTAATTGCTGAAGATGTAAGTTTTCTGGCAGAACAGTGGGACTTTTGCAACAAGGGGTTTTTTCCCTCCCTCTGTAGTAATTTAACAGAATTTCTAAGTAAACTATTTTAACAAATCATTACTAAGTATGACTTAGACGTGTTCAAAGTTGTAACTACTCAACAATGCACCTTAAAAAAATTAAAAACCATATTCCCACTAAAAGCAACCCCAACAGCTTGCCCACCAAGGCATTAGTCAGCTGTGCTCTGCAGTCTCCAACAGCAGCAGAACCTGTTGCTTAACATAAACAGATGCTGAAGATCTTTGTCCTGCTGTACAAACTGTGCTTTGCAGGACTTCATTCCAATGTCTGTATTATTGTGCAGAGTGACAACTTTAATACTTCCAGGGAATTGAGCCCTCACATAAATGCACAGCATTTCTGCCTTCTTGGGAAGATCTGCAGATCCCATGGAGTCAAATCTGTAGTAGGATAAATTACCTTTCCCTCAGCCCAATTGTTCAGGGTCCATCTGACCACACAAACCTTGGCACTTTGCTGAGATAAAATCCCATTCACCTTGGAGATGGTTCCTTTATCTCAGTCCATGCAAAGCTCTGGACTGAACACCAAAGCCAACAGCAATTAAACAGGGAGGGAATTGCCACAGCTGGCAGCCAAAATGCAGCTGAAAGTTTTTGTTGTTGCTATTTTGGGTTGTGGTTTTCTCTAGGTTGGTCAGGTTTTTGTGTTTGTTTTTTATTGTTGTTATTTGGCATTTTTGGTTTGTTGGGGTTTTTTACCTGCTGCCTGTTTTATTATTAAATTGTCTGATGAAGCTTGATCATGTATTACCTTTTCACTTCTTCAGTTTCTCCATGCTAATTACTGATCTAGAACTTCAAAAGCCTTTTGAATGAAAACTGACTTTGTCTTTGGCTTAACCCTCAAACTCCTCATGATCCAGGGATTTTATCTTCCTTTAAACACAACTAAAAATAAATTTTTACCAACTTAAATTCATTGTAAGTTTGTAATGAATTAAAATGTAGATCAGAAAAAAAACCATAAAAATATTATTACTATGCATTTGCCACTAGGCATTTAATAAAGCCACAGCTTACTTTAAAAATACTCATTACATAGACCAAAAGCTTTATTAAGTATGTAGTAAAAATGCTACAAAATAAATTCCGAGTCTTAATCACATGGAAAATATTCAGTGCTGTAAAAGTAATAAAGATGAAAAACACAGCTATAAATGCAGAGATATATGCTTTTGGACTTGTATAATTGGAAAATAGAGTGGTATTTTCACATTTATAATTTTATGAGGTCTTATTGAAATTGGAATATTATTCCTATTTCTTTGCCAAGGAGCTAGATTAGCCATAGTGGTCATACCTGAGACTGTATTTTCCAACTTAATTTGAGGTGCTGCAACTGAACATGAAACAAGGAAAATAAGAAACGTAGCTGCAAGTTTTTAAAATGGCCTAGAGACCTTTCCTGAAAGGTTTAGTTCACAGAAAAAATTTGCATGTAGTTATTTAAAGAATTTGAATGTGTTCTACAGTACTTGGTAACAACCCAGACTGCTTCCAGGATTGTTACAACACAATTACTTGGTCCTTAGCTGTCAAATTACAGCTGTGACTTCAATATTAGTGATGGCCCCCTTGAACTGCTGAGCGTGTAAATATTGACTATTCCATCAGATCTACAGAGCACAGGGGGTACAAAACATTAACAGCTACAAAAGCTCTCTTAGTTAGTCCTGCAGAGTGAAAAGGTGTCTGCTGAGGTCCAAGAAAAGGGTGGCATTCATGTGACAAGAGTTTTGAAGGAATGGTTGACTTTCCTGCAACAGCAGCATCCCAGCACACTCCCCACGGCTGGAAAAGTGGAACAATACTGCAGGTGATTTTCACCATCAGTTATCTGCGTCTATCAATATTTAGAAGAAAAGAAGGAAGGAGAACACTGAAGGTTGGAATTGGAAACTTGAAGTGATTAAAATATTTGCCAACATAAAATAAGTTAGAAATTAAATACTGAAATTCACAATCCTGTAGATGCATAAATTTTCTTTAAAATTATTTTTAATGAAGAACTTTAGAATAGTTGCATCCCCTCCCTTCATCTCAAAAAAGGACTTTTTATGCTACTCTTGCCCCCCCAAATCAATTACCAATCAGAAGCTGGAACCTCAATAATTTTATAGGTGGGGAAAAGAGTAAATTAGCTTTTAGTTTCAGAGGAATTCTAAAAGAAATCACCCTCGTTTAGTCTGGCACAAACCCACTGTATTAACTGGTATTTTCTCCTAGTCTTCCACTACCTTTCTTAATTTTTAAGGTCCTGAGGAAGAAACCTCACTTCATTTTACCTATCCTGACACACATGCTAATTCTAAGGACAGAGTCACTCCACAGGCCAGTCATTGTGCCTTTTTAATATTTCTTTTTTAAAGAAATCTCCCGTTTTCTGTCTCATTCTAAAAGTTAAAAAGCAAGAAATACAGTTTATGAACATGGCAGAGTAGAGTTGTGCAGATTTTCTTCTCATACTAACTTTTCAGAGTTTGAGGAGAAAGTAAAGCAGTGTCTAGAGGCTGAGTAACATTCAATATATTCCAGGAGGAAAGGGCTTCAGTAATCAAAAAAGACATTTTAAAAACACATTGCTTCTGTCATCACAGTAGCCACCCTGAATCCCAAACCAAAAAGAATAATGATTTCAAACTCCTGAGGGCAGTTTCTATATTAAAGCTTTAGTTCAGATTAGAAATGTGATTTTGAAGCAAATTCACTGATCATCCCCACACTGCTTCTCCTTGGCTGGTATGACAGAGCTGTCTTGGAGCATATTACTTTAATTCCTTTTGGGAGAGATTAAACCAGATGTGCTCAAACTGGTATTCCCTGGCACTCTGTCCAAAGGAGCAGACATGAACAAGGAGGAAATAAAATTCTCCAAAAAGCAGGGAAAGGTCAGCACTGGGTCCTCAACATCAACAGGGAGGCATTTCCTATCTGCTCCCTTTACACACCCCACTTATTGATGCAGACAAAGCCTAAACCATGCCATGAAACCCCAGCTCTTCCTACAGTGCCCAAACCTTTCAGATAAAAGCTCGTGGTTCTGCTGCACCAAACCTATAATGATGCTCCAGGCACTGCTGTCAAAACCAACTCAGAACAGATATTCAAGAACAAGATCATTTTCCTTATGAAACAGTCATTAAATGTGACAAGGAAATGAGAAGCACAAAGAACAGCTTCTTCAATGTTAGCAGTGTACAGAAAGGCTGGGGGCAATGCTCTCTGCAAGAAGCTGAGACACCATGAGTGTGTTTTCTCCCCTTGTCAGGCATTTTATCTGCAGTTTGTGCATCAAGGCAGTATCAGGTTGCTTCTCGTGCAGATTGTTTGAGACAGATGTCAAAATTGAGGGGGAGGGAAGAAATGCCACCTCAAACAGGGTGAATGTCAATTCAATCCATCTTTTTCTTGTCTATCTGTGCCAAAGGGTGAGGCAAGGGGAATGAATTAAAAAGCCCAGCACACATCAAAACAAACCCTGTGGTCTCTGTTGTAGCTGTAGAGTCAGGCCATGAACTTGGCATCAATCACAGTCCTTCTGTCACACTTTTGCACTGCTCCTCTCAAACAGACTTCTGTATTCACAAACAAAAGCTGGACATGGCACTTATTAATGAAAGGCATTCTGTCAAAGCAGCACACAGCTGAAGAGATGAGGAGGATCCTTTGCTTCACTGACATCAACAGGCTTTGGGAGGTCAGCACAGCAAAACACAGCTGCTAAATACACAGGGCTGGGTGCCCACAGAGCAACAAACACCCCTACTGAGGCACTGCACAGCAACAGGAGAATCCCTGCTCAGGCAACATCCTCCCTGCTGCATTCATCAGCCCCTAGCAGATATAAATAGATCCATTCTCTATAATTTTGCATTGCATTACTACCTGCTGAATCAAAAAGCTGGACAATTTTATTGTTAAAGAGCTGATAACATTCGAGTTAACTTTTCTGGTACTTTTTAGAAAGCAGCAATGCAGTGGAAGTATCTTTCCTGTTTTTATAAAGGAAAAACCTTTTTCAACATAAACAGCCCTTCTATTGAACTTTAATACACCTCCAACAAAACAAAAAAAAAAAAAAAAAAAAAAAAGAAAATGGATACACAAGATCTCTTCCCCTCATCTGACTCCAAGTGACCTAACAAGAAAGAAACAAAGCTGTCATATGTAAAAATCTTCAGAGAAAAGACTTCCTCTGTAACTAACGACAAACCGAAAACACAATGAAGTAGGCTGTGAGTGGTCTCCCTCCTCCTGACTTTTTCCAAAGAACTTTTTCTTGGAGACCATGAGAAAAACTACTTTGGCAAACATATGTGATGTATTTTTACACTGGGTTTTAGCTCTGAACTCACACAGGCACTGACATAAAGACTTACATTCTGCTACTGCCCACGCACCTTTAGAAACCACACACAGTAACCACTCTGTGTGCTCAGGCTTTGGTGGCTAATTCTGTAATTACCCCAGCCAACAAGAACAAAATCAGAAGTGCTCCACAAAGCTATTTTCCCTCTGATAAAGTTCACCTGACTACCCAGTTGAATAACTATTACACAGAAGTGCAGGCAGATGGTTTTTTTTTGGGAAGAACCAACTTGTACTGAATGATCTGTACCAGCACATTGCTCTTTCAAGAGTAAAAAACACTTCTTGAACTCAAAACAGGAATGTGTAAGGCAAGAAACAGCCCTACACACACAGATATAAATGGCTGAAGTACTACAGCAAAGAATTAGAAGGCAGGAGAGGAAGACTGTCCTCTAAAACAGATTTCACCTCAGTGACCAGCTTAACTTTCTGCTGTCTCTTCTTTAGTATGGGAACACCATCGACCTCCCAGAGCAGGATTACAGTCTAGCATTCACCTTCCTTTCTTCAGTTTTCAGGAAGAGAAGAGGAATACTTGCAAACTCTTGTAATTTAAACCCAAGTGATCTCTCCACCCAGGAGACACAACACTATGCTCTTAATGGCTTTTCCTCTTTTGTTAGATTCAAAAGCAAGCTTGGTTTGGGCACTAAGCTGCCAATATCCAAAAGGAGAAGGGCAGCAGTTATTTGCAAATACTCTGCCATTGAATTTTACCTACTGGAAGTACCAGAAGTAGAGAGTTTCAGGAGCTGCTATTCACTTTCACAGTAATTGCCATTTTTCTAGACAAAAAAAACCAGGCAAGATGTTTCCAGGGCACAGACATTACACTGCAGGACCATCAGAAGAGACACTGGCTGCATAAGGAGAAAATAAATCTATTTCTGAGCTTTTCTGCTTACAAGTCACCTCATGCAGGACTGTAGCAGGAACAAAAACAACGTCCTCCACCACCCCTTCCCTAGTGACATGGGGATATTATCTGCACCTTCTCCCCCTCCCACACTCATTTCTGAAGCTGCCTGTAAATAAGATGCTGTATCTTTGCTTGTTACATTCAGTTAAGCAGTTCTGCACACAGCAACTTCTCCCAAGCCATTGAATGCAGCAGTCTTATCAGCAAGAGCCAGCTTTGGCTTTGTAAAGAAAATAATAAGGTTATAGTCACTTAGTTCAAATGTACCCACTTTAATTTGAAGAGCACTGACTTGATAAATGTGTGAGTGTAAAAGTGTTTCACAAACAGCTGTGTTCATGGATCTGTGTATTGTGGGTTTTATTATGTATTTACTTTAATTCATGAGAAGTCCTCCAGATAGTCAAGTGTTTTTTTAAAAGAAAAAAAAATCATCTATCAAACCCCAAATGGAACCAAATTGCTACATGAAAAATTTGCCAAAGTAATGTTTACTTAGGCAATATATCCTCTGCAAGTAATGGATTGACACCTTGATCACTCAAATTTTTGCAACCAAGTGCTCAGAGAAGTGCCCCCAGCAGAGACAGGCGTTGATCTTGCACCTTCCTGCCCCTCAGCAGCCAGAGCAGGAATGAGGGGACTCAGCCTGGGGGAGTCTGAGGGAGATCCAATGCCAAGGAAGAGACTGGGGCTGCACTGCCCCTCTGGCTTCTCCCCCTTCTCTTTCTGAAGTGCAGCAGGAACTTTTTCAAAAATCAAATGAACCTGAAATGTACTTACAGTCCTTCCTGAACACAGCTTCAAATAGAAATGCCAGCTTCCAGGCTCTGAGAATGACAAGGTACTATAAACAAAACCCACTTTGTACAAACATAGCAACAAATTTCAGGAGAGAGAGCAGATGTTACTCTGACCCTCCAAGTCTAGATCACAAATGGATTAAACCAATTTTGTAATTTGATTTTATTTTCAAACAGAGGGAATGCAAGCTTCCTCTCACTGAAGTAGTAGTTGCAGCATCTTTTTAAAGACAGCCCCGGGATTCCATTTCTCCATACCAGTCACAACTCCCTTTACTTTAATTTCCAAAGTATCCCCATTCACAACTGTACTTTTTTCTCTCACAATAGAAAAACATTTTTTTGCTGAACCAAATCTGTATCAAATATCAGCAAAGAGCACTGCACACTGACATTGAGAAGCAAAGCAAGTAACAAACACCGACTTGCATTCTATTTTCACAGAGCCCTTACATTTCCAAAAAGCAAGGTACTACTCATCTATTTTGGTTTGAATTTCAGGAAGCTAGAAAAAACAGCTGAGAAAGGCAGAAAAAAATACAATACTAGAAGTTTTTCAGCACATCTGCAGTACTACATCATGTGCAATGTATCTTCAATTACTTCCCAAGAACCTGTTAGCAAATTTTAAATTTTATTTAGGTATACCTTAACTCAATTTACAGATCCTCTTATCCAAGACTGAATTAAATCAGATCACAGTTATGAGTTCATGCCTGTCAGTATTATCATCTTACTTAGGAGGGAGATAAAATCCAAATAACTTAGCTTTAATAAGCTGATGGTGAGACTGAAATGAACCCAAGGAAATGAACCTCTTCCCCATTAAACAAGAGACTTCATATACAGCAACACAGACAGCTTACCTTTATTTTTCTTTTTTTTTTTGCATTTAACAGGGCTGGGAAAGTATTTCTGATTACACACACACAGAGAACACTAGAGGTCTTTTCCTTTCAACAGTTCACCTGCAATTTCTATTTGATTCTGCTATTATCACTGCAGAAAGTTAATTACTTAGCAACAGCACATCTGACATCACCTTTGTCAAAGGTTTATCCACTGTTACACCTTTGCCTTGCTACTGGAAAAAAAATTCTTTGCCTGAAAAATGCAAACATTTTAAAGCAATTATCAGCCAAATTTTCCATAATCTTGTTGCAGTAATCATCTTATCATGTTTCATACCAGTAATTCTCTTTAGCACAAAATAAAACATCAGGTTCATGGCTGGGCATTTCTCATTGTTCTGCTATTTTTAAGGTGATGTGATCTGCTCCTAGTGTCACTTTTCAGGATGGCAAGAACAAGACTTCAGACTGATGATCTCCCTCCCATCCCTGTAGGGTGCCAGGCTCCCTGACCTTGTGGCCACCCTGGTCACCCACCCTTCTCCCAGGAAGTCACCTCTCAGTGAGCCTGAAACAAGAGCAAAGCTCCTTTCCCCCCTGCCTGGAAAGGGCAGGGCAGGGCACTGCTACCCAAGCAAGGACAAAAGGAGCAGTGAACTCCACTCCCAGTGCTCCAAAGCTTTGCTAGCTGCCCTTCTGAGGGGCCAAGCAGGCCAGCAGCAGCTCCCTGTGCTCACACAAACCCTCCCAGGGGTGGCAGGTTTCACACAAACACTGTGGCTCACCATAGGAGTCACACTTCCCCTCCAGTGCTCCTGTGGCTATCACTTGCAGCACTTTGTATTTGCATTAACACATTAACCTAAGAGAGAAACTGCTGGCAGCATTCTGCAGCTCACCACCCTCAGCAGTACTCGAGCACATCGTGACAATAACCCCAGAGGCAGCACAGCTCTTTGACCACACCACCTTCTTCATGACACCTGTCGATATTTTGATAATGAAGTTGAAAAGTAGCAGCATAAACAACAGAACAATAAAACACTCATTCTGCCATAATTACAAATCACAAGGGGAAATAAACATTTGATCTCCCAGATCTCAAGAAAAACATTACTTAATACAAAATCAGATTTCTGAAGTAAATAAGCTGAAGTGTGTCACATTTCCTCATGCCCCAAAGGAGTTTGTATTGAAGTTCACTAATATTTGGCATTTTATCCCTATTTGCTGTGGATCTCCACAGTATCTGAAAGCACTGTGGCTCTCCAAGCTTCCACTATAACAAAAATTCAACAGCTTTACTTACGCATTAGGTTGTAAATGTGCTTTTCTGCAACATGTTCCGTAAACAGCTTTATAAGGTCATCTTTTAAGTCTCTGTTTAACTTGGTTTCTATGTAAAATTTATTCTGGAAAATAAAACAGAAGTTTTCAAGTTTGTTTCTCATAATAGCAAATAAAGTCAACTTATTTTTTCTCCCTGAATAAAAACAGTTCAGAATATTAAAGCTGCAGAATATTTCATCAGTAAAGTGTTTCCTTGGCGACTGCATTTAAACTAAATAGAACATTCCTGTACAAGAAAAAACATTGGTGACAAACCTACTTACATACAGCCATACATATGTATTTTGTTTTCTGTATCTACAGCTATACCTCCATACTGATCCAGACTGGAGAGCTTGTATACAAAACACTTCATTTTAGAATTCTTACACATTTTGTAAATTCTCTTAACACCAAAATACAGCTGGACATCATGTTTGCAACAGAAGAAAGTATTTTTTCTAATGACTAACCATTAAAATAGATGGGTTAAAATAATAAAACATCAGCACAACTATCCACTTCTGTGGTTCACTGACAATCTCAGAGGATAGCTACTCAGAATGAATCAGCTGTGGAAATAAGTGATACATACAAATCTACACAAAAATGAACTACATTAAAATCTTTAGGATTCCATTACTTTGACCAATTCAGCACTAATAAAGAATTCATTTCTCTGAGGGAAATTCAAAGATAATTCTATTCATCAGTTCCTCAAGGGCCCCAACACCTAATGTACTATTTGGTATCAATGTCCCATTTCCTGCAATTAATAGCAAGATTCTGTTACAATTAATAGCAATATTTCTTTTGTGTGTCTTATTCATAGAGGTGTTTTAAAAGCCGGAAGGAAGAATTTTCTTCAAGATAAATCTCCTACCATTAAAAAGTTAACTTGGAAGTTGAACAGCTGAATTAACTGATTTAGACAAATGGTGTAAAAGAGTTAAACAGACAATCTAACAGAAAATCAATTCAAAAATAATCCACAGGAGCACTTATGTGAGATATTTACTAGAAGAAGGGATATCTTAAGGGAGAAAGGTTTTTCCATGTTTTTAAATCAAGTTTTTCTCCTATTCACTAAAGCATTTAACAAAACCAGAACAAAATCTCAGAACACAGAGCAATCTTCATGTTTTTGTGTGAAACCCATTACCTCAGCCATTCCCAGAACTACAAACACACCGTAACAATCTGTCCAGACAGAAACCCCTTAAACCTGTGAGAGAACATTCACCAGCAGTTATTTACCTTTAATAAAGGTTGCCTGGTAGAACAAAGGCAATCTGAGGGCTGAATACATGCCCCTATTTGTAATTTAAGTTTGTCGCAGTGATGGACAACAGCCTTAAAAAATGTTTTTCTTCAATTTACACAACTTGCTGCTGGTGGTTCCCTCTGATACCCTGAATTTACCCTGCCTGTAGAGGTTTTATCAAGGACTAGGACTCAGTTGTTTCCCCTCACCTGGGCCTGTGAACAGAGATTGAGGGAAAGACTCTGCAGACAGAATATCCTAATTATAAACAGACTCACTTATTGGTAATGCTTTTGGTCAATGGTGAATTGCCATTGCTACAGAAACCCACAGCAACTAAAGATACACTTCAAGGAAATGTTAAGATACACATCACACTACAGCCTTTCACCAGAACATTTTCCAAAACCAGTTTGCACAAGATGTGCAAATTACAATGCTTTGTTTTGCTCAGGGGCTGGACAGCCTAAACTTTTAATTCTAGTAATTTCATTACTAGAAAAGCAACAAAAAACCCCACAAGCCACCAGTTCCAAGACAGTACAAACACAGAAGAAATGAAAAATACTCTTCACATTTGCTTACTTGGAAACACCTTTCCAAAAAGACGTTCCACTTTTGTGAGCTTAAATAGACAGTGAAAAAACATCTAACCAAAGTACTTCATTTCCAATCCACTGAAAGGAGAGAGAAGAGGAGCTGTCACCTCCCCCATTCTTGTTAGGGGTAGATCAGGAAGATTTTCTGTATAACTTGTCACTACCAATCATAAGTTATACACTGTGTCAGTATTTCTTGAAAAATGTCTCAAGTCACATAAAGGTCTAACTGACACAAAAAGGTAAGCTGATGTGAGTAACTGAGAAAGTCAGCTACAAACATTAATTCTACAAAACACCTTATGATAAAGCAATCTGGCACATCTTATCAAACTCAGTTAAGAGGAGATCAATAATACTTGAAAGAAGAAAACACAGTATACAGGTGTGCTTATCACATCATATTCACATATATTTGTGTATACAGACTCACACAAAATGCCCTCTAGCTGAAAAGCCACAAAATGCAACACCACTCAGTAAGGATAACATTATTTTGGAAGTAATGAAAAAATTCTAACTATCCCAAAACCACAGTGCTCACAAATGTTAGGCTCATATAACATGATAAAATAACAGATTTTCAGCTGCATCTCAAAGTAAAATGAAAAACTGAGATTCTAGAAGAAAAATAGATTATCTAAATTTTATTTTTTATTCAAGTAGAAATAGTTTTTCATTCATGTGCGTAGCATGCTGTGATATGTACACTCTGTAAGCACCTAGAATAATCTCACTTAAATTTGAAAAACAGTTTTCTGCAAGGAACAAAGCACTGTGTATGCAGCTGACTTCCAGTTTAATTTGCTTTACCTTCAGTTACATCCCTGAACTTCTGAAGGAGCCCAAACCCACAGAATCTCAGAGGGTCATTTGGTCTCTCTGCTTTTCTGACAAATCTGCTGCAGCAGCCTAAAGACTGAAAAATCCATCACCATGTGAAAAAACAAAGTGCTCCCAGCAAAAGAAGGAAAAAGAAAACTCCCTCAGTTGCAAGGTCAGTCCCCTCCTGATAAGCTTGGAAACACCCCTCGGTCACCATACACACACAAGGTGAGAAATCACCTTTCTTTGGTATGCATCAGGAAAGAAAAGTGCTGCTGCTGCTTTTAGGACACACAGGACTAAGACAAAGTATTATGCCATATTCCAGTTCTACATAAAAGTTTTTAGTCTTTCCTCAGCTTCATAGATTTCAAAAATATTTAAATGCATATTGGAAGTTTTCCTAAGCAGCAATATAATTGTCCTTTCAGAACAAAGTCCTCAAGAGCAACCCCTGATTAAAGCAATCACAGAAACGGAAAGCCTCTCCTCACCTCTGACATAACAGCAGAGTTTAACAACTTGGTCCACTTCAAAAGGCTTTGAAAAGTATCTATCAAAGGAACTGCAAAGCTGTAATTTAGACTGTAATTAGGCTTTCACCTCTTGCAGTTGTTTTTCAATTGTACTTTTGGACCAAAGAGAGGAAACTGTCGTTGCTGTATGAGAAAACTTGGTTAGACAGTACAATGTAAGCTTGTAAGAGTACTCGTAGATAAAAGTACTTCCAAGTGCACACAGAATAAACTAAGAAACACATTTTTCACCCTGACTTCTCTAGATCTATTTCCCACATCATGCACAACACTGAAATTATTTCAGTGAAAAAGCATGGCAGCTAATCTGCCATTGGCCTTATAAACCAGCTGTACAGCCAGGTCTCCATTGCTTTTGGCAGCAAGAGGAACTGACAGGTAACAGAACCAGATAAAAGGGCAGATTAGAAGACCTCGAGTTCAAGAAAGGCAAGTTCCTCTTTTAATGCAACAAATCTGTATGGCAACACAATGCCAAAATACTGTAGCAAGTTACCTAAATTCACTGAGATACAGGAGAGCCTCCTAAAGGCTGCTGCTTCCCAAACTCTGTGAAATTACCAGTGAGAAAAACTTTTAAGAGTTTGAGGTTTATTTAATCTATTTTTTTTCTTTTTTTCATTTCTAAGTGATGTCAAAACAAGGACAGTTTCTGGGAGAAGGACAAATTTCAAGCTTAAGTTATTCATTACCACAAAAAAAAAGGCAATAAAAGTTTTGGTACTTTAACAAAAAGGATGCAAATTATTGGTTTCTGAACCACTCCAAGTACACCTGACAGTGCCATGAATATTATTTTGGCTTCATCCATCCGACACTGTGAATTGCTTTATCAAATGATGAAGACATTTCCAAGCCACATTTCCTCCCGTCTTTTCTGAATCTGTACTACTTGAAAGCAAAATAATCTCCACAACCTGACCAAACTAAGAAGCCAAAATTTAACAAGTCAATAAATTACCTTTGTACAAAATAATGAACTATTTGAGACGGCTTTTTTCCTTTCAAAACCAAACCCATTCTCCCCACTCCCAGGAAAGAAGTATTAGGGCAGAAACCAACTGCAAAACTCTGCATGTAAAAAGCATGGCTTCCCCTTCCTCTCCCCATACAATTTGATCAGTATTGTTAGGCAAGCACCAAAACTAGGCATGAATCATTAGTTTCACATGTCAGAAGTCGTTATAGCTGGGTTTTATTCTTTTCATTTTCAGTCAGCATCTTGTGTATGGACATATTTATTTGAAAAGAATGTTCTAAAACTTACCATATATATGAAAAGAGGCACAATGCTCTGCAATGCTCCCATATACTGTCCAAGAGCTACGTTAAATCTTTCAATATAGAGATCTGGAGGGCTGGCCTGCAAGAAACCGTAAAAGTCAGGTTGTAATTTGAACAAGAGAAAGATCTGGAACAGCATGGGCTATGCTTTCATAGCAAACTCAAACAACTACAAAGGGTTTGATACACTAGGTTCACACAAAGCAAGCCACACATCATTCCAGAGTTTCTGCTCTAACTCCCTCCAGCAAAAGCAATCTCCCTTCAGTAACTAGGTTATCCTAGGACTGTACATCAGTGCCCAGCACAAGGTCCATTCAATAAGAACTACAGTGAGCCTGTAACAAGCTGACATTTAGCATATGCAAATAAAAACACTTTTTAAAGACCAGAGGTTTGTTCTGAAAGCACCAGCTGTCATGCCTAGAATCCATAACCAAATGTGCACAAGTGCTGCAGTGCAGTGTGTGCTCCCACCCCACTGAGCTGTCCCTCCACCAGAGCAGGGTGGCATTAAGGTGCTGCTTTGCAGCTGAGCTGGTGAGTGGCACATCCTCCAGCCCTGCACAGAAAACCTTTCTAAGTCACTGCTGGGTCACCTCAGGCAAGGCAAGTGCTATAAGCTGCTGCTTTGCAGCTGAGCAGGTGAGTGGCACATCCTCCAGCTGCAGGGAACACTGCCCTGCTCAGAAAACCTTTCTAAGTCACTGCTGGGTCACCTCAGGCAAGGCAAGTGCTCAGGGGGTTCAGCTTCACAAAGAAGCAACATCTTCAGAGAGAATTTTGCATTTTGCTCCAGGGTTAGGCCTGTGGAAATCCAGCCCTGCTCCAACACACAGCATCCCCCTGGAGCCCCAGCCAAAACTTGGCTACACAAAACCTGAATGTGCTGTTTTCTGGCTACAATACCCTATCTCCCAAAGAAGGCGATAAGGAAGCTTAAAAGAACTGTTCAGCAGCAGGTGAAGTTAAATTGAGAAGAGAAGCAGAAGAAAGGGAAGCACTAAGCACTGTTTCTGTTACAATATCCATTTGGAGGCCCCAGGGGAGCTGCACTGGAGCATTCAGAAGTGCACTTAGATACCCACAGCTGGAAGTGGAGCTACAGCAATGTCTCCACCCCAATCCTCCCCCCTTCACTGCCTACCCCCGGCCCAAGCCCTGCTTTGGTCTCTCCAGAGGGGCTGGGTTGGCTGAGTTCCTACTGCTCACATATATAGATACACCTATATGAACCCAAGGGCAAAGTGCTGCTTGCCAATGAGAAGCAAAACTCCTCTTCCCCCACACTGTTTTCCCCTCTGACAGCACCAAGCCAAAAGAAGATGGAGAATACAGCAGTAACTGGGACCTTGCAAGAAAACAAGTTCAAAGATTTTCCTAAAGCCAAAGCATCTGTGCACAAGAAACACTCAAAGGCTTAGCTGCACCTCGACCACCTTATCAAAACTTAAAGCTATCTTCACAAACATTTTTCAACCTTTGTATGGACATTCACCAGCAGCCCTAAGAGAAAAGTTAAATTTTATGTTGATATTTGGCTCTATGAAGTATTCTAAATTTACAACCATTTCTTCCCCCCTTAAAATGGCTTCTTTTGCCTCCCTTCTTAATATGCTTAATGAACACGTGGGTAATCTTCACAGCAAACACCAATATAGAGCAGACAGTTCAGAAAGGAAAGCAAAACTGGCAAAGGAAAAAAGAGTGCTATTCCATATGCAGTTGCCAAAGGCTATAAATGGTTATTCCTCATTTTGATCATAAGGATTTAATCTTATTGCAAATGCAGTTCTCAGGGGTGGCCAAACAAATTTTAGTTCAAAAATGCCAACAACATATAAAAGTGGCTATGAGCTCCAAGGACTCCCTTTCATATACAGCTACATATACAATTTGTTGCAAATAACATGCAATGAAATCTGCATTCTAAGCAGTATGTATTCCTGCTTCACTCCTTTTCAACCTCAACTTTAAATATGGTTATACCCTCTGATTTGTATACAGCTTCTAAGATTAAAGAAAAAGGAAAATTCTACTTGAAAGAACATGTCAGACAAAAAGAGACCATAGCCTGACACAGGGCACCACTCTTCTCTCACTGATAGATTGCCATTTTCATTATAAAAACAAAACAACAATAAAGCAAACAAAATGAAACACAGTCAGAAGCTGTCTGGGCAGTGGAGATTTAATCCCAGGCAATGTGTGCAGCCAGTTTGCCACATTTTGACAAGGGATATAAGCACGGATATCTTTTTTCCCCTCTGCAGATGAGAACTGTGCTATCTCAGCTCCCAAAGGTGTCACAGTAAGGGAGGCTGTTTATGAGGGCACAACATCTGAGAATCTCAGGAGCCTCTAATGGAAGGACACCTGGGAGCTGCCAACCACCACTCTGCCTCATAATTAAGTGGAAAGCAACTGCTCTGGATAAAGACAAAAAAAGCCAAGAGATCTCCTGATGGCTTCAGAGGAAGTGCCTCACTGGTGTCAGGCAAGTATCAGGCCTTGGTTTTAACCTCTGTAATGCAGAAATCATGGTGTTGTCTGCTTTATCAGCATGACATGTCACTTTTCAATTTTATTCTCCTGACAAGTGTTTCATGTCAAGCCTAAATAGCCAAGACAGTAACAGCAACAGCAATGGACAGCAAAAAAAAAAAAAAATGCAAGCTTGACAATCAAACTCTACTCAACTAAAGCCTGACTTGTAAACTACCAAAATACCCAAGCCAAAGAGAAATCAATAATAGTATTTTCACAGCTCATCTATGAATTACTGTAATCTGTGTGGGGAAAACAGAACCATCTGTTTTCCGTTCATCACAATGTTACTGTACAGCTGCTCCAAACTGCCAGACTGAAATCAATTATTTGCTTCAGCACAGGATCTTTCTCCACATCTCTACATTCACATTTATAGGACAGTAACTGGAGCTGGAATAGTTTTATAAAAAAATATTTGAATTTTGTAAACTAAAAAGCAGCACATGGCAACAAATTCAAGAGTAAACAGCAGTTGCTAAGATTTTTATATTAAGTGGCCATCATTACAGCCCAACTTGAATTTAAAATCTACACTTATTCAGATATAGCTATTACAAGAAAAAAAGCCAAAAAACTGCTTTGGCTGACACTTTTTACTCCTGATCCTAGTCCAGAAAAAGATAATATACACATTCAGCTGCTTAAATTACAAGGGATGGGGTAGAATTAAGCATGACATTTACTTCTTACAACTCCCCAGCAACTATTAAGTGTTTAAACCCACTCCTATCTTACCTAAGGGATGTATTACAGAAGGTATTCAAAAATACAAAGCACACACTCCTAGCTTAAGGTTTTCCAGGAAAGAAGAGAATCCCTCATTCCTTCACCTTCATCCTATCAAACTGTCAATTCAGGGGGTTGGGAATGTTTTTTTGTAAGTTTGTTGGTTTTTTTAATTGTTTGGGTTTTTTTGTTTTTTTTAAACACTCAATACAGGCAGTTTAAATCCTCTCCTACATTTGGTCTTACCTAGCACTTGTAGGGTTAAGAACAGTTTCCCAGGAACAATTGTATTGTGTGTCTGTTCACAGGAGCATTGAATGTTTGCTTAGATTTCTCAAACTCTGATGCAGTTGCATTTGCTTAACATCTTTACCTTGGTTGTGAGTCATCTGCTTCTTAAAATAAAATACTATGGCTGCTGTTTAAAAGCTGATGTTAAAGACACAATTTTATCTTCTCACACACCACAGTGGACACCTCAGCAGCAACAGAAATGAGAAGTAACAAGAAAACACATTTGGGAGAGGATTACATACAAGACACAGCAAAAGAAAATAAGCAGCTGGAGATCCTGTGTACTAAATTAAACTGTCCTTATTTGAAATCTAATACCTAGGCATTTCAAGGCACTCGTGGGCAAGAAACGATCTGAAAAAGATATGGGTTTTTTGAGTTCAAAACCAGTCTCAATATCATTCTTAAACTGAACATATGACATCAGAAGGCAGCTGCTGGCTCAAAATAACTCAGAAACAGCTCAGAAGAAAGAAACAGAGACAACAGTTCTGTGCTTGAGGAACACAAAGTTAAACTGTTTATGAAGAGTTGTCTGGCACAGCCAGCAGTATGTGTAGTAGAGCTTACATTCCTATGGTGAATGGGCAGCTCCATTTTCCTGGGAATATGCTCCCTGCCAAAATGCCAGCACATAGACTGCAGCATCCCTCCCACGCCTGCCAAGTGAAAAGGGAGAATGGCTATGACTACACAAATTAACCTGTTATTCATGTAAGTGGTCTGAATCTTCTAAACCACTCTTTGTTCTTTCTCAAGAAAATATAATTTGTTTGCCTTGCCTTGCAATGTATACGTGATGCCCAGGTCTACCTCACTAGACACTGGTATTATTAAAACATTTTACAAAAAACAGACATCAAACCAAAGCACAACTGATTCAAAGACTGTCTCTTCCTAGTCAAGCCTGCACTCAAACCTGTTCAAAGCCTCATGACATTTTCTCACAAAACTGTCTTACAGCAGGTTAGCAGGTGTGGGCCATGTTCCATTTCCCTTCTAAATGTTTGTTAAACAAAAAGACATTGTATCTAAAGACATCAAAACTGTAGCAGTAAGAAGCCTTCAGAAGCTTTTCTATCTATTAAATACACATTAATTTGTGCTGTAGTTACTTGTATCTTTCTGTAGTTGCACCAAGGTCTGCCGCCCCAGCGTAGTGTGACAAAACAGATAAACAGAGCTGCAGAGATAAACAAGCCTTTCCAAAAAGCTGCAGACAAGAATGCTCCTCTCAGCTTAACTTGCTGATGGTTGTTATTTTTAATGGCAATTCCAGCAACATGGTCACCCCTACTACTTCAAGTCAAAAGCCATCTTTTTGCTATTCACACACAGAGATACAAACATTTGTAACACTGCTGGTTTCAACCATCTGAGTTCAAACCATCCATATGAGCTGATTCAGTTCAGTGAAACTCACAGTAATAATTTCACTTTAATATTAAAGCTGCTTTTGCTGATACCTTTACCAGGGTTGAGCACCTTTTAAAGCCCTCACTCAGGACACTTGACTTCCAAACCCATTCTCCCAAGGAAACAGCAAGTGGGACACTACTTTCATACACTGCACTGACTGGTTTGAGAGCCAAGACAAAAGGCTGAGAAGTTGTAATGATTAATAGCAGGCAGGAAACCTTTCTGGCATTGCACAACAAAGACTATAAACCTGCAGGTCCTGGGGGCCAAACAGCAGACATGCAAATTGTCTACCAACACCAGTGACTCCTCAGTGCAGCCATGTTCATTAAAAAAAATATAATTCATTGTCATAAAAAAACCCACCACAAACAGAAAATAACAGATCCCCTTTTCTCTCTCCTCTAGATAAATAAAAGGTGCAACGTGACAAATAAATGGTTTTCAGCCCTCAATCATTTCAAAAAGGAAGCACTGAGTTCATTCTAACTAAAAAGAAAATATTGCACTGCACCTGCACAAAAGAGCTACATTTGTAACAAGCAGGCTCAAAGCCACAGCACATTTTGATTGTCAATGCTTTGAGTACTTTCCAGCATCTTTTGCTGAAGTGCTAATGGGCAAAGTGCTTGATTTTAAATTACTTTATCAGAGTGCATAAGAATAAATTAAGCCAGAAACACCAGTGCCTAATGCAAATACAGTTTTACTCATTTTAAAGAGATGTATTTAATTTGAAAGCATATGTTTGTGTATCCACCCTACCTCATACATCTGAATGACTCAGCAATTACCCACAAAAACAGCTGACATTATTTTAAACCACAACATAATGAACCATGTCCATTACCAGTGAAATGTTTCCAAATAAAGCATCTCAGAAAAATCATCTGCATGCTACAGGCTTCACAGACCTCAACACAACAGGAAACAAGTTAATTTGTGTTTTCTGCAGCGACACGTTATTTTTTTAAGCTGACAAAATCCAAAATTCAAATCGGCTCAGGAATTAGGGAGATTGAATTCTCAATTACTGAAACTCTGCATGGTAAAACTCTGTTTTAATCAATGCAGGGAAGCTGGTCAGACATCAGCTGCAGGATAGGACAGCAATCCTTGCTGTGTCTCTCCATGGCAGTCTGAAGTGGGGATCATGAACTGCCTGATACAGCAACGAGGGAGCTGGAAATGGCTTGGCATACAGGAGACCCCATATCAGCCTGGTGACAAGCAATTCATCTCCTCTAAATGTACCATTACTCAGCAGCACTGCTCACTGCTCTTCACCCCATGTCCAACATGCAGAAATACATGAGCCCAGCCACATTTTCCTGGGTCTCTGCCATCACTGACTAACTCTCCCGAGCTGAAAAACTGTGTAACAAACCCTCAGGAACACACAGGGCAACAAACACCAATGCCACACAAGCTGTCCTGCGGTGTGGAAAAGCAGATGACCAGGGTTTGTTCTGAGTGTCCCAGCACAGGACACCCAGCTCAGGACACACGAGTGTCCATCACTCTGCTGACTCCAGCTGCTGAGGCAAGCACAGGGCTACACACACAGGGAGGGGGCAGTGAATATAGATCGGGAGTTTCTGCAGTGAATGCCCCGAAGAGAGAAACCAAACTCCATTAAGACTAAATCCATGCAAGAGCAGGTCTGACCAGTCCCCACTTTTACTGTTTGGTATCTGGGTTTTACTGGTTTGCTGTTGATGAGTGGCTCCTGTAGGAGACAGCTTGCTCTGGCATGTTGGTTACATGCAGACCCTGCAGCCCACCTCCCATTTAACTGCTGCACTGCTATGCAAAGAAAGTGCTGCCCTGTCCAGAGAAAGGCATTGCATATGTCTGCCATTTCAGTTTCTATAAACACCTGTTTTCTTACACAAACCAACATTCCTGCTTCTACTGGGCTACTTTTGCAGCTCTGAACACTAAAAACCAACAACTTGCATCAAGTCATAGCTTGCCAAACAAACAGAACTCTTAAATGTTGTTGGCAGGTGAATGAGATTATGTCAAAAAGCAAAACACCACAAACTGTGCATTAAAAGGATTCACAGATATAGGGTTTTTTTCATTGTTGGCCTGTGGGAACCAGAAATTTCCAAGCAACCAACATTTACAAAGTAATTTGCTATTGTTGCTAGGATAAAGATCTAGAACTGCATTTTCAACATAAATTCCAGGTGACTGAATGTCACCAAAATGTACTAAGATTAAAGAAGTTTCAGAATAATAAAACATATTGTAGTAATTTCTTAAGATTAAATTTCACAACCCACAGCTAACACAGTTTCTTTATAGAATAATTTTTGAGGCATGTGAGAGTTGCACCTCCAGCAGCTCAAAAAGATCCATTTGTCATCCAAAAGCCAAGTCCTGTTCGCACGTCAGACAAAACCCACATGATGCACTCAAGGATGGTATTGTGTTATATTGCAGGTGTGTCTAACCCACATAAGGAAGCTTTTGCAAGGCTAAGATTGCATTAAACACTTGTCTCAATTATTCTTTTAACAAGCTGATGTGCAGAAGGCAGCCTTGTTTTTAGGCAGAAGTATTTAGGCTCATATGTGCTAAAACACACTTTAAAATCAGCTGCCTCAGTTTTGGGACTTAAGAGAAAATAGTCAAGGATTAGCAAGTAAAGAATGTAGGGTATTCCCAAATTCAAATCAAACTAAAGCCGTTGGGATATATGGGATATATCAGAACTGGCCAAACCTGTATAGCTGAAATGATTCATAGTTCTCACAAACAGAAGAAAAAATGCACAGGCTGCACCAGCTCAGCAGAACCAAGGGAAGACTTTACTTTAAATTCTATGTTCACCAACTCCAAGCAATTTTTACAGAACACTGAGGCTATCACTCCATGACAAATAAAAGAGACCATAAAAGAGAAAAGAAGAAAGAACCTAGCAAATACCATGCCTATTAAATTTCTTTATAAGGAAAGTCACAAGAGGAAAACAGTGCAACAAAAAGGACATCAGAAAGATCACAGTGCTATGTATTTTGGGAATGCATGTTTAGCCAGAAATATCTGAGGCAGTTAAAGCATTAGGAGTGTTTTGGGCTGACCTAAATTAGTTATCAATGTGTTAGAAGCACTGAAGAAGCTGCTGTATTTTAGGGTCTCTTTGTATCTGGCTTCTCTACTTCATGCACTGCAAATCAGTACAGAACTCAAACATCAGCTATGGAAGTGAAAAAATGCTTCAGGGAAAAAAAATCAAGCAGTGTTGCTGCTACAACAATGACAATTTCAAGTACATATCTGGAGATTCTAGTCTATAAGGAATGTTCAACATGGTACACACGTGAAAGCAACCATGGATGCACAGGTAAGATGCAGGGAAGGATAGGGATATACAAACTGTATATATTAGGACTGCTGTAAACCACTGACATCTACAGATAGGCAAGAAAAATGCAGAATAAGCTGTAATGGAACTCCATATGCAGTAATTCTTAACTTATACTTCACAATCTATATTTAATTCACACAATTTTTTTCCTTTAGATTTTCCCTTTTGTGCTGCTTGTGGTTGCACAAGAACCATAAATAGTTTATACACATTTACACAGGAATGGCAGACGTTTATCTCATGCTCAGATTACATTTGACTGAGGTATTTACATCCCATATTATACTTAAGATTTCCCATTCTCCATTCTTTCATTCTGTATCATATATTCAGGTTTAGCCACTGTTCTCCACATGGCTGAGATCTCCAAGGTCTGGCAGTGCCAAACCTTTAGATCTAGTAGTTGGTTTTCAGTCTGACAGCCCATTAGTGAGTGAAGTAGTTGACAATTTTGTAAGTTAATGTAAATCAGTCATAATAGCAATCCCCTCCACGGGCCACCTCCATACTGCTCTGATATAATCACAGATCCCAGGAAAGAGAGAATTAGATTGTGCAGCTTCTTACCTGCAGCTCCTTTGAGACTCTCTCTAAGTGGTTAGTTATCTTTTTTATTAGGTCACTATACATCTGTTCCGAATGCTGCTGGCATACACACTTATACACACAACTGCAGAAACAAATATAGGAACAAACAATGAACTTACAACAGTTTGCAATGAAGGGTAACAGACTTCAAAACATTTTGTTCAAGTTTCAATTTAGAGGATTATAGAGTTAATTGAATATTGAACTTTTAAATACAGTCCTAAGGTTGGAATGAGCTCCAGCAGGCTCTCAGGACTCCCCTGGAGACTCCAGGTGTCCATCCCATTCCCCCTCCCCAATTTCATTTTAACTTACAATGAGCTCTCTTACAGTGCACTTCAAAACAGCCAGGACATTTCTGTCAACAGCACACTCCTACTTCTGGTTTTTGTCTCTCCTTTGTGAATTAAGTCTCCATTAAAATAAGCAGGTTTAACAATTCTATGAATACTCTAAGGCAAAACCCTCACTAAAAGAAGGGGAATGGTGACAAGTATGAGAGAAATAGCATCAAAATCATGGTAGTGTTAAAAAGAAATGGCAAAAGTTCTACAATTACAGACCCAAGCATGCTTCTCCATTCTTTGTTACTTAAATTCTGAGAAAATTCTACACTTTCATAATAAAGAAAGATGCAAAAAAGGGCAATAAAACTAATTCTGTATTCTATGGCTTTGCTGTGTTATGTCTGGTCTTCAGTACCACCTTTGATTCTTAAGAACACTTTATTGCTTATATACTGTAATGTAACATCTGCAAAACAAGGCTATTCATTGAAGACATATTTACAGCAGTTGTAAAACATACATTTATTACTTTCAGCAAGATGTTATTGCTAGCTGCCAAATCCAAGAGGCCCAGGGAGATTTCATCTCAGTCCTGCTCCCCTCTCCACTCTCTGTACAGAAATGGGACCACAAGCAATTCAGGCCAGAGACTGCTCTTAGGACATGTGCAAACAACTGATTTCCAGGGAGGTCCAGACCCCAGCCTTGAATTCTGCAGGCTTTAAATGGCCCCAAAAGCCCAAAGCTATGGGAAAACAACACTGTTATCTCTGTAGGGGAACTATGACTCTCCAATTCTCTACTGAGAAGGTGTGGTGGCACAAAAACAGGCAAACTACAAAGATAGCAAAAGTCTGCTTATTTGGTGAACCATGTTATTTGTTAAAAACCAAAAGATACTCAGTATTCTTAAAATATAATAATATGAGAGGTGTAGGGTATCTCTAGTTTGCTATTATTTATATATTATCAGTCAAGGTCATTCTTTTTCTTTCATATCAAGTCTACCAACCACAAATCCTATATTGAAACAAGCAACTGCAAAAGATATTTTGGTACAATGCTTCTTGCTAAGAGCAAAAATATCAGTTTGGTTTGGATCAAAGAGAGAAACACTGATAAGAAAAGTGAGACTAATTTTTGTGATCTCTTACAAAATCAGCCAGCTGGGTAACCACAGCAAATGGTCACACATTTGTTTGCTACACAGCTAACCAGCACACAGCCACTTCCACAAGCTGACTGCTTAATTTGTATGCAACTAAACTGATATTTAAAGCACACTTCTCCTTAGTGTTACACACACTACTGCTGCCTCAATTTCTGCAACATGTTCTCTAGTCAAACACCAGTCTTCCCATGTACACACAGGGTGTGTTTACATTTGATTTGAACACTTCTACTTAGAGGTTCCTTCTCCATTCTGAGATCCTGTTTTCAGTTCCTGATTGTGGGCTAATTCTGTGAATCATCCTTGCCCTGATGTTACCCAAAAGAAGTCACAAGCTTGTTAGTTCTTTAACATAACCAAACACCTTAGGAAAAGGAAATCCTAAAAAGGACATTAAGAGGGTAAGCAGTGGATGAATACCCAAGCTCTCCTGAGGAACAGGATCAATTATCCTTCCCTTGTCAATCTATCTTGTCCAGATTGTCGACCAAAGGAACAGTCTAAAAATATTTTAAAAAATAAACAAAATCAATCTCCTGCTGAGGAACAGAAAACTGCAGTGCACCTGGAAGGCAGTGGAGACTGCCAGAAGACAACTCAGCTGCTCATGTTTTCCTCATCTCAAACCTTCCTTCACAGCTCTCTGCCAATTTATCCAACCCTTTGGAACTGGAAGTGACTCTGCACAGGCAGGCTTTGGACTCAGTTGAAAACAGACAATAATGACACTTTGATACCTTAGAGATAACTGCCAAGGTGTGTGTGCAGATATTTACCATGGAGCAGTTTATCTCCCAGCTCTCACTGCTGGGAGTAAACACCTACAGCTATTAGTGACCATGTCAAATACAGCAAATACCCAAATATTTGGGTAACTAATCATGTATTTTGAGTTTGTATTAAGGAAAAGTTGATTCCTCTAGTCAGCACAAAGATGACCAAGAATACTACTGTATTTGCATGTCAGTTTCACTGCAAAGAAAAAAAATACATATGTAGCTGTTTGAACCACTTCAAGAAACATTCCATTTTTCAAACTAAAGAACTTGGAAGCAGAGAAGATCTGAACTTAAGTCTGCTACAGATTCTCAAAATACTCCAAGCAAACATCCTTATTAAATTCAATTCTTTAGAAAAAAAAAAAATTATCTTTCCCTTGTCAATCTGTCTTGTCCAGATTGTCAATCAAAGGAACAGTCTAAAAATATTTTAAAAAATAAACAAAATCAATCTCCTGGTTGGAAGAGGCTGTGGCAGAGTAATTACAACCACAGACATAATTTTTAAAGGAAAACTGACACACCAGCTTTACCAGTAACACTAAACTATGGAAAATCTTTAGCTTTAGTAATAGTAAAATATATGCAACAGATATCCATGCATCATTACAGTCCTGCACCAAGTGCCCCAGATGTACAGGGCTTATCCAGAAGAAACTCAAAATCCAGTACTCCTTCAGTAAATAAAACTTTTGAGAAGTAGAAAGATGACAAGGATGAAGTCCAGTTATCTGCAAACCATAACTAGGTATAATTAAACCATCAACTTTGCAAACCTACTCATTATCAGAGATCACTTTTGAGAGATGTCTTACTGCAGACTGTTTGCACACTGGGGATTTCAAGCTGGGAAGGAATTCTGATTACTTACACTAAAGCTGGCTCTCTTAATTCAATCAGCCATCTCTATTTATACACAAGATGATTGATCTCTGAGTCCTGACAAAAGTAGTGACAAAAGTTTGCAGAGGAAAGAGGAAGTTTCTTGAAGTTTTCAATGGGAACGAAGGGGCAAAACCAAACAGCTGCCTTTCTTAATCCAAAGTTTTAAACTGCAAAGAAAAGTGGCTAAGAGCAAGTGGGCATGAGACAACAGAGCTGAAAGTCCCTAAAAACAGCCATCAGTGACTGGAGCTGGCAGCATTATTCCACAGGGCAACCCTCTGGTGAACAAAACCAAGAGAGCAGTGCCACAGTGTGCAAGGGCCAGGGGTTCTAACAGCATCTTGGGCAGTAAATGCAGAGCAGTCACCCACTTTCCATCCTGCTCACCAACACTCTGAGTACAGAACATCTCCATTTTAGTTCATCTCAAGAAACTGCCAGGTCTTTGCAGCATTTTGGTTTGGAGCAGCAGCAGTGTGATGAGGAAGGAAACCCCCCACCACCCCCAGTACTGAGCACTAGTTTAGCCTGAAGGGCAGTTCTGGTGTGTGATTAGATCCCTTTCAAACCAAACTGCAGCTCCAAGACAGCTACAGCCCAAGCCTTCTCCAGACAAGAATGCAGATCCAAAGGAGTGTCCTTCAAACTGCCTGGAACTTGGCAAGGGGAGAACACACCAGAACACGTGAGGCAAAACACACAATGACAATTTACATCAAAGGACCTTGGCACCAGATGCTTCTGTTTCCTTCTGCACATCAACCACACCAAATTGGCTCCTATTAGCTATCATAAAGAAGCCTTTTGATACAGCAAGTCAACTGCTTATCATGCCAATTTCTTTGGAGGAAAGGATGTTGAGTCTTTAATGCACTTCCTAGGACATTACACTAAGTAACTGTGATGGGTTTATTTTAATGTTAGTGTCTTCAGCACTTCAGCATTTTAATTCTTTAGCATTTATTCCTGTTAACATGGTATATCAAGATATGTATCTATTATTGGCTCTAACTATTTTAGAAGTACTGTATTTCACATAACTTTCCAATTTGTCTCCTCAAAGGTACAAAATATGACATATGCATAGACAACAACATCAAATAAACATTTCCTTTAAAAAAATAGTTATGTAGCATTTAAAGTATTTCCTTACCTGTATATTTGTTCATAGGAGATAGGGATGTAGTCACCAGGACTCTGAGTTAAAAGCTGATCTATGGCACTGTCCAACTTTGGCCAATATGTGCTCTTATAGTCTTCAATTGTTATAACA
Source organism: Passer montanus (assembly GCF_014805655.1). Classification (NCBI taxonomy): domain Eukaryota; kingdom Metazoa; phylum Chordata; class Aves; order Passeriformes; family Passeridae; genus Passer; species Passer montanus. The sequence continues at coordinate 13,831,939 of NW_024366703.1, forward strand.
TTCATTACTGCAAGAAAAAGACAAGAACAGATTTAGTAACTTCACCTAAAAGACTAGAAACAAGTGAACACTCTGTGATTTCAATTGTTATAACATTCATTACTGCAAGAAAAAGACAAGAACAGATTTAGTAACTTCACCTAAAAGACTAGAAACAAGTGAACACTCTGTGATTTCAGATTACACCAATAACAAGGCCAAAAAACTGGGAACAGCTCACTTCCACCAAAATAACCTCATCTAAAACTAAAGCCCAGATTTGAATTTGTACCTTTGTATTTAAAAAAATACAATCAGAGAACCTGCCAGATCAGTGCTTTAGTATTTCCCTGAGGCCTAAGTAACATGGAAAAGCAAACTCCTGGGAGTTCCAGCATGAAAATATAATAATAAAAATTTATAAAAATATTAGTTCAGACTAATAAATTATGTAACTTTGTGGCAGTTCAGAATCAATCATTAACACAGCATCTTCACATTCAGGAGGACAAGCTCTGGCCAAGACTGGTAGGTTTTTGAATATTCCTTCCCAGCAGATGCATTCATTTCACAAGTCTCAGGTGGGACCAGCAGTTTCCTTGGTCTAAAAGATGATGCAATTCCCTCTGCCTTCAACTGCAGTTAGGCTTCCAGGCAACTTTTCTGAATCTGCATTACAGTTCCCCTCTAGCAGGGAAAATTACACTCCTTCTGCAGATAAAGATCACCAGAGGGAAGAACAGGAGTGTTTAAATTATCGTTCCCCACTGCTCCCTGACCCTGAGCTTCCCAACTGCACCCTCTTGCAAAAGCGACCCAGGGCACCTTCACAGCCACAGAAGGGTCTGGATCTCTCTCTTTTCAGGGAGGATTTCTGAACCAAGCACTCGTGGCTCAGTTCCAACAGGTTCACACCCTCCCTTCAAGGCCTTACTCGCAGCACTTCCTCGCTGCCTTGTCACACCACCACAGCTTCACAGCACCCACTCAAAAAAGCACTCAGCAACCAACAGCACCTCAATCAAATCTGTGATTTGAATTCAAGCAATGAAATCAAATCAAATCTATCAAAACAAAAAAGCATCAAAACTATCCAGCCTAGGAAATCTAGGATAACTTCTTCATTTGAACTCCACATGCGGGTCTGGCCTACATGGAGCAGAGAATAAAGATACTTCTCACCCCACACAGACCATTTTAGACACAACACTGGAAAGAAATACTCTGGTTAGCAATGAATTTTAAATATACATTTAAATGTAGATTCACTGCTGGGTTTGAGAAGCAATATTTTTGAAAGGCACTTTCAAAGGGGTTGAGTGAGTGAGTCACTTTTGGCAGCATTATAAGGAACAATTGTAAGGAAATTGGCAAAACAGTTATGAGTATCATGGGGAAAATAAAAGACTGTAAAGAGAACATGAAAAAGAGAGAGGTGTGAGACAAGGAAGTGCTGGAACTCTATCTGTAGGAGCAAGATTTGTGTGCCATGTATTTCAGCCAGAAGCTTTTCCTAGAGGAGGATGTTAGTGCAGCACCCTGCCTCCTCTTCATCCAGCTGCAGCCATTGGTGCCCTCTTGTTTCACAGCTGTTACAGAATCAGATCTAGCTAACCTGAAAGTGTCTGAGCAGTGACCAGGTCCCCACTACCAAGCACTGCAGGACACTGCCCCAGGAGCCCAGGCTGCAATCTGAAAGGACATCACTGTTTGCTAACCAGAGAGTCGAGGTCACAGCGCTGGCTCACAACCACCAGGATTTGAGTTAACAAGCCAACGAGTCAGCTTCCCCATGAGAGAGCAGCCATGCAGTCAGCAACAGCAGAGCACCTCCCTGGCAGTAAACTCAGCCCCTGTTCCTTGCCTTGCAATGCCTTGTTTGAGTTCTCAGCCCTTACAGAGCCCACACTCCAGGCAGAAGTTCTCAGCAGCAGCTCCACACAGCACCCTCACTATTCCTGCTTGCACTCAGCAGCAAAACATGAGCTTTTGTTTTTCACTTTGCTACCCCAAAAAAGATGGGCATCCACAGAACCAGTCTGTTCCACAGAAAATGTTAAGCTGAAGTCAGCATAAACATTAGACTAAGCCTTGCTTTTAAGATTACAATGTATAATCACGCCCACATCTGGCTTAACATATTAAATGAGCCATATTAATTCGAAAGAAAATAGTCAAGATTTGGGAACACTGCAAAATAATTTCAACAGGCTGTTGAGATGTTAATTTTTTGTATTTTTTTACAATATGGAAAAAGAAAGCAGCAGCAGACAGCAAGGTCTGCCCATTAGACATGCTGCACAGGTAAAGAACAAAACACTTTTACAAAAAGCCCCATGAGACTTGCACAGAAAAGCCTGCATAGAAAATTTACTGATAAATTCACAGTAACATTCCAGAAAAGCTTCATTCTCATTCAAAAAGTCTCTTACAAGTACTATGTAATTTGATTTCCACACTTCAGTTCTGAAACTAAGCCAACCACAATATTTACATAGCTAAAAGTCCAAGACTACAAACTGAACAACCACTATTTTTCTTCTTCTAATCCAGAAAACTTAAAGTACTTCAACATTTTAATAATTATCACAAATTAGTAACATCCTTTTTCTCCTGGCAGCTCTTACACACACAGAAGCGAAGGGTGGCCTGAAGACCCTCCAACTACAAACTCTGCAAGAACAAGGTCAAGACCAGCAAGGAAGGAATCACAGAGATGCTCAGCAAGGAAAGACAGATTGCCCTTTAATTTTTTATTTTTCTCTCTTTTTAGGATGTCATGCTTAAATGCTTATCTCTACATTAGGTGTTCAAGATTTAAAAGGATTTGCCCAACAGTTTCCACTCTCAAACTGCAGTTTAGTTGGTTTCTGGGAAGTGACACTGATATTTTGTAAGAAAGCATGCTAGAATGCTGGATTTTATCCAACTCCAGCAAGGCTGGGGAGCTGGGGCTGGGAGAGAAATCAGTCCAACAGAACCGAAAGAAGTCAGTATTTTCCAGAGAATTATTAAAGACTTCACAAGTAAATCTTGAGCAACAACTGCTGCTTTTCCATACAGAAAAAAAGTTCTAAAGCAAAACTTTAGGTGAAATGCAGCAGTGAAACCATTTCAGTAAAAAAGAATATGCATGAGCTATCATAACCTAGATATATCAGTATTATAGTCATAATGGAAACACAGTCTGCTTCAACCTACCAAATTCTTTGATATCAACTTCAAGGAAAAGAATGGCAAAACCCACTAAGACTAAAAATAAAAAAAAAAAAAAGTCCATCAAGAATAAGTATACATACCCCATGAAACTGGTAATAAAACCTTACACACACTCACTTTTTCAAATCTGTAGCTAAAAAGCAAGAGACAGAGCAGGATGGCTGATCCAACCTACTGCCAAGTATGCAGAAAGCAGGCTGACAATTATCTGTCATTTATTCTGGCAATAAAAACAAAAGGAAGCAACTAAGCATCTTCCAGAAGCTGTATTTCATCTCACCAAGTGAGATACACTCAATTTTACTGCTCAATTAGCAGTGCACCCTACAATCCTCAATATTTTACTCAAGTGTACAAACTCTTCAGGCAGCTGTCCAAGAGCCATGTACAGACTGTGGCCCTGTGCTTTCCTGTTTCCCAGCCCCAAGTGCATGTTTTCACAATAGATTTTGCTCTGCCCCCCTGCCTGACACATCCCAGCATACATTAGCAAATTTATGAGTTTGCCCCGTGGTTGGCTTCCAATTCTACTCTATTTTTATAACCTGTTTCTCAGCCTGCATGAAGGCTGGTTAGTAAAAGTAACTTTTTCTTCATCAGACCATGTGCCCACGCAGCAATGCACGCACACAGCACTGAACATTGTTATGCAACAGGGAAGGCAGCAGATTCAGTGGATATGCCAGTGCACAGCCACATGCCTGTCACAAATGGCATCAACAACACTTACAACCACTCTTTCTTGAAAAGGGCAAAAGAAACAAAATGGAAACTCTTCATTGCTCACCTCAATCAGCAATTACTATCATGGAAGAGTTCTTCTTAAAGTACTAAAGGTTCTTTGCCTTCTTTTCTCCCTCATGAACTTTGAAAAATACTTTTCACAACACTACTGCTTTATAAATCCACAGCTATGACTGAAGCTGATCAACTGTAAATATTTAAGTTTACTACAACATAGAAGTTTTTCTTAAATTTCTTTAAGTAGAAGAAAAGCTATTAAAGAAAAACTATTAAATGAACTATGCTTTATTCTAATTTTAGCTCTCAGTCTTACCAAAATCTCAAGAAGGAGAACTGGATTTAGCCTCTCTGAAAGAGAGGAAGGACACTCTATCCAGGAGAGCCTCTGCATCATGAAGCAAGGCAGGGGCTGCTGCTCATCCAGCTGAGAACAGACAACTTTTCCAACAGGCTAAGGACTGGCAAACTTCTCCACACACGTTCTGCCATTAGTGGGACAGAGCAGGCAGGAGGGATCCAGCACATGCTGATTCCCTCTTAGGGAACATTTATATCCAAAGAAACCTTTCTCCCTTCTTCTAGGAGTAAAAATTAAAGGTGAGTAAGGGATCCTCTGTCAGAGGCAGATAAGAACAGGCAGGAGCCCACCTCAGCTCCTTTAGGTTCTCAGTCAGTACTACTTCACTGGAATTGTTCTGTTCACTTGCATGTTCCATCACAACTACCCACAACACAAAGCTGTGGAAAAGTTATGAACTTCACTTAGAGAATTTTCTGTTTTGCAGAAAAATAATTTTTAAAAAATCAGTAAAATATTACGTTGGGCTACCAGTGCTGGCAAAGTGAAAACATGAACTCCAAAACTACACCCTAAGCAAAATCATGCTGCTGCTTCTCCCTCTCAGACATAAATTGTGGATTAGCTGGAAAATCACCTTCCCACTTGCTAGAGATCCAGCCTGAAAACCATTTTCATTCTGAAACAGAAGGAAAAACTAAGATCCTGAACATCTGGAGTAGGACTTCAAGAGCCTAATTTAGCAAGGTTGAACGACATTGATTTCAACTGTCTCCAGGGTGTAGAAGCCACCCCAAGGTACCTGGAGACCTGACAAGCAAGGCAGCAAAATGCCAGGAAACTCACAGAGCCTGGGAGTCTTAACTTCAAAGCAGGCAGCCTTGGCCATGTGCCACAAAAGCCAGGCTTACCCGAGAAGCAGAAGTCCAGAGGCCTGAACTTTGAGCTTTTGATCACCCCTGGACATGGACAGGTGAGAGAGCACTAGGGAAAGCAGGGAGGACACACAAAGTGCATTTCCCATGTAAATGTTATCGTGGCAGTCACACAGCTGCACTTCCAGGAATGCTTTTAACTAAACAAATCCAAGTTTTCCAACAGTCCATGAGAAAAAAAATGGGTGTATTTTGCCCAGAAAGGTGACTTTTGGAAAAAAAGTAGAACTGAAACGTACAGCAAAAAATCTTCCATTCCCTCAGTCTTAACTAAGAAAAAAATAAGGGGAATAAAAGCTATTTTTGTTAGAAGCTACACACAAAAGCTATTTTAGAACCCCCAAGGCCAGGATGGATGGAGCTCTGACCAACCTGGTCTAGGGGAAGGTACCCCTGCTCAAGCAGGGAACAATATGGTCTTTAAGGTCCCTTCCAACCCAAACCATTCGCTGATATTATGATGCTATTTTTGGGGCTAAATTGGGTGAATTAACGCTCTGCCGTTCTCACCAGACCTTTGCAGACACTCATCCCTTCCTGGACAGCAGGACTCTTCCAGGGGCTCTGCCCACAGCTGCCGCCAGCAATCCCTAACAGGCTTCCAATTTATCTCCAGCTTTTTCAGGCTGAGAGACAAACTCTGGAAGCACCGACCGAGTAAAAGGCTTCAGAGCCAGCAGCAGCCCAGAGCCCTGCCCACGCTCACCCTCCCAGCTCCCCAGCCACATCCACCGCGACAGCAGAGCACAAGGTGTGCGAGGAAAGGCTATTTTCGCCTTCCAAGGCGCCTTAACCCGCGCGACTTCGCTTCGAGAACCAGGTCGGGGCAGGGAGAGGCGAGCGCGGCCCCCGAGGGCAGCGGGCTCGGCGGGCTGGGCGCAGCCGGCGGGGCCCCCCCGTGCCCAGACCCGGGTCACTCACGGAACTTGGAGGTCGAGGCGCTGATGTTGATGGCGGCGATGGCCCCGGCCGCCCCCACCCTGGCGGCGGCCGGCTCGCAGCCCCGCAGCCCCGCGCCGTTGTGCTCGGGCCCCGCGGGGCATCACCGCGACACTTCGCGCCGGGCGGAACGCAGCAGCCGCGCCGGGCGGCACCGCCGCGGGGCATGATGGGGGATGTAGTCCTGCGAAGCGGGGAGGAGCGACTGGCGGGGCGCGGAAAGAGGCGCGGCGCCCGTCCGCGGCCGCGCCCGGGGTTCGCTGCTCCCGGTTCCCCGATGCCGGGCAGGGTTTCCCTGGAGCGGGGAGGCTCCGGCAGGGCCAGCGCTGAGAGCGGCCCCGTGCCCGCAGCGCCCCCTGGCGGGAGCGCGGCCGCCGGAGGGGCCGCCTCAGGAAAAGGGAGCGGGCGCGGCCGGGATGGCGCTGGTCACGGCCTCCGCTCCTCGGCACCGGCCCGGGCCGCTGCGAGCTGTCCCTGCCCTCGGAGGGCTTGGAAACAAACCATCTTTAAAGTCCCTTCCAGCCCAAGCTGTTCCGGGAGCTGCGAAGTGCCTGCACAGCGCTGCTCCCTTCCATTCTCCTGTTAATGACGGGAATAACCTGTTCAAATAAGGTGTAAGGCCGTTTGTCTTGCAATAAACAATGTAGCAATTAAAAAGGTGGTTTTTTTTATTATGCTCTTTGCCAAGAACTGTAGTTACAAGTACAAGGAGTAATGGATAGAAATTGAAAGAGAGGAAATTTAGGTCAGATGTCAGGAATAAATTCTTTACCGTGAGTGTGGTGAAACACTGGAACAGGTTGCCCGCAGAAGTCATGGATTCCCCATCCCTGGCGGTGTCCAGGGACACTTTGGATGAGCCTTGAGCAGCCCGGTCTGTTGAAAGATGTCCCTGTCCATGGCAGCAGGGCTGGGACTAGATGGTCCTTAAGATCCCTTCCGACTCCTCCACATTCCATGATCCTGTGATAATATTGCCTAGTAGCCTTCAAGTACACTTATTTTAGGTTTAATTTTCACCTGGGCACTGTGATGGAAGAATGGAAATGAGCAGTGGGTTTTTACTAGAAATAGATTTTCACTGTGTGGGTTTTTGATCTTGCTTGGCAAACAAAACAAAAAAAAAGTGTAAAATGTAGATAAGATCAAAGGTGCCTTGCCTTCTTTCCAAAACGACTCATAAGAAGTGAAAAGCACATCATGTTCTTTCCGAGTAGAAACACCAGGTTCTATTTTAGCATGAAACAAAGTTGTTCTGTTTTATAAAAGCAGAAGATGTCACTGATTTCACAGCAGTGTGGAACCATCCCAAGCTGCTTTGATAAAGGCAAGTGATGAAAACAGTTTGTCCCTATTGCACAGGGGGGCTTTGTACATTTTTGAACTGAGAATGTTTTTCTTGGATGTAAAATCACACCCTGAACATCAATGCTCTGCTCAAACCAGCAGACATTTCCCTTCATTTTCCATCTTGGTAAACCCCAACCAGTCACAATTTGGTCTCGGAGTCCAAAATTTGGCACATCATGCATAGAACTCAGACTACAGCTTCAGCAAATTCACAGGCCTGCTCTGGCTGCTGGTTTGTTTCCATCCACACCTTCCCCACACCTGGAAAGAGAACAGACAGGACGTTTTTGTTCACTCTGTTGCAATTTGTGTTTAGTGACTTGGATGTGCAGTGTAATGCAGGTATCAGTAGAGTCATTTGTAAGGGATGTTAAACTTGGAAAGCTAAAGCAGCAAACCATTTCCAGCGTAGGTAAGTGTTGATAACCACAACTCTGATAACCACAAAGAAAAGTAAATGGAGTTTGCATATCTTTGCTGCTTCGAGGAAGGCATGTTTGTGTTCTCAGCCCTCAGACCAGCTCCACTGTAGCCTCCCACTCATCTGCTCCTGCTGATGTCAGCAGTGGGTCTCTAACTGATTGCCAGTGTTTGAAAACGAGCTGAGGAGGAATCAGAAACTTACTCTTATCAGCAGAGTTTTATCTTTGTTTTACTAATTTCAAAAGTGCTTATGCTAACATCCAAGAGCAATGGACAAACACAGCATTTTTCAGTTCTAGAAATACTGCTTTTCATTTTCAGTTCTAAAATGTCTTCTTTTCTCTTTCATGCTCACCTATTTCTGCTGCCATCTCTGTAATTTACTGAAGAGCTGGGGTTTGGTTTGGTTTGGTTTGGGTTAGAATGGTTTGGGTTAGAATCAGTTGTTTTGGGTTGGGTTGGGTTGTGTTGGTTTGCGTTGGGTTATGTTGGTTTGGGGTAGGTTGGGTTGGGTTGGTTCAGGTTGGGTTGATTTCAGTTCTAAAATGTCTTCTTTTCTCTTTCATGCTCACCTATTTCTGCTGCCATCTCTGTAATTTACTGAAGAGCTGGGGTTTGGTTTGGTTTGGTTTGGTTTGGTTTGGTTTGGTTTGGGTTAGAATGGTTTGGGTTAGAATCAGTTGTTTTGGGTTGGGTTGGGTTGTGTTGGTTTGCGTTGGGTTATGTTGGTTTGGGGTAGGTTGGGTTGGGTTGGTTCAGGTTGGGTTGATTTGGTTTGGGTTGGGTTGTGTTGGTTTGAGTTGGTTTGGGTTGCTTTGGTTTGGGTTGCTTTGGTTTGGTTCAGTTTGGTTTGCTGGCTGGGGGTTTTGCCACAATCTTTAAAGGTACCTTGCCCTTCTAATTCCTTTTGACAACGTTCCACTCACTGTGACTACACTCACTGCACTTCCTTGTGGCAGGAATCCAAGAAAGCTTAGGAAATACTTCACAAGCATTTCTCCTCCATCACCTTGTGCAACGAGGCAGCTCATCTTACCAATCAAACAAGGAGCCCTCTCTTGCCTCCCATAAGGCACAGAGCAAGCTGCGACAGTCATCCGTGGCTCATGCTATTCGAAACACGCCTGCACGCTGATAAAGGCACTATCAAAGGGCTCATCACTGCAGCAGCACTTGTTTTTGCACAGAGACTGCTCTGCACTGCTTCCTTTTTTCCTTGTCAGCATGTGAAAATTCAACTCAGACTTTAAATACTGCCTTGGCAAAGTTAGGTTTTGAAATACCATAACTATAATTATTTTCGCTGTTAGCTGAGAATACCACATAAAAATTCAATTCTGACAAGACCTGAGGATCCTCACGTCTCAGGAACATCCCCGGAGACTTAAGGCTTGTCTCTGTTGTAACTAGCTCATCAGTAGACTGCAGCAATTTTGATGACAAAGTAACATGCAGATGTCACACTTTCATTTCAGTCTCCAGGATCTGCATGTAATTACCCAGACAAGTATCACAAGTGTTTTTTACATCTTCATCATAATTTTTATCTCTTTTTTTTTCTTTTCTTTTTGACTCACCACTTTTGTTAACCAGGTCACAGCCACAAGCTTTGCTACAAATTAAAATTTCCTAACAGTACCTGTCCATGGAAAGTGTGAGAAATATTATTTAAAATAATATATATACACATATATAATACATAATATATATAATATATTATAATATATATTATAATATATATTGTTATAATCTTTAATATATAAAGAAATATTTTCTACACAGAACTTCACAGAAATGGGACTACAAAGAAGCTTTTCCTTCCAGGTTCTCAGAGCAGTTTCCTCTAGTGTAATTTCAATTTTATATGACCATTTGTATCAATCAGGTAAGAGAATTTTGTTTTTCTCATCAATTTGTGTTTATAAAGCAGAATTATTAGGTAGCCCAGAAGAGATGTTTCTGCACTCTGTGTCCCAGCTGGGTGTATATAGGTAGCAGTTAAATGATATATGAGCCATGTTGGGAAAAGAAGTGCGTGTTTTGGTTTATTTCCTGCCACTGGTAATAAACATTATGACATGGATGCAATTCTTATTTTAAAAGACATTTCTTCCTGATTTCCCAAGCACCAATCCCACTGCAGTCAGTAGGAAAGCTTTCATTGATTTCAATGGGATTTCAATCAAGCCCTAACACAGCGTGTAAAATGTTTTTCAGATTTATAGCTCTGGTTCTAAAAACCAAATTAAAAAAAGAAAGTAATTCCAACAAGAAAGAAAAATTAATGCTAGGCAGAGCCTTAAATAGCAGTGTGTCAGGAGGAGTGTGGAACACAGCTCTTTCAATGCTTAATAAGACAGCCCCTTGCTGAGTGCTGGCAGAGAGCAGATAAACCTAAAAGCAGGTTTAGGTGCTCGTTATTTTTGAGACATATTTTGACAACTGATGATTTGCTCAGGCACAGGGAACTGAAAGTCCCATTGCAAACTGGAAATTTGTGGCATAACTCTTTCAATAGCAAGTTCCACTTTGGGCAAGCTGATCAGTGTAAAGTTTTCCTGAAAATGTGCCAGTTGTGGGATGTGGAGACCATCCTTAGTGTTTCTTGACTGCATGTAATTTGTGAACAATGACTGTGTACAGTCTCTCATATCATGGTGTCTCAGTTGGTCTCTGCTTAAGCAGGGAAAAAATGGAAAAACACAGTTTATGTGGTAAGTCTTTGGGAAATAAAGGCTGTTAACACATTTGACCAGCACTATCAATTTCTGAGCTCGATGGAAGGCATCAGAGCACAAGCAGAATTCACCCACCTGAAGAGGAATGATCCTTGCCATCTTCCACAGGCAGAAGTTCTATTGTGAACAAAGGAAATTCCAGCGAATCCCCACCAAGACAGCAGGAGTGTGGTCATGCCAGGTGCCAGCAGAGTGCCTTTGGTGGAGAAGAGGTGCACACAGCCAGCACACAGCCAGGGAACATCCAAGGAACAGTCAGGGAACAGCCAGGGAACAGCAGGGTAGATGTGAGCTCTGATCAAAGCCGAACACCAGGTGCTCCAGGGATGTCTGTGCTTTCCCTGTTCTGTCCCACATGGCTGCTTTGCAGGGCAGAACACAAATACAGAGTCAAATCAGATCATATTCTCCTGAAATGAGCTAAAGGGTCACTCCATGGTCTGCTCCTGGTACCCTGGGTGTGTATGCAAAAACTCAGCTTCATAATTTGCACTTAGCCTACGTGGAATAGTTTTAGATAAAGCTCAAGTGTGTCCCTGCCTGTGTTCTTCAGCAAGGCTGTATTCCTACTTCTCAGCCTCACTAAGAGGATAGGACCCAGAACTGTGTGAAAACATTTAAAATGAAAATGTATATTCAAACCAGCTCCTCTGTCTTTGTCTGAATGCTCTCACCAGCCAGATATTAAGAGCACAATGACTACAGGAGTATATACACTGACATTTTTCCAGTTTCCCCACTAGTGGTCCCATTCCCTGCATCATCTGTGCCTGGTGTGAGTGCCCTCCCTAGTGTGAGTTAGATTCCCATAAAACCAGTGCCCTGTTAAGCTCAGAGTTTAAGGTTCACTCCCTGTGCTGTGCATGCCCTGTCACCTTTTTTTTCAGAGTCCTGACACGTTCCTCCCTCATGAATTATTTAACAGGATTATCTCAAGGTCTCTGGCACCGAGTTCCTGCATATGAGAATGGCTCAGTGTTTGGCCCATGGGAGCAGGGACAAGAGAGCCCTGCCCAGCTGTGTCCCCTGGGCAGCAGAGCCACCCTGGATGCTCTGTCACCTCAGTCAGGCACATAAAGAGTGTCCTGAGCCCAGCCCTGAGGGCTGCAGGGTGGGAGGTGTGTGTACCCTGTAAAACAGGACTCTATTTTGCTCTTGCACCAAGACAAAGCACAATTCTTTTAGTGTAATTGCAGTACAAGCACATTTGTAGCATGTGATAAGAGTTAATCCTTCTAACTACAGGCATGACCAGACTATTCTGTCCCATAAGCCAATATCAAAGGGGATTCATGTTAAATAATAAAATATATTGCCTGCTATTCATTAGTAACCTCACTTTGGCTGTTTTCTGAGACTTGGTCAGCCAGTCTCATGTATCAACAAGGGCAACAAGGCTGGAGAGGGGCTGGGAACACAAGCCCTGTGAGGAATGACTGAGGGACCTGGGGATGTTTATCCTGGAAAAAAAGGAGACTCAGGGGTGACCTTATCACTCTCTACGACTCCCCGAAAGGTACCTGTGCTCAGCTGGGGCTGGGCTCTGTCTCCAGCAGTACTGATAGAACCAGAGCACACAGCCTCAAGGGAAATACAGGTTGGATATTAGGAAAAAGTTTTTCACAGAGAGGGTGATCAAGTACTGGAATGCTCTGCGCAGGGAGGTGGTGCAGTCACCATCCCTGGGTGTGTTTAACAAAGCCTGGATGTGGCACTGGGGGCCAGGGTTTAGTTGGGGTGTTGGGGTTGGGCTGGACTTGATAATCTTGAAAGTCTCTTCCAACCTGGTCATTCTGTGAATTCTGTGAATCTGGGTGACACTGGGTCAGTGCAAGAAACAGAAAGGACTCTGTGAAAATGTGCTCAGTCCCTTACAGAACCAGGCACCTGGAGCTGCCCAGGCTCTTTCACCAGGGCTGTTTTCCAGCCTGGCATTAGCTGCCCACAGCTGGGACCAGGGGAATGGGAAGGTCATCCAGCACCTGGGTACATCAAGCAACAGGCAGCATTTGGAGATAAACACAAAAGCTTCAGTTTTATTAATGCAAAAGGAAGAAGCAAAACAGCATGTAAATTTTCTGCTGCTTCATCATGTTTTCTCATCTGACTTGCTCCATTATCTCCCAATAATCTTCCGCTGAGCCTCTGCCTCCATTCGGGTGTGCAATCTCTTCTAAGATCTCTAAAAGTGACCCATTTATTTGCTTCTCTAAAAGAAAAAAGCAGACTGTAGACTTCCAAGTGCAGATTTTGTTTATTTTGTCATTAAGTATTTAATTTCTTTCTCAGAATGCATTCAGAGAGTTTGTGAGAGTCCGTGAAAATTTTGATTCCAGTAAAATAAGGTGCATTAGCGTGTGCATTAAGTCATTAAGTGACATTTTCACAGAATCTCCCAAAGCTTTTGAGCTTTAATCTTAAACCCATGTTTCCCTTTCCAGTTTTTTAGCTGTGAATGCAGACATAAAGATGTGTTGGGTAAAAAAGCATGAGAACTTTATCCATTAAAAAAGAAAAAAAGTGAAGAGTATTTTTATATTACCTGATACCAATAGAATTCTCTTAGTAGTAAGAAAGTTTTTTTGAAGGTATGTTATCAAAATATTTATGTATGAAGTTTAGGAAATATTTGGGAATTTTTTATGATAAGAGTGAATAGAGTGAAAACTTTCCTTCCTCCTAGACTTTAGGCAGGTAAGTGTAACAATAGAAATGTGCCTGTAACTGAGAGTCATCTACAACAACAACAACAACAAAAATTCTGGTCTGATTTCTCCTAAATGGAAATAAAAACCTGAGCATGAACAGCTCTCACCCTGCGGAGCCAGCTGTAATTGGCCTAGAGGTGGAGCCAGTCATCTGCAGGGCTGAACACAGAGCAGCAGACGTTTTCTGAGCAATAAGGCAGGAAAACAGAAATAGTAATAATGTAAGTCAGGGATTTGTTTGAATAATGGCTCTGTGGGTGTGATACATCCTCACCAACAGTGAGCAGCAGATTACTGGAAGTTTTAGAATATAGTGTGATATCCACAATGGAATTTCTCAGGGGAAAATGTGGGAAAGGAGCCTGGGGGGGAAGAAAGAATCTCTGCACAAATGACAACCATACATAAAGGAGAAGAGAACAAGTGGCACCTTCCTCACAGAGCAATGTTTTGCTGCCCTACCATGCAGAGCCATGCTGCTGATTGTTGTCTTGCACAATTTTTAGGTGTCAAGCAGCAATTCTCTTGCTATTTCAAGAACAGGCCTTTCTAGGACTGTTTAATCAGATAGTAGGGAAGCTTTCTTCATCACGTCTTTCACTGGCTTTCACATCTCAAGCATTCTGGAAAATAATTTGCACAGCACTTATCTGGGCTGGTGTAAGCTACCATTGTGCAGCAACAAAAGAGTGGGCACCCAGTCTTTGTTTTTTATCAGATACTGGATATCAACTTCCTCATTATTTGTGTTTTCTCAGGAAATGGAAAAATAGCATCCATAGTTCCTCCTGCTGGAAGATAATGCATGAATTCATCATGCCTTCAGTTTTAAACCTGACTGTTTTATTTCCAGGGCTATAAGAGGAGAGATGCTGGTCCATTAAAACTTTTTTCCCTGTAAGTTGTCATGGTGGGGAAGGTTTTAGAGAGAATTATTTTTAATTTTTTTAAAGTGTTTTTTTATCTGCTTTCAATTTAATACTCTCAAAGGAAGGTCCACCCATGTATTCTGTGGGACCTGCTGCTGCTTCCCACTTTCCATTCTGCATTGTCCAGATTTGACACCTGCTCTGGTTCACTCCAAAATCTCTGCTGGCCAAACTAATGTCCCCTCTGTAAAATACCTCGGGGTGAAAGGAATTACACAAATGTAAGAGGCTTTAGAGACAAGGTTAAACACAGAAATAAAAAATGCAAGGGATTTTCATGTGTGGTTATTCAAGGATCAAAGGCACACAAATGCCAGCCTCTAGCCCTCATGATTACTGCTCTTCCTAGCACAGCAAGTGGCCTTATCTTAATCAAACTTCTCTATCAGTGCTTCAGCCTCATCCTCTTCAGTCTGCCCAGAGCTCTGGCATCATTCACCACCCACAATCTTGTCTTGTCTGGCTTCTTTGCTCAGTACTCTCTAATTTTCTTCCTACTTCTTCAGTTATTTCTCCCCTTCAGCCTCTCCTCCCCCGCCCATGTTGTGTTTGTGTCCCTGGTTTAACTTTCTCTCCTCCCTTCCTTTCTGGCAGCAGTACAACCTCAGCATGTCAAAAACCTCAAAGGCATCTTTAACTCTCCCTCTGGACTCACAGCCTTATCTCCTTCCTCCTCTTCCTTGGGCACAGTCCCGTCACCCCACCTGGCCTGGCCCTTCTTGAGAACTGCTTCAGGTAACATTTTGGCATCCACCCTCTCTTAATCCCCCAAAGGTGCAGCTCTCCAGAGCAGGTTCTTGCCTCTCTTACAGTGGCCTGGTTTTTTTTTTCACTTCCCCTCAACAGACGTGGTTGTGTTCCCCCCTTATCCATCAAACCTAAACCATCTCAGACCCCTCTTGGGTTTCTGGACCCTCTTCTCCATTGCATCAAACAGAAGCTTCACTTTCAAGGTTCTTTATGATCCAGTTCTTGTCTTGCATTAAGTGTCAGGAAACCAACTCTGTCCTCTAATCCATTCAGCATAAAAGCCCTTATCTCCCACTTGTTAAAACACTCACTTAGGCACCTTTGTGCTTTTTCCCAGGCAGATGTAAGTATCTGTGAAACTATCCTCATTATCCTTATAATTCTCCTGTGGCATTACGTCAGTACCATCCTTAAGAGTCGGGCTGTGGGTTTGCTGCAGCCCTCTGACTCAGAGTGGCTCATGTGTCCTTCTGCCTCCCTCGCTGTCTATAGCCATTCATTAATTGTCTGATAGTGAGGTCTGGGAAGCACAGACATCTCCTTTCTCTTCCACAGCCCCCACCACAGTGAGGTCCTGATCCCTGTATTACAACAGTAAGGGAATTAATCAATCCACAGCCTTTTCTCATCAAAATTATTCTTCTTTTTATTTTTTTTTTTTATTTCTAGTAGCAGATTTGTCCCAAATTCGCCACAGACTGGAGGAATTTAGATGCAAATGACACATATAACACTACCTAATAAAAGAAAGCAATGAACTAGCAAGAACACAGATAAGCATTATTGAAGACTAATTCTGACTTCATGCCAGAACGAAAGAAAAAATAAACATGGAGCTCCTGACAGCATATCAGCAGAAAAGATAAGAAAAGGGAGAAGCATTCCTAGGAGGTTTTTTATATGTGCTGTGTTTTAAATTCACACCTTTTCTTCTATCAACTATTTGTAGAACTGGTAGAACTTATCAGGAAACAAGGATAGAAGAAGAGGGCTTTTAAAGAACTCTGGGACCAAAGCACCTTTTAATTACCATCTTCTGATGTTACAAAAAATATCTAATCCAACCCTGTTTTTTTTTTTCCCATGGTAATAAGTAGCACAGATTATGCTTCAGGTCAATCAGTTCCTCTGCTCTTGTCACGCCCTCTTGCAAGCTTCTCCTTCTCTGCTTCAAGAATGATTCACCAGGACAGATTTTATCCCTAAATCAAAGACCTATCCACTTGGCTTCATCCATGTCTCCTTGAAGTGAAAGCAGAATTCAAAGAAAATACTCTTTTATATTCATGTGGTCAAAAACATTCTGTTTTGCTGTTAGACAACAATTTCTAAGCCATAAATCTTTACCAGGAGAACTTTTGCTGGCAGAATTATAGTGGCAGCAGAGCCAGTATAGCATTCCTAATTCCAAACACCACCAGTTTGACATATGCTTAAGTCTAGAACAGAGGGACTAAGCTTTTAAATAGCTTAATTCATGGGTGCAATTTCTTTAATAAATGTCATGCAGGATCAAAATCATTGTGGAGGTTCTACAAAACAACACAGTGAATGGAAAGCAATGCAGGAGGAAATAGAAACAAAATCAGCTTTATTTACAGTAAATAAAAGGGAGGGGGAACAATAACATAACTTCTCTTTATGTGTGTTCATTAGTGTGGCTTAAGGCATGTGGAAA
Source organism: Passer montanus (assembly GCF_014805655.1). NCBI lineage: Eukaryota > Metazoa > Chordata > Aves > Passeriformes > Passeridae > Passer > Passer montanus. The sequence goes on from NW_024366703.1 coordinate 13,848,629, forward strand.
TTTCACTGCAAAACTCACTGCTGCTGTGCATCATTAATGAAAGCAGAGAAGGGGCTACTCTACTGTTACAGAAAAAGTCTCAGCTGAATCTAACCACCTTTCATAGACTTTTTCTTCATGTAATGAGAACTAACACATTATAGGTGAACATTTATCTGCTGCTTTATGGAAGAAGTTAACATCTACATGAAAAAAATAAAGAAAAGAAAACCCACAAAAACCTAAACAAATAAGTCGCTGTAGAGGAACTAACAGGATCAGACAAAGCAAATTAAATATTTAGAAATCTGAAATTACTAGCTTCAATAAAAGAGGTTGCAAATAGCCTGTCATATGTGTTACTTTCACAGACAGAAATGACTTTAAGTTCTGTTTAAATGTTTCTTCTGTAAGTGAAGCAGGTAAAGAAAAGCCCATATGACAATAATAAAGGGAATTAGGTCAGCTTCTGAACTCATCCATTAGTGAAATGCAGCACATCTCCAGCTCATACAATTCCAAAATCATTTAAAGTGATTGTTTTCAAGTCAATCTTCTATCACCCACCTTTCTTTTTGCCAGAGGCCAGAAATAGCACCTCATAATTTATCTTCTATGTCAAGCTTTGCAGCAGCTACCCCCTTCTGAGCCACTGAACTCAGTTTGCTGCATCTGCTTTCAATATTCACCCTGGAACCACTTTTTCTCTCTTGCATTCACCTGTCAAATATGGTTTAGGAGAACACACTTCAGATCCTGCTAAGAAATGCTACATCCACAAGACCCAGAGCTCAGAATTCAGTGTTTGTGAACTCTTGAAAAGCTTAGGAACTTCAACTCATTGCAATGAACTAAAGCTGCTAACTTATGGGCTGGATGCGAGACAAATTGGCTGGTGATTTTTAAATTTATAAAACTGGAAGCTACCTTGGACACAAACATTCAAAATTTCCACCTAAATAAATGCTGAAAGCTTCTGCATTCTTTTCCCAAATACTCTGCATTGTGAGCAGTCTGGGACACTTACCTCAGAAAAATCAGGAGCTCCTGGAACTTTTCTTGGTTCCCAGGTCAGGGTGTGAAACAAGTGCTACAAGTGCTACAAGTGCTGGCTCTGTGAAGACAAGGCTCAGGCTTGACAAGCCCTTCTCCCTCCCCATCTTGCCCTTGATGCTCTGCTTTTACCAGAAGTAAAACTTGGCTGCCCAGGTGGAAAGCAAAGGCACTTTGGGCAGGTGGCAGGTCTGGGCAGCCAGGAGGAGGATGTACCACAGCTTGTGTTTGCCATTCAGCACATCCTTCCTTTCAGGAAAGCTGATTACAAGATCCCAGTGTACCCAGGTTGCTGTGCACAAGCTCTTCCTTCTCTGCAACTTGCCAGAAAGTCTCTCTGGCTTTCCACATTGCCCTAATGGAATTTAGCAGGACCAACACTGGTAGAAGGGACCACAACTCTCAGGCCATTTATCATCTGTTGCAGGAGTCTATTGGAAACACATGCCCAGTCCCAGGGCTCTGCTGCACCAAGCACCAGAGAAGAGAGCAATCTGGCAGCAAATCTCTGCTCTGCACAATTTACTCAGCAGATGTTGGACAGAATAAAAAGAACAATTCGGACAATGGGAGAAGTCTCCTGAAGCTGAACCTCACCATGCCAGTTTATTTATGTGTTTCCACACACCCTCACTGCTCTGAAAACAGAGATTCACAATTCCTGTATGAGTGTGCACAGCAAGACTCAAGTAAATGGCAAATAGCATGTGGCAGTTCAAGTCCCTTTATGTTGGTGTCTGCTTCTTCATCTTTCAAAAAGCAGAAGCAGCAGCCATTCTGAGCTGGAATGCAACCACCTTTGTGTTGAAAAGGGAAGAATTCCCTTTAACAGGTCAATATCCAACCTCAGCTTTGTTCAGCACCACCTCCTGAATAGCAAGAATTATGTTTGAAGGGTATGTCCCTTTGAGCAGCTCCTGAATAGGAAAAACTATAGGAGACTGCACATTCTTACAAAGAAAGGATGTGCTCTTCCCCATTTACTGATCCAATGCTCAAAGAGCTCAGAAAACACCTCCTGCAGGTGCCAGGCTTTGAGAACAAAACAAAACAAAAAAAGAAAAATGGATATTCTGGTAACTATGGAGAGCCAAAAAAACCCAACATTTTTCTAGGTCACTGAAAGCAGGCAAAACAGAGAAAGTGTTTTCTATAGCCACTCCTCTCTCCCCTGTGCTCCCCGCAAACATAAATAGTTCTGTGATTCATTGCAAAGCTGCTCTTCCCTTGCTGAATTTGAAAGAGAATATAATTGCTTTTTCCATACACCAGCAATGATGACAGGGACCAAGATGCCTTTTTGACATAAAATGGTATGTCATTCATTAAAATTACTAATGCCTGAGTGGGAAGTTTTCAGCAGAAGTGTCATCTTCTCAGAACACGCACTGAAAGGAAATCAGACAAATAGAATCTTTCTCCTCTTACTTTTGCACAACACATCAACCTAGTTTGCAGCTTAACAAAACCTGTCTGCACTCATAGGAGCTGTGAGTTTGTTGAAACACCAACCTAAAGCTGATATTAAAAAATTAATTCTCTGTTATTCAAAGTGCGACCAAATCCATTCCTAGTGAAGTATTTCATCTTTCATGGTGCTTTGTATTGTAACTTTGTAGATTTAGACAACTTTTGAATAAACATACAGCATTTGTTACAGCACTTCCATCAGCAAATGGAAAGCTGTATTAGGTTTAAGGGATTTGTTTCAATAGGAAGGGAGGTAACCAGGAGATGTGGCCAGCAAAGGCAGCATCACCACCCAGTGAAGCAGCCTGGCTTCTCATGCAGTTGTCCTTTCAGCTTTAAAACCTCACAGAAGTTCTCTCCAGGGATCATGTCCCCACCACTGCCTGGTGCCCAGTATCAGCAGCAGACCTGCCAGATCCCAGCGGCCTTCATTCCAGGAGAACCTGTATCACACAGAATCCCAGCGCTCTTGTGCCACAAAAATAACGGTGTGCCCTTGGTCAACAGCAACTTGTTCTGTCTGTCAGCTCACTCCCTGCGAGGAGCAGTGCCCATCACGCAGGGCTGGGAGATAAAGGTGAAACGTGCTCTTTTTTCTGAGGGCAGAGGCAGAGTGACACCCCTTTGCCTGTGATGCACCTCGCTGTACAGCAAACGCAACACATCAATTGCTGATGCTATCAAAGGAAATAGCATTTCCAGCCACATGGGAAATATGTCAGCAAAACAAATGGATTCAAATAAACAGCGGCAGAAGGCACATAGCAATATTGATTCATGGCTTTTTATCCTCTGTCCTTTTGAAATGGTCCCTTTCCAGCATTCAGGCTGCTGTGATAAATACCTCCTCCCCCTCCTGCACGCTTGACTACTGAGAATACATTTTGTGCCTTTTTTTTTTGAGCAGAGAGGAAAAAAAAAGGATAAAAAAAGAAAAAGACACCTACACTTTGTAGTGATTCTGGTTTTGAGCCATTAGCTTGCCCTGCAGTATCAAGCATAGCTTTGAACCTCTCCCTAATACAACAATGGCTGATTTGTATCAAGGTGCTTCTCAGTAAAGGCAAAGCATTTGAGAAAAACACTGAATTATGTGTCATTTAAAAAAGGGTTAGCAGCAGAAATACTTCAAAGGAAGCAAGATCAAAATTACTGTAAAGTGAGCAATTGAAGCAACTGGAAAAGTCCTTCCCATTCAGACAGGTCACCTATTCAAGTCCAGCCTGAATCAAAAGTGAAAATGAATCTTCTGTAGCTTTGGAGAAATGAGACAAGGGTCTCTCTACTGGGTTTACGTTTGATAGACAGCCCCATTGCAAAATGAGCTGTTGTCAGTTTTAGCAAAGGACAGGGCAAGCTTGTAGGTTTGAGTAATTAAAATTATTTCAAACAAAAATATTATGCTATTTTTTGAATAAACACCACAACCAGAGGAACATTTTTTTCCACCTAACCATAAAAGCACAGGAAAAAAAAAGTGCAAATAGTGTTAGTTAGCTCCTGGTTTATGAATGAATAAAAGTGAGACCAAAGCTCAGGCAATGTCTGAGGGCTGTGAGCTTTCAAAAAACCCCGTGGTGAGGATCTCAGCTGCACAGCATTGTCAGCCACCAGCAGAAGTGCCATCTCCTGCTCTCCTATGCCGGCTCCAGGGAAGGACAACCTGCTTTGGGGCTTGCAGACAAACAGGACTGTAAGAGAGTCATCAATGCCAAAATGAAATGAAACAATTGAGGAATACCAAGAAAGCTTTAACCCCTGTCCTTCAGCATACCTAATGCCCTGGTATCTCGAGCAGGGCAGTGCTGCCAGTTCAAGTCTTGCCTGTCCCCTACACAAGATAATTTGTCTTCAAAGTGGAGGCAGCAGAAGCAGAGAGACATTGCTGACCCAATGTTTGTGTCCTGAGTGCTCTCCTCAAAGGCTGCATAGGTACAAGAAGAGAAAAAAACCCTTGTAAACCTAAGGAACTGCTTGTGCTGACCTCAGGTTGGCACTGATCTTGTGACAGGACAGTCCCTCCTGCTCATTCTAATGGCACAACTCTCTAGAACCCCCTCCTTGAGCTCTGGAGTCCATGGCCCAAAGCACAGTTCTTGGGCAGGAATGTGGGGTTTTCAGTGAGTTGTTCTGCTAAATGGCTTGCAAATGCCTATTCCCCTCTTCCAACTCTAGCTGCCCTTTTTTACTGCTACAAAAATGTTAGCATGACTGCCTCTGATGAATTTCAGAAGTTTCAACACATAATTTAAAAGCCAAAGTCATTAGCAAGCATCTATTTGATCACTGACAGCTGAAGCAGTGAGAAGAGCTATCATTTAATAACAGTTAAGGTTAAATATATTCCTGTAGTTTATCATCATTCACTTCCCCTAAATGCATGACTTCAGGTAGTAAACTCTGAAGAGAAGGACAGTGTGAATTACATTGTGTGGCAGCCATCAGCTTTAACCTCAGACCAATCCAAAACAGGAGTCTGACAAACAATTCCAGGGATCATCATATGACATTAAACTCCTCATAATATCATCCTTTCATGTATGTGATATATTGGAGGCAGCTCTTGGGTAGTTCTTAATGGCTCAGCTGCCACCACAGTGATGTATGCACTGTGTATTGAGGAAATGAAACAGGAATTATGCACAATGCATCATTTCTCCTGCTGCTGTCATTGGGCAGGGAAGACTGCAGCATCCTGTTGCTTCCAGATAAAACAGGATCCTTAGTGCTCATTGATACGGAGCAGAACTTTCCAGTTGGAAGGGACCTGCAATGATCGTCTGGTCCAAATTTGTGCAGGTGCAGCAGACCCAGCAAATGAGGAGACACTGACCTAGAGAGACCAGATCCATTTAGAAAACCACACTTCATATCATGAGATACCAGCCTGTGCCTTTCCCAGCTGTGCTTCCAGAAGATTCACTTTACCAAACTCACACCCCAAAACAAACACCTTTCTTCCCTGCTCCAAGCTCTGCTCCATTCCCTATTCCAAGGACAAAGCTGGAAGAGTGAAGAGATGGCCACTGCTCCCTGATTCAGAACCTTCCACACCCTGGACAGGTTGGAGCAGCCTTTGGATGCTCCAGCATCCAGCATTGCCCTTCCAGTAAGAGAACTGAAGTCCCTCATAGCAGTGTGAGTGTGGAGTGTTAAATACTAATCTATAACTCAGTGTACTGTCTGCAGGAGACTGCCAGTGCACAATAACAAAGCAAAAATAACAGCTATGTCTGTCACCTCTGCAGCAGCAGGCAGCTTTTCAGTCCAGCTTTCCTGGGTACTCATTTTTAGCAGCACAGAGCAGGTGGGAACCATTGCTGCTCTATCTGGTGGCATTTTACACCCACTCTGACCAGAGAAGATCACTATAAGGAGAGGCAAATACATAGCACAGTCTCCTGAAGACAAACATTTGGCAGCACCTAGTTTCCATCCTCACCATCACGCACAAAAATAAAATTAGGCTGTCTGGGCAAGCCTAATTGCAGGGCTGTAAATTGTGAGATGCTCTGCTGAGCTGACAGGGGATGGTTTAGATACTAACAAGCACATCCATGGCACATCTAAGAGCAGGTGATAATCCCAGCTCCAGCCTGCACATCCCTTGCCAGGTCAGCTCACCTTTTGCAGATTTCTCCCTCCCTGGGGAGCAGGTGAGGCAAACTGACTCTTCCCAACAAATTTGCATCTGTCATTCAGAATCTATGTTTTCTTATTACAGAGCTGACAAAGTGACAGCAATAATTAATCTTACTCTGTATGGAGTTCATTGATATCAAGAAGAATTAAACTATTGTAATCAAGTTAGCCTGTTGCAGATGTGTGAAGTGCTAGAGTTTATCAAATTCTGCAGGCACACAATTTGATTCTGCATAACAAGGGAAGACAATACTGACAAGATAGCAAAGAGCCAGCAATATGATGCAGAATTTCATGAATGCCTTTTTTAGCTCTTAAAAAGTGCCACACTTGTCAGCTGTGCAAAAGATGCCATGACATGTTAATGCATGTCATATCAAAATTGTCAAAGGATGCTGCACGCTGGCTCCGTGGGGATGTGCTCTGTGTCCAGATCTACATGTGCCTGCACAGGCTGCTTGAGAGACACCTGAATTCAGCAGCTCCTGGAACCAAATACTGGCAGTAAATGTGCACATCCATGAAGGTGTGAAAAGATGCCGCCAAGGGGATGTTGAAATAGAAGCAAAGCTCAACAAGGGCAATTATCTCTGTCAAAGGCTTTGGGTGATCGATGTCAGCTGCTCTCACATTCAGAGTTGGGAGAGCCACAACATGAATATTTGATTAAATTAGGCCAACCTGAAGTCTCTGCCAGAGCATGTGATGCCACAGTTTTCTATGAGACGGCAGGGTCTCTCCCTCACAATGGATTACATCTTTGTCTTGCCTCACTACTTTCTTCTTCAGCTGAAATGCTTTTAGCATCCTAACAAAAGGCACAGCTGGGCAGTGCCAGGGATATCTGGCACCCCGTGCCAGCTCAGCTCCTGTCACCCTGTTCTTTTGAGTTCTTCTAAGCCTTCTAATGTTTACATTCTTGTGACGAACTTCCTCACGGACTTTATGTAAATAATTAATTGTTTTGCATTCTTTTATGGAGGAAGAGAAATTTGATGGACTATTGGCTTGTCCAGTGTCATTGGAGAGTTGGCACTTTTACCCTCCAACCCACTGTCGCTTTTGAAAATCTATAAATGTTGCAGTCAGAAATTAAACTGCTCTCTTTTTTACCTTGGAGAATCGTGTCCATACCTTTCTATTTCGTGTCCTAAAGTGACAAGCTCCCTCCCCAGCATGGCCCCCACAAACCTGAGGGGCAATTGCTGCGAATGGGCTGAGGGCACACTCAGCTGAGCTGATCCAGCCATCGTCTGCCTGCAGATCCAGGCTGCCCTGCTCCTCCTTCCACCTCTCCTCCCCAGTTTAGATCTGCACATTCCTGCCTCTGTTTCTTGGGGCTGGCCCTCAGATTAACCCCCAACCTCCCTCCAGCTGATTCCATGCTCTAAGCAGGCAGATCTCAAATCTGGGGAGCAAAACCAAGAGAAGCTTCCAATGGCATAGCCAGTACAAAGCCAGGGGACAAGAACATGAGTGGGATGCCAGAAGGGGGCAAGAGGCACAACTCCTCTGGTGACACTCTGGAATTGGCCCAGCTGTCCCAACAGCCAGAGGAGCTGCTGTATTCAGGAGGAGCAAGTGCTATCAGACCTTTATTTGATGCACCTCAGGCAGCTGAACAGCCTGGAGATTGCCTCCCCAGAATTTACTAACCCCTTGGCATTTATTCCCTTTTCACTCATGATGCTCTACATCTGAGCTAGATGATGAATGTCCTGTACTCCATCCTGCTCTTCCTCGCCTTCAGAGAACTGAGCTGCTCTGCACTCCCTTAGGCACTATGAGCTGTTAACAAATCAAGTTGAATGTTTGCTTGCAAAGCCTAACCTGGAGGGAATGGCTTATTTTCTTTAGCAGCCTGGTCTGTTGTTAAACACAGATCCTAAACCTGAAAAGGTTGTAACTCAACCTGCCCGCTCTGATTCCTCTTTGAAGGAATCTCTTTTCTCCAGAACAGCCAGCATTTTCTGGCAGTTTCCCTCAGAATAGGAACGTCAAGAAACTCCACAGACAATCCTGCCAAGCTGTCACCTCTCCCGGTCCCAAACATGCCTCCACAAAGAGGGATGTCCACCTGTGCTGCTGGCCCCCTTCTCCTCAGCATGGAAACAGAGCTTTCTAATCCACTGAGGCAAGGAAAGCAAGCAGGAGTGGGTCAGACAGGGAGCTGGATGTTTCCTCCCTAAGGAAGAACTGTTAGGGCTGGAAGAGACTTTCTAGCTTGCTCAGACTCACTCCTGCCATCACATACAGCTCTCCTGTGAAACCTGGCACACAAATGGATCAAACTCTCTGCTTAAACTAATTAAGTCTGTTATATCTGTTGCAAGGCCACACTCCCCTAATGCCTAAAAGCTCTGTCAGTTCCCAGGCTCTGGTCCTTTTGCCGCTGGTTTATACTCATTTTTTCTGTTTACCTTCTAACAGTTCCATTGACCTCATATTATTTAGTGTTTCATTGTGTTCCTTCATGCTCCAACACTAACAAAGGAAGTGCAAACACAAGAGAACACATCAAGGAGCAATAGGAAGACTCATATAGCTTTAATCAACTATGAAAGGGTGGGGCAAAAGGTAGGGAATAGCCCAGAGCTGAATATTTCAGCAGTTTTCCACATAATAAATAAATGAAGAGGGACTAGAAAATTTGACCTATGAGTTCAAAATGAAACAAGATTCTTCCTGCAAATGGATCAGCGTTAATGATATCATACAATGGCCACTTCTGTTTCAGAGCTGTGTTAATTGGGATACACAAACACAGCTGGAGAACCATCTTTGGGGAAGAAGGAAGACTTGAGAGAAAGAAAATTAAATTGTTGGAAAGAGCCAAGGTGGAAAATTTGCTGTTGTTGGAATAACATGGCAGGACTCAGTGAGCAATCCCTGTGAATGAGAGGGGGGAAGTTACACCTCCTGTGCTCTGCAGAGGGAAAATGAATGTGGGCAGGTCATGTCTTGCCTCTAAGCAAGCAAGAGCTTTTAAGGGCTGTGGGAGAAGGACCAAGGTTCAGGAGCTGGGTGGAGCCCAGGTTGGACCCAGCCAGAAACATCCTGGACTATGCAAGAGATCATTTCCCTGCAGCAAACAAGGGTGGTTTGCTCTTTCAACAAAGCCATTCTCTATTCATGCCTCTCCATTTAACAGCATCTCCCTCCCCAAAATTACCAGAATGGACAGCTCTTAAAATAGAGCTGCTTCATTCCAGTGAATCTCCCAAATCTATCTTGCTTGGCTTTCAAGATAATTCTTTGCAACACCTCATCTTTTAATAACCAAGATTCAAAGTTTCCAAAGTCTTTCACAAAATATCTCCTACAATGTGTCACATAATTGGATCATGTGATGGCCTTTCAGAGAACATCTTGAACCCAGGCAGTGGAAAACATCTTCTCAGGCAAGGAGCAAAGAGGTAACTTAACAAAGAATCATTATAGGAACAATTAGGCTTTCAGCTGGTAACATCAAAAAGTTTATTTATTTGTTACAGGGCTGGAAAATAGACCAGAAGTGTTATAAAATGTTCCAGCTCATCTGAGAGTGAGTACAAAAGCTTCATGTGCAGTTAGATCACCCTTTCTAAGCTGAAAGCAAATAAAAGCCTTGTGATTAATTCTGTGAGTGCAAACCCACAAGAAGCTGGGGTGTGTGACCACAGTGCATTTAAGAAGCTGCAGAGATGTGACTTGGTTTAGAGAAGATCTTGAGAACAAGTCAAACCTTTTTCCCTGCTCTCTTTAAAAATGTTTGAGCATTTTTGAAGTTGCACCGAAAAACTCAAAGATTGCTCTTTCTTTCCCTTAATTTAAAACACAAAAGCCGAGGGTTTTAGCAGCTGCAAAACACTTTTTCCATATTTTTTTTCTCAAAACTGAAAAAAACTGAAGCAATCTGAAAAAAAATGGCATTATTGGTGCAATTTCCATTTTTGTGAAAGCTTTTGCCACTGAAAATTCTGGCAAAGGGGTTTTGTTGTTGCTGACACTACTGCTCTTTGTAAAATTCAGGCGAATCACTACGGACAAGCACAAGAAACTCTCTTTATTGCACTATTGTTTCTTGTTTTGTTTGAAGGTACTGCTGGTTTGCTCCAACACAAGAGGTTCAGGATGAAGTGAGCAGGGGATCTGACCTTATTCGTTCCCAGCAGTAAAAGCTGACATGTTGTGGTTTTTTTTCCTCTGGTAAAAGCATTCCAGGCCTTTCATTTTCACATTTTCTGAACAACATATTGTGTTCTATGTCAAAGAAATGCTTGGGCCAACGCAATCCTTTTTAGTTTTTTTTATTTTACACTTCTGTGGGAAGATGAAAAAAGTTGGGGGGATCAACCCACAAACATTTTCCTCACAAATTCCTAGTTCACTCAGCAAACCAAAAAATCAATTCTTCATCCATCCTAGTGTTCAGGGTCACTATAAGTGAAACACATTCCTTTTCAGTAAGTCATTCCTAATAAAAGGCACAAAACTCAGTGGGCAAATGCCTTTTGTGTAGATCTGGAGATATACAAACTGAAATTAAACCAGTGATTAGCATTTCTTTCTCACTGTAAAAGACAGATATTGAAGGGGAATTGTTTTCTAGAAATGGGATATGTGGGGTAAACTGTTCCATAGGTCCTGTGATGATTTTGTTATTTTTTTCAGCACAACTAGCATTTTACTATAGCAATTTCCTTACAGAGAAAGGTATTGGATGAATTTCAATGAAATATTTTCCTAATCATCACTATTATGAGGTTGTTTAATAAACAAATGATAACAGGTGAATGGTTCTGCTTTCGATGTTCAATTTTCTTTAAATCCTCTCTTCACAGAAGGGGCCCTTGTATTCATGTAGAGAGAGGGGGAGGCAGCAGAGTGAGCAGATTCCTTGCTGATCTAACATTTTCTTCTCTGTAGCGACCCAATTCCCAGAATGTCTCTGCAATATAAAATTCTAAGACTTTACACAGCTCCTATCAGCATGGTGGGGAGGGGACAGCTTGATTTTCACCACGGGGACCCTCTTGCATTCATGAGAGCACTATTTAACAGTGATACTAAAAACAAAGCTAAGCTTTCCACCACGTAGGAAAAGAGAACTCACTCCCCTCCTGCTTCAGCCCACACCCTTTGTTCAACCAAAAAAGGTGACTGAGCTCCTGTCACCTCTCCAAACCCCAGGGTTGTTTCATTTGCAAGGGTTTGGAAACTATTTCCATTATTTTCTCACAGTTTTCCACTGAGGAGGATCTCCTCCAGCACTAACCCAGAAATCCTGAGCACCTCCTGCCCCCATCACATCAGGTCCCTCCCAGCAGAAGCAATGCAACCCCTGGTTTGTGTATTTTTCTCCCCACAGTTTCAGGAGACAAAGCACCTGCACAACAACAGGTTTCTGCAGAGCTGCAGGGGTCCCACATCCTGTGCCAAGTGAGGGGATGCTCAGGGGACAGAGATGTGGCACCCAGCAGACACAGCCACTGCACTTCCCCTGCCAGCTCCAAACCCAGCTCTGCCTCCTTTGCCTGTCTCTTCCTTTGCCCTGGAAGAAGCTCTGGTGCAGTCCAGCTGTTATTTTTGCATTTGGAAGGTTGAATATTGGGCTGGGGGGTGGTGAGCCAGGTCTTTGAGCAGCACAAGCTGAGGTGGCCACACAGACTGGCCATAGCCATGGACAGTCTTTGTCCAGACTGCCTGCAGACCTCCGGACAGCATCCAGACACATTCCCCCCAGTTCAGGGTTACACTCATACTTCCAGCAATCATTTCCTCGTGCCTCCTAACATTAGGAGGTACAGAGCTGGCATGAGAGGGTTAATCCTGGAAGTGTGAGCAGAGATTCACAGGGTGGGATGGGATCTGGCCAAGTTTCTTGCTCCAGTGCAGTCCTCAGTGTGTCCTGGCTGCAGCTCGCTCACTCTGGGACACCACTGGGGCTGTACAAAATCACGACTTTTCCTTACCCACAGGCACACACACACACTGAGGATGAGGCTGGAGCTGTAGCTCCATGGCATGGCTTTGTCACAGCTGTCACCAGTTCAGGGAAAAGAGCTGTGAAACTCCTCTTCCATTTTGAGCTAACCACTGAGCAGCGTGTTAATGTTCTGGGTCAGCATCCCAGGATTTTCCTTTTCCTAGCATGCTGTTCAGTGCTCTCCACTCTTTGACATCATGTACAACTTCTATAGCAAGAGAGTGCTTAATCCTCTCTGAAGTAATTTCTTTCTTCTTTTATGAGTGGAGCCCTGGACAGTCTGTTATGCTCCAACCCCGGTGCTATATTTAACTCAACCATCTTGTTCATTCTTCCTCTCATCTACAGCTTGGCTAAAAGGAAGAGATTGCATAAAATGAATAAAATACCAGGAAGAAAGTCAAATTATACAACACACTTTCAGGCAAATTCCAGCACTTGCAACATTGCCTATTCTGTTTAGGAGGGATTTGATTCTAGTTTACTGCTTGCAAGTGGAATGGGAGAGTTGGGAATTTAGGAAATGGGGCAGAATTTGAAACTGGTGAGAGAGCAGTAAAAATTCTCTGGTCGCAGGGAGTTGCCTCAGCCTCTTGCCCTAAGCTGAGGACTTGCTTCTGCAAATCAGGGGACAGCAGATGCAATGGCCCACGTACAGATTTTACTTCCAGAGCATAGATTTCCCAGAATACTTCCCAGGAAACTTTGCTTACCACTGTACAGCCCTGCCAGTTGAAGACTACTTCAACCAACATGGCATTTGTCACCACTTCCCAAACAAGAAAATTCAATTTGTCTACATTTAGGTGCTACATAACTCATCCTTTCCCATGCTAGTCCTGACACCCTTTTCCAAGACAAGCACCCCTTCATTTTGTTATATCTGCAGGATGCAGACAGGACACAATGAAGAGAAGAATGTGAATTCCAGCCTCAGCTGTTTGAGGTGGATACACCCTTCACCATCTCATGCACACAGAAAGAAATTACCACAATTCTCAACCATCTTGTTCATTCTTCCTCTCATCTACAGCTTGGCTAAAAGGAAGAGATTGCAGCCATGAATAAAATACCAGGAAGAAAGTCAAATTATACAACACACTTTCAGGCAAATTCCAGCACTTGCAACATTGCCTATTCTGTTTAGGAGGGATTTGATTCTAGTTTACTGCTTGCAAGTGGAATGGGAGAGTTGGGAATTTAGGAAATGGGGCAGAATTTGAAACTGGTGAGAGAGCAGTAAAAATTCTCTGGTCGCAGGGAGTTGCCTCAGCCTCTTGCCCTAAGCTGAGGACTTGCTTCTGCAAATCAGGGGACAGCAGATGCAATGGCCCACGTACAGATTTTACTTCCAGAGCATAGATTTCCCAGAATACTTCCCAGGAAACTTTGCTTACCACTGTACAGCCCAGTTGAAGCAAAACTACTTCAACATGGCATTTGTCACCACTTCCCAAACAAGAAAATTCAATTTGTCTACATTTAGGTGCTACATAACTCATCCTTTCCCATGCTAGTCCTGACACCCTTTCCAAGACAAGCACCCCTTCATTTTGTTATATCTGCAGGATGCAGACAGGACACAATGAAGAGAAGAATGTGAATTCCAGCCTCAGCTGTTTGAGGTGGATACACCCTTCACCATCTCATGCACACAGAAAGAAATTACCACAATTCACAGCAATCACAATCCTGCAATGTCTTATTTAAATTAAACATTTTTGGGTTTTGTCCCACTACCAATCTTCAACATCTCTGCAGTTTATTTAATACTGCTTCGTTCACGTTCAGCAGAAGCATCTTTTCCTGAGGCACACAGAGAGTGCATTGGGGAAAAAGAGCACAGGTTTTCCAGATATCTATGCCTAAAATGATCCATCTACTACATGCAAATACCCATGAAAACAAACAATCTGCTCTTCGCAAGTATGGTAGATTCAGATAATTTTTAATGACCCAGGGGAAAAAGGTGCCAGTTCTGTTTCTATTCTCTTGATTTTCTACATATGACATTTTTATTTTCTGTTTCACTGGAGTGCAGACAACTGAGAGGCACCAGGTTTAGCCTTTGAAATGTTGGTACAGCTGCAGGGTGACAGCTCACAGAGCAGACACCAGCACACACACACAACACAAATGTCCAGGGAAGTCTAAATTCACTAAAAACTAATGTGCTGGAGGAGTTCATCAGCAATCACATTTTAAAACAATTTCAATCTGCTCCATTTCATATGTTTCTCTTGGTCGCAGCAAAACCTCATGCAAATCTGCTGCATGTTCCCAGCAAGAGAAGGCGCTCACATACTGGCTGGCAGCAAAAAACTAATTTCACATTCAGCTTTGAGATTTAAAACTAGCTGGACTCAAAACTCACCTACAAAAGCATGGCCCACCCTGAAAGACTCTCCATTCCAAATCTGCCAAGCAAGATCTGCCTCTACACTGAATCTAGACCCTTTTTGACTGTCTCCCAAACCTGGAACTGATGCCAAAACCACAGATGAGACAAAAGCACCAATATTTGTTTAGCAGCCAGTTAAAGGAAGAGAAAACTCCTTTCAAACTTCAGATTGGTCTGAAAAATGTCAGGAAAAAGGGAAAAGATGAGACAGGAGGAACTGAAGCCTTTAGCCCGTGACATCCTGCTCTCAGCAGGGATTCCTATCACAGACAGATGCTCAATATCCCCAAGCTCTCTTAATGACCCAGGTTCCAACTGCAGCAGAAATTATTTCCCTGCACCCTTGGCCACAGAGAGGACTGGTGGGTGACAATGCCTCCAGCCACCAGCCAGGGATCTCTTCCCTATTCCCATTGCCCCTGTGATAGATAAGGGGGGTGTGGAAAGGGCAGATCTCTTGCACCAGCCAGGAGGGAGGTTGGAGGAAGGCCAACCCCCTCATTGTTCTGCGAGGCTGCTCACAAAGACTTTTTTTTATTGTTTTGTGTCCGTTTTGTTCCACCAGACCCACTCTAAATAGGCATTTTGTTTGCCATTAATAAAATCTGCTTCAATTTCAAAAGTTCTGTTTGCAGGCTGTAATCTCAGTCCCAGTCCAATTTAAATATCTGTTGTTTTGGTGGTGGACTTCTGGACTACATCCCTCCAGCTCAATGCCAAAAACATAACGGAGAAAATTTCACCCACCGTTAGGAGCCATCTGGTTCTGCTGCTCTGAAAAGTGAGACAGATAAGGAGCTGTGTGATACCCATGTAAGGCAATTTGCTGGCCTGTTTATCATACCTGACTCTGGGGTGCACAGCTTTATTTTGATTTGATAAAAAGCAAAGGAGTGCAGCTGCAGCACGCTGCTGCTTCACTAAGTCGACAGATGGGCATCACTGTAAGGAAGCCACATGGCATTTTTTTGTTAAACTCAGCTCATTAGGTTTTATCTGCAATATGTTGCTGTATTGGCAGAAAACCTTTCAGTGAGCAGAAACATTAGCCAAAGTTTGTCAACAGATATAGAGAAGATCCTATTGTGGAAGGATGTGTGCTGGGGCAGGGGTGGGCTGTGATTGCTTCTCAATGCTCACAAGTCAACTCTTGAAATGTTTTTCATCTCTCTCTATAATTTGTGCCATAATGGCAGCTCTGACTTGCATATTAATAGAGCTGCTATTCACAGCTTGTAATTGTTGGGGCATTTCAAGACAGTTCACAAATCACATTATCTGAATGGGTGCAGGAAGTTTGTCAGCAAAACCTGGGAAGTGGAAAATTTTCCTTAATAAAGGAAGATAAATGCCCAAATTCTTATAATAGTGAAAAATTCATTTCTAAGCTGAGAGCCACAGGCTGTATTATTTTGAGGCAGCTTGGGTTGTAAACAGTTCTTTCCCATCTTGAGGAAAGATTGATTTAATTCCGATGGGCCAGTTTAACTCAGAGAAAAATGAAGCCACATTCTGTGTGTTAGTAGCAGCTCTAGCTACAGATTGGCATATGTAAGAGTAAATCAAATTATTTTCAATTCCCAGCAGAAATAATAGAAACTTTGAAAAGTTCCTCATTGAGGAAAGAAATCGAAAGGGCTGCTTGGTGAGCCCAGAGGATTTCAGCTGCTCATGTGGAGCCCCAGCAGCAGCCATTTCACAGACTGAGAGGGATCCCCCTGGGGTTTTAGGAGCTCTCTCCTGACACACAAACATGCACCAAGTCATTCAAAGCCATCCAGAGAGCCAGGAGACAACCACACCAGCATCTCAGTCCAGGTTAGAAATGTGCTTCCAAACCAGCCATCCTGACCATTCCCATTTTCTGATGTCAGAAAGGGCTCTGGCAGCACCTGCCCTGGGTTCCTCCCAGATGGAGCTAAACCCCCTTCAGTAATGCCCCAGCCCTCAGCAAGCACTCAGCTCTCAGGAGCAAATTAATATGAAACATCCCCCCAAACAAATTAATGTGAAACATCCCCCCAGAAACACACAGAGTGTGGGTATCAGGGCTCAGCACCATTTCTCCCTACACATCTCCAGCTTTTCTAAAGCAAGAGCATTGAAAAATCTCTCCTGTTTTAATTTACAGGTGGTGAATTTAATTTTACATCAGGGTTTTCATTTACTCTAAACTCGAACTAAATCAAATTAAACTCATCCAAAATTTAATAACTCCAGCTTAAACCAAAGTGGGAATATCCACTCAGTTTTCTGGTTACTCTAAATTTACCAGTCTAATATGGTAGTTTGAATTAAACCACACCAACTCAGAATCTAAATGTAACCTTAATGTCTGTAAAAGAAAACATTTTTCAGTGATACAGAGAGCTGAGCTATGTTTTCCATTAGTGGAAAATGTGATCACATTCTGAGATACTTTATATTTTTACACTGGCATTTATTTTTAGCCGTTTCTGTGTTAGAGCAGTGCCCATTATCTCACTCTAATTAAAGGTCACTGCTCCTGTTACTATCTATAGCTATAAAACTTGGTGGTAGGCTGCCATACCTTGACCCAAAATGAATAGATGTATTTTATATCGTGCATTTCCCCCTTTCTCCATGCATGTCACAGACACTCTCCATCTCTCAGCCATTTTAGGAGCTGTCTGGAAGATGCTGTGACTGAGATCACACTCTCAGGGGACACAGCTCTCAGCATCAGTGGGATCAATCCCTTGAACAGGGCTCAGCAGGCAGGGCTGCCACAGCAGGGAAGGAGCCAGCCCTGCTGGTTAGCTCACCAGGGGAGCCTTGAGCCCTTGGTCTCCTCCCCAGGGACAGCTGAGAGCTGCTGCCTTTGGTGACCAGGGTCCTGCTCCAGCAGTGGCACCTGACAAACCTCTGCCTTCAAAACCCCTTTGGGGTGGATTTGCTGCTTTCTTGCTGGATTTCTGCAGAGCAGCCAGCAAAGTGGAATGCTAACCCATAAGTAAAGTTCACTGGCATTTTTATAATTCAAACAAAGAATACATTGGACTTGCAGGCAGCTCTCTCTGGCCTTACTTTACTGCCATGCAGCCAGATCTTACTGTACCATGGGTAAAATGAACTCTGTGAAGAAAAAAGATGGTTTCATGTGTAGAAAAGAATAGCTGCAAAGTTTGCTGTATGATTTTGACCTTTTGTTGTCATGTGCAACAGCAAAATAAGACACAATTATTCTCTCAGAAATAGTCCTATTTCCCAGTGGCCCATAAACTCCATTCATTTCAACACCAGACATATTCCTCCACCTCAAGCACTAGAAATTCTTCTGTCCTTTTAAATTTCAGTCTTGCTGGAGAAAAAAAAAATACAATATCTAGTCACACATGAAAGAGATAAGCTCCATGGTAATTGAATGGCAGAGATTCTGCACTCCAAATTCTGCCCGAGAGCCTGTGTGGATATTGCCTTTCAAGGGCAGAAAGGGGAATGGCTTTTCCTGATAACCATTGTATATATAGATGCTACAGGAAAAAAGCAAAGGGCATGATGGGAGGGAATGGGAAAAAGAAATGGCAGGCTTGACTTTGGAAGAAACACCCCCAGATTTTACCTGAGACAGGGTTTGTACATAGAATTGGGTTTTGACTCTGATGAAAATAAGAAAAATCTTCTGGCATCCAGCTTGTAATTGATATTCATGAAAATGTGTGAGATTAATGTGCTCACTTGGCACTGCCCTTCAACCTTGTAATGAAAGCAGTCAGGTCTGCAAGGAGGAGCCAGAGAATAAAGAGGGACAGGAAAAGCTGAAGTGAAACAGGGCAGAGGGATAAGCAAACAGAACTGATTGATTGAAATATTTCCTTGCTATGGAATTGCTGGCCACATGCTGGGCTCCTTTTCACCACAAGCATTGGAGTTAGATGAGATTTACCCTGGCGACCTGACCCACCCCAGACCTGTGCTGTTCTCTGTTGTGCACCAGAGCTGGATGCACTTTTCCAGGCAGGGGCTGCATGTCCATGAAACCTCTTGGAAGATGAAGCAGTCCAATATCCTGTAATATGGATTACATATTACAGGATATAATGCTGCTACTTTTTGTTTGTGCTGATCCCTCTGTCCTGCAGGGGGTCAGCACTGTCACCTTGTCCTGCCTTTTGCAGGAAACACAAATCCATGTCCTACAATCCTCCAGCCACTCTTTGGAGGACCTGGCCCTGCCTTTGAGCACTGCTGCTCTCTAGCAAACATTTTCAGCTCTTTGCCATGTGCTGATTATCTCAACAAGACTTTCAAGTGATTTCTAGGAGGAGGAGGGTATGGAGAGATAGCAGGTCATTCTGTCCTCTGCCAGTCATCATCCTAAGGGACATTTATGCCAGTGTTGGCCATGGCTTGGTTCAGCCTTTTCATTAACAGCTTGATGGAAGGACTAGAGCACCATATGGTGCTCAGTGAAATGTCATTGTGCAGCCAAAGAAACCATCCTGATGGCCTCCAGGATTAGTCTCAGCAACAGTGTCTGCACTACAGCCCACATAACCTCTCTGAAAGGATGTTTGTCTGGTGTTCCCAAAAAAAAAGAGCAAAAAGAGTTAGTGGCTCAGTGAAGCCATCCTAAGGAACAAAATTGGACTGATGCACTCCTCCCTTGTTTATAACCCATCTGGCTCCACCTGCCCTGTAGCTCCTTCTCCCAGAACTGTGCAGCTCAATGGCTGTACAGCAGATAATCAGCTTCACTGCTCAGCTCTGCTGGCATGCCAGAACAAATATGTGTGCTGCATGTTTGACATCAGACCTAAGCTGTTTTAGAGTGAAAAAAACCCTCCAAACTTGAAGCTGGTTGTGGGAAATAAAAAGTTAAATATTGCTACTGAAGTAGTAGCACAGAACCTCCTTTGAGTAACGTTCCTGTGCTCCAGGTTTCTCCAGAAGCCATGTACCCTGTCATCTTCTATCCCCATCACACACTACAGAATATTCTCAAGGGTGAGGAGACAGCTGTTTGTGGTGCAGGAGGGAACAGCCAGTCCATCTGGGAAATAAAAATCCCATGACAGCCTTTCAATATTTCTAAATAAAATGTTATTTCCAGTTATCTGACTTAAAAGAGGTGAGTAAAGGACAAAGTAGGGACTTTTTGAGAAAAGTTTAGCTTAACAGGAAGTCCAGTTTGCTGCTAAAAGCAGTGTCACAGAATGTTTTCAGGCAAATCTAACCTGTTTCTTAAGGCTAACAGCAGAGTGTGAGCATTTTGGGGGAGTGCAGCAGGAGCAGGGTCTGGGGAGGAGCTGCTGCCAAGAAAGTGAAGCAGCTCTGCAGACTGAGGTGCTTACTGAAATAACACAAACAGAAATTTTTCCTTTTTCTTTCTTGTTAAGAAAATCTTACCTTAAAACACTCCCACTTGTGGGTCTTGAAATAATACACCAGGACAAAACCTGCCTGTACTTGGGGATGGTGCACATTTGATTAAAACAAGAGAGAATATGGCTTTGGGCCCTGCTCACCCTTCCTGTGCAGTGCCCTGATCACTGCACATGGGTGCTGCTGCAGGAGCTGCATCTCTGCAGGTGCATTCTGCTGTCCCATGCACGTTTCACACACTGGTTGCACATTCTGTCTCCCTGGATGCTGCAGTGAGAGCTGGCAGGAGACTGAAGGCTTGCTGTTCCTGCTGACCCTGGTGGGAAGGGAAGGGATTCAGAATCCCCTCTGAGGTCCAGCTTTGCCATTCTATCTCATTAAAAAATGTTGTTTGTACCATTTTGGAATAAGTAGGTCAGATAACCTTTACCAGTGTTCCAGTCTACTGACTTTGCTGCTGATGTGGATTAGCACTAAAAAAGTAACATTACTCTTTTCTCAGGTGAGGCTGCAAATTACCTTCTCATGTTTAATTCCATCACAGGAAGAAAGGACAGCTGAGCTGCCCACATCTCCATTTGGGTTTTCTTCTGTATATATTTTGCTTGCTTACCAGGACTTCCCATCCTCCCTTTTGTATCACCACAGAGACAAGACCTTGTTAGGTTGCCTCTTTGTATTTAAGAAACCTAATCTGCCCCCCTGCCAGCATTGAAAAACACAGAGGAAAGAAAAACACTTTCTGACCTCCAAAGGATTTTATGAATTAAGTAGATCCTTTCTTTTTCACCAGGAACCACAGAACAAAGCTGGTAGTGATTGGTGTGTATGAAGTCAAAGATATCAGGAACTGATGCAACTCAGTATTCAATGTGCCATTTCCCCAGAGACAAATTCCCTCAATTTACCTTCCTGGATTTGCTCCTCTCTTCTTTGGCCACATTGTCCTCCCTCTGCTCTTATCCCACTGCTGAGGAGGGACAGCATTGAGGCCCAAGCTGATAAACAGCAAATTAATTCTTTCTGTGCTTTAATTGACTTCTGAGGTCAGTGAGGACTCCATGGGCCAGCTTTTCCTTATCTCCAGAGTAACAGTGCATATAGAACAGAGACATTTATATCCAGCTCCAGGAATGGCACAATAACTGTATTTATCTTTCCAGGTGATTGTGCCAGACTCATCACCATGGTACCTGCAGTGCACGGACTTTTAGCCACAACCTTTTGCTGCAGAAGGTTTTTGGTGGCCCTCACCCCCCTGCTGGGAGCCAGGAAGTGCAAGGGACCATTGATGCTGCTCTTGAGTTATCTGGGGAGGAGGGTGGATGTTGGTGCTGTTAATCATTCCTCGCTGTTTGCATCCTGGCTCACTGTGGTATGCTAAGTGCCTGAGCTCTCCTGGCAGGCTGAGGGCTTGTGGATTATTAATCACCCCTACTCTCAAATATATAAATCATGATCCCAATAAAGGCAAAGGAAGAGGAGCAGCAATCTCCTGTTAACCCTTGCAGCTCAGAGGATGCTGTCTGTCCTCATCTGATCTCATCAGAAACCTGCTCTGGCAGCATTCTCACATCTGGCAGTTTTGGGGGTTTAGGCCAGGCTCAGAAGGTTGGGACTGTGAGTTCCCAAGTGCCAGGCTCATGTACTGAGGGAAGGCAGCTGGCTGGACATCAGACCCCACTTCATTCCTTGTGCCAGAGCATGGAACAAAAGCACACAGCCCTGCTGCAGACAAAAGTAATATTGGGGAGAGGGAGAAGACACTTTGGGCATGGAAAAAACACAGAGAAAATAAGCTTGATGGGATCCTCAGATCCATAGAAATCAGGATCATTTAACAAAAAATTGCCAGATAATTTGGTGTTAATACAATTCTCATATAGAAAAGGAAAAAAAAATTCCTCTTTCACTCCTTCTGAATTATTCTATATTTCTGAACTGGAGCAGACCTTCCTCAGCTGATCTAAATATTATATCCAATAAATAGTTATTGGTGTAAGGCTGCACCCAAGCCAAGCCCACAGGCTAGACAGTCTTCTAGTTTACAGGAAATCTTTCAAACTGTGGAGCCCTTCATCAGTGCCAGAAATCCATACTGACTCCAACCCCAGCTAATGCTGTTCTCAAAAGCCAGAGGAAACCACTGCTCAGGACCCTCTTTCAAAGCTGCAACAAGATCTGTAATCCAGGAATCACATTTTCAGTCAAGCTCCAGACAGTGCATAACCACTCCATGTGATGTATCACTGCGCTGCTCCAGCTCATCAGAGCTAGGAAACAATTTAAGGTCATTCTAAGTAAATTTGCAATAAACAAATAGGCTTAAAAAGGGTTATTTTACAAATGTTCATGTTTTTATATAATATTTTACAAGGCACAGATATTTAGGGTTAGGAAAGGAAAAGGAGTGGGTAGGGTAGGTTTTTGAAAAGAGAAAATGTTTCAATAGGATTAAGATGTAGTACTAAAAATATATATATATTTTATGACTTAAAATTTCCAAACCAGTATTGACTGAAAATTTCCAAACCAGTATTGCTTCAAGTGATTTATGTCAAGAGAATCTCGTGGTCTGAAGACAGAAAGGTTCAGCTCAAGTGATGTTCTCTCAAGACAAAATGCCAGCCCTGATTCCTTCCACCTCAGCTCTAGGGAGAAACTGCCAGCCCAGGAAGAGGACAATGCTCACTCCAGTTCCTGGACCAGATCAAGAAAGATGCTGCTGAGATCTTCAGAAGAGCCCCCTGTGGGTGGGAGGGAGCTGGCTAAATCATTGGGCCAGATCTACAACAAAAATCTTCCACCAAGACAAGATTTTATTCCGGGCAGACCTCTCCTTCCCCAGACTCATGTACAGACATGAGGTCTGCCCATGCCAAGAGTCCTGGGCTGGTTTGGGAGAGGAGAAGCGGCAGCAAAAATCCACAGTACGTGCTCTGGTAGCATTTTGTCCCATAATTTGGCCACTTATAAAATTAAATATAGCACAGAATGAAAGATTATTGCTAATTGTTGTGACTCGCATGTATGTTTTATGCTACAGCACAGATTAATATTTTGAGGTTCTTTTCTGTTGTGCTCCAATGTTTATAGCAAATAACAGTAAATCTGGGTTTTATGTCACCATAAGTTAGCCACAATGCTCCAAGGGCCTTGCAGCAAAGCCAAGCAGTAGAAATCCTAATTACAGTGATGATGAGCAAGAACTGAGCTCTCAGTATTTCTCAACACTGGTTTGATTTCAGATTGAGCTGTGCCCTAACTAGGCATGTTTACAGAGATCACAGAGGTTTGGTTTGTGAGCTTCCACAGCCAGATTCTCCTGTAAATCAGCACAGCCCTGTTCCAGTCCCCTGGAGCCCTGGGCTGCAGCCCCAGGGGAAGGGCTGGTGGCAGTGGAGCTGCATCCCTCTACAGCAGCACAGCCCACTACAGCTAGGAGTCTGCAGCACCAGAGTGGCTCTTAAATATTGTAGGTTTTATCTTGCAGTGGGCTAAAAGGATTCACGTGTCCTCAGAGCAGCATCTCTGGAGGGAGGCAGAGCCCTGCACAGTCATTTTCTGTTACCATCTGAGCAGGGCTCTGTAGGCCCTGTCAGGGTGGGTAAAACTCACCCCTGTGAACACACCCTGCGTGCAGCACACCTGGGCTGGAAGCTCCCTTCAGCCTTTGAAGTGAATACAAATGGATTTATGCAAGGGGAAAACTCCATCCTCTCCAAATTATCCAGCCCCGGAGGTAAAACGCCCCTGATGCACAGAGCTGCATCCCAGATCTCTGCAGATGGGATTGGGTCAGTGCAATACCTCTGCTCAAATTTAGATTGACAACTAGAGAGAGCAGCTGGAGCATCCCTAAAAGGAAAAATACATCTGATACACTCTGCTAAGAAAAATACATTTCCCACTCTGCTAAGACTCAACAGGCCCAGCATAAAACATCTACAGCACCAGCAGTGCCTCAAGAGCCATAATAACCAACCTCATCTGCATAAATTAATCAGGTATTCATAAATAGCTAATAAAATGGAGAAACTTGTGTGTGAAGCAGGAACAAAAAGATGTGATTATGGTTAAGCAAACGTGAGCTGTTACAAAGTTTTCTCACCTGTGATTAAGGCATGGCCAGGTTCAGCCCCTTGTGTTCCCACACAAGGGTGAGGATAAGCATTGAGATCCTGTCTAGGGCAGCCTGGGAGGGAGGAAAGCCAATGTATTCATGGGAAAACAAATATTTTGCTGTTGGTTTGGGAATGCTGTGGCTCACAGAGCCACATGGGGATTGTTGCTGGCCTAGATGTAGCTGGAAATGATTTTTCACATGGACAAGCTCTCAACTCTCCAGGCAAGGAGGTTTCCATCCCCAAGAGCTGCTTCAGGGAACCTGCTCTAACACAGAAAATAAGGCATTCTCTAAGTAATGATGCCAGGAAGAAGTTCACTTTATCTCAGAAGTTGGATTTATCTGGACACAAAAACCACTGCAGAATACCTGTAGAGCAGTACCTGTCCCAGAACAGCCCAGGCAATCAGTCACAAACAAGCCATCAATTCATCCTGAACCATCTGGAATTGTTGAATCACAGAGTTTCTTAGGCTGAGAAAGACTTCCAAGATTGTAGAGCCCACCACTAAAGCATGTCCCCAGTGCCACATTTGCATGTCTTTTAAATCCAGGGATGGTGACTCCACCACTTCCCTGGGCAGCCTGTTCCAGTGCTTGACACTGCAAACTTTGGGCTGAGAGGGACTCACTTTTCCTGGGAAAAATAAACAGGGAGGATTTGTAGCCTGGATGAAGCTCAGATTGTATTTCCTACACTCTCTTCACACAATGAACTTCTCCAGGGCCCTTCTGCAATGCTGTGCCACCCAGATGAGCAAATTCAGTTTTCTGCTGCCCTGGTGGCAGTGGCTTTGCCCTCATGTCATCAGCAGATATTAACCAATTTGGGGTTTTGATGTTTTCTCTGATGTTACCTCTTATTTTTCTGATCTACCTAGGAGTAAATCTTTCCAGGAGCAAGACTCTTCTTAGAAGAGCTCCTGAATCATCTCCTGTTTTCTGAGATCATCTGAATTAGACCAAGAAAGCCACCCTGTAGTCATATAAGCTACAGTATATTGAGCATACTCATTTGATTACAATTACTGTGCTTTCCTGGACTAATATTTAAATGCAAAAATACATTCAAAATGAGCCAATGTTAGGTGTAGGCCTTGCAGGCAAAACACTTACTGTACTGAAAATTTGGAGTACTGCAATATGAGGTCTGGGGGAAAAAATCATGCCTAAATATTTTATGCAAATTGTAAGAATGTAAGGAAAAAAAAAAACAATACGAGAAACACTACACAACCCACCAATTACATGTTGTTTTATGGGCAAGTTCTTCAGCAGAAAGCAGTTGAATGTTACATTTTCCACAATGAAATTGAAAATGCACTTATATATAAGTATAGTGGATTACGACATTGTGAAATATTGCAGGGTTT
This sequence comes from Passer montanus, assembly GCF_014805655.1. Lineage (NCBI taxonomy): Eukaryota > Metazoa > Chordata > Aves > Passeriformes > Passeridae > Passer > Passer montanus. Next base: position 13,873,987 of record NW_024366703.1, read on the forward strand.
TTTTATTTGCTTTTGCAGGTACTTAAATTTTAGGGCTACTTACATTCCCCCTCATCCCCAAATTTAAAAGGCAATAAATTGCTTTAGTGTTTTCAATTTCTTTTCCTTCAAGAGATGCAAATTGATTGCCTGAGTCCCTCTACAAACCCTCTGCTTATGAATAAGGGAGAACAATTTACAAGGCCATTGTCCCCCTTTAGCTCCAGCAGGATGGAGAGAGGGGCAAATCACCCCAGGGTGGGTGCCCTCCCCAGATGGATTTTTCCAGGAGTAAGGATCATTCCCTGAGCAAAGCCCTGCTGCCATTCATGACAGAGATGCCACACAGCCTCTGCAGCAGATTTGCAGAATGGAAACCTGCAAAGCCTTGAAGTGTGAGCGGGGCTGATCCTGTAAATAACTCTCTGCCCAGGAAGAAGAGATGCTGAGATAAGTCTGAGATAAGCCAGGGGGTGCCCAGCCAAAGGCACATCCTCCCCAAGTGTTACACACACAGAAATCCTGTAATCCCATCCTCATCTGATATCCAGTGACAACCCATCAAACATCCCCTCTTTATTAAATTCAAGTGTGAACAAAATCAGCAAAGAAATATAGGGTTTAATTAATGTTTGCCTTCACCATAAATGAAAGAGAACTTTAATTTTTTTTGCTGTGTTTTACTAATCAGAGTCATTCAATATCTTGGATGCTAGTAAATTAATTCTGAACTAATGAAGTTAAAGGAGGTCATTTGTTAGAGAAAACTGATTACATATCGAGATCTCCCTGGGACCTAAATGAGAAAATCACTATAATGAAAAAATATTTTAAATGGTGCAGGTCAACCAAGTAAATCATTAAGGATGTAGGGGGGGTGGAAATATTAATGACACCATGACAGGGAAATGCCAAAAGGGAAGTGAGCTGACATAAGTAAGCAAAAAGACACTTACAGCACAGGCAGGCTTGGTTCTTTTTTCTCCCTAGAATGACTGAATCACACAAATTTCATTGCTTGCCTCAAACTAATCACCTGTGTCCAGATATTTCAATGACAGCAATGAACTAATGTGTATTATGCACAAAAATTTATTTGTATGGCACATAAACCTGTTTAGCAGCACAAATCACAGTGCTACCTAAGGCCAAAATATGGGCAGTATTCTACAAGGCATGGAAGAGAATATGCCAAGGGGAAAGGAGGGATCCCTGCTTCTCAGAGGTTTAATTTCAACAAACAAGCAGTGGTGTAAGGTTTTGTGGCACAACAAGCCAGGCTAGGGCTTGAACAGTGGGAGCAGAGTAGCCTGGATGTGCAGGAAATACCCCCAGGGACTGCAGCTCTGGTCTGTCCAGCCCAGAAACCCCACTGCCTTGGGACCAGTTTAGGGACAACATCTGAGCCTGGCCACTCTCTGCAGCCTGCTGTCCCCCTGCTCCTCCAGGATCTGTAAGGACTGCAATAGGGACACAGAAATCTCTGCTCTTCCTGCACTATTTAGATCCACTTCAGACCTGCTGGATGAAATTAAATGTGTTTAGTCCCATTTTGAATCTCCTAGGACAACACACCCCAGACATTCACTGCCTGCCATGAGAAACAGCAATTTCTTTCACCTGTTTGACACTTATTTCCAACTAATTTCAAAGAGCTTCTCCACGCAGAAGCAGTGCAGAATTTGGTGAGAAACACTTCCAAGTCCACCTAATTCATGCCTTTAATAACTTTGATTATATCTTTCTCAGCAGTAAAACAAGTCCCAAATCTTTGCTCTCATCAAGGACATCCTGGATCCTGTGGCTGTCACTGCACATGGATCTCATGATTTCTAAGGGCCTTCAGCAATGTCTCTCTCCTAACTGCTCAGTGCCAGTCCTGAGCATTGTGTGGGCAGGATTTAAAACATTCTTTTTCCCTATGCCTTCAGTACTGTCGTGAGAATCCCCAAAAAATCCCCTTTGCCACATTCACATAAACTCTGCAGATGTGAAGGAGCCCAATCCTCCCTGGCAAAGCACACAGAATTCCACACATCTAGGCAGCATCCAAAGTCAGGTTTGCTGAGTTTTACTGAGCCACTTTACAGGGCTTCTGGATACTCTCAGGAAAAAAAGAATAAAACTCAAAGGGGTGACTGAAGATAGAAACAAAACAAGGCAGAAGGTGCAAGTCAACCAACAGGGAGTGGCAGAAGTAACTGGTAAGGAAAATTGCAAAGTTGCATGGTATGCCTAGAGAGAAAAAGGAGGGTTAAAAAAAAAGAAAAAAACCCCCAGATTTCTGTTCTATATTACCAAGATGGGATCCTCTCATGGATTCAAGTAGGGAGAATTTAGAGAATATTACACAAGAAATGAATATGCTACTGAAGGAGAAACAGCAGCAACAAGAAAATTAGTTGAAACAATCCTTTATGAAACAGGAATACACTGTTCACAAAGATTACTAGAAAGTGGTTTATTCAAAGGAAAGGAGACTCTGTAGTGATCCTAGATCCACTAAATCCACTTTTCAGGATTTCCTGACCAAATTAGCCAGAGAGATACATTAGTCCCACAGAGCAGATGCAAAGTATTTAAATGAGCACATCAGGCAGTTCTGTCACAAAGAGATATAATTAGATTTGAGGAGCCAATACCTCAAGCAGAGCCTGAAAGAGTGATCAACAGTTTACAGCTTGGAAACCTCCCAGAGCTGGAAGCCAAATCCTTTGGAGCATTTAAACAGAAACTCATCCCCTCATTAAATGGAGCATTTGCTGAAATTCCAGGAAAGCCTAGGATGAAGCTACAATGCTGATGCTGCACAGAAAAAAGGCAATGCCATTTATTATTGAGGGTTCTGGTGATTTATTTCTCCTTTAAACACAGGTGCTAAAATCAGTGCTACAAGGCAGATGACAAGATGGAGATTGCTTTCTCCAACAGTAAGAATTTCTGATCTTTTAGTGACCAGTTGTTTAATTGCAATCTCCAGATCAGCAATAACAGCCATTGATCTGTGTTCATTAAAACTCTGGGGAACCAAGAACTAACACTGATGTTTTGCAATGTAAAGACAGCGTTAGGCTGAGTTAAGTAATTATATCAGTTAATATCATTATGATGATTTCACTTCCATGTAAGTATGCCCTGTATTGAACCAAAAAGTAGAATTCCTGTAAGAGCTTCATTAAATAAGTATTCTCCAAGGATGGAATTAGCCATGACTGTTTGTCTCTTTTTAATTGGTCTTTCAATGAAAGTTTTCTGCCAACTTCAAATGAGAAAGCAAACACCCCAAACCCAAGTCTACTTCATTTTATAGGGTATATCTTCTTTTATATCCATTACATTGAAATATTATGAAAGCAGGTATTAATTTAAACAAGACATCTGGAGTTACTGACTACCTGACACAAACCCCTCAAATCTCCAATTGTTTGTGTGTAATGCCCAGGAGAAAGAGCTGCCACAGTCAACTGAAGATGTTTAGGCCAGTACAAATGAAAAACAGGAAAAGGGCAGTTCCAGCCAGCTGAAAAGGAACAGATGACTGACACATGTAGGGGGAAGGGAGGAGGGCTCACTCCTGCAGGAAAGCACAAGGCTAGTTTAAGTTGATTCTACACCCAGCAATACACCTGGCACCTCACTGGCACCTGGGAATTCACTTCTGCCCGACCCCTCTGCCTTTGCTCTGTGAGTGCTGCCCATGAAATCACTGCCCACAAGCAGGGTGGAGAAAAACCACAAGTTTCAAAGGAATCTGCAGTGTATTTACTCTCACCCCAACAGAATGAGTAAGGCCATAAGTATCAGAGCGATGTATTTCTCACTCCACTGCCTCTGTGTGGAGGATGGCATTTATAAAACAATTAATTACTGTTCAAATCATAAGTAAGCACTAAAGCTGAGTTTCATTTTAGTCAGGTGCATAAATCTTCCTCACCTATAAAAGCTGGAGCAGATGTACAGTGGCTGTGCATGCCTGACATCACCATTCCATGTGGTTGATCCAGATAGGAAATGGGTGATGGTTTGCCATGCTTGGTGTGCAGATTTTGAAGGCAGGATATTCTCCATGCAATAATTTCTCCATTCCTAACCTTGAAAGAATCATATATTTTTTGCATATATATCTTTAATTGAAGGCACTGATAGACCTAAATTCCAATGGTGCAAAATAAAGTGCTCCTCTGACAGGTGCTCATCACAGTTTGGTAACACCTCCCAAATTTCTTAAGATGTTTTCACTTTCTAGTACAGCAGTCCCTGGAACATAAATTCCAGCATTTTGGCCTGCCCCAAATTGTGCCTAAAGAAATGAGTTCTGGTTGCTGGTGGAATTTCAGGCTGCACAAGTCAAAATGCACACATGGTCCAGCTGGAAGAGGACACCTGTGAAACCTGCTCTGATGATAACTTCAAAAAAGAGAGAAATTTATCACCAGCGAAACACAGGCATTAAAAATATTTTTCCTCATCATTGGCCAAAATACCCAGTGGATCCATTACTAATATTTAGCACAATTATTAGCTTAATAAAAAAAAAATAAACTATAAATAACAAGGGTGTCTCTGAAGAAGAGTGCTGACATTTGCTGTTGAGGAATTCCTCTTCACCATTTAACACAAGATCTTCTTGCAGAGATTCTTTCTCATTTCTAAGACAAGAGTGAAGTTCAAGAGATTTACTGTTAAGACACATCCAATAAATTCCTTCTATTATTTTCCATGTTTGAAGGGTTTCTGCCCCACTGGCAGCAGATCTTTGTTCTCAGTAGCTGAGATGGTGCAGTAGAATTCAAGTGAATTGAAGCACTGTTTCAAAAGAACCATTCTGCCTCAAGTCCAAACATTTCATGGCATCCTACCACGAGAGGCTAAAGGAGGTCTGGCAGAAAACCACTCTGGATTCTAATCTTTGTTTCCTACAGCTGTCAACTGGAGCACGGCAATGAAACCACGGGGTTTGCACCACCCAAAAATATTGCAATCTCTTGGCTGTGAAGGAGGAGTGGGGCTCAAGCTGCAGCAATCTGCTTCCCACCAGTCTAATCTTGGTGTAATTAGAGGATCACTGCCAAACAGGAGCATATGCTTTGTCCAAAAATCTCAGTGCAAATCTCTGTGTGTGTCTGTGTGTGTTGAATTATTAAATTCAGAACCCCATAGCAACATCTATGATAGTACATCCTGCTGCTATTATTATACACAAGAAGCACTAAAGTCACTTTTAATCAAAAGAGATCCTTTTAAATCTATACCTGGTTTTAGTGACATTCCTCTTAACACAGCTGATGAAATATTAAGCATGCAATTACTGTACATGCTCTATAAATGGCTTTCCTGATATGCAGGCTGTATAGAAGACTGTGTCAAAATGAGAAGGAAGTTATTTTTCTCCTGAGTACCTTTTTTCCCAGAGAGAGATCCAAGATCAGGTTGAAAGCATTTCACTCAGAAGTGACAAAAACCCCAACCAAATACAGAATTAATTATTAAAAAAAATAAAGAAAAAAAAAAAAGAAAAAAGAAAAAAATTTAAAAACAGACTGGAGGAGAGAAACCACCAGAGCTCTCAATTGCTGTCCTGCAGAAGGCTGGGCAGCCACACTCAGGCTCCACACCTGGTGTCCCATCTGGAATGTGTTGAGTCACCCACAAAAGAAAGGGAAAGGGTCTTCTCAAGAAAGCTTTTTACAGCCTTGCAGACACATCGAAAAACCACAGGATAAAGGTTACTTTTTGCTCATTTTTCTAGGGAAACAGCACTCAGAAATGAGAGCTGCCAGAGTGCAGTTGCTGACACAGTTCATGCTCCACACAGAGTGAAAAAGGAGGTTCATTTTGCAGGGATCCTGTTGCCATTCCACTTTTGGAACTGCAGCCATAACCAGTATTGATTGATGGTGTCTAATGGCCTGATAGGGCTGTGCTGCTGTAATTGTATCTGCACAGGCAGGTGTCAGGAAAGCACTGACAGGAGCATTTGGAGAGCTCACAAGGCTCTGGGTAAAACTCAACATCACCAAAATACTTCAGCTCCTCCCTGCAGTCACTGCAGCATGCCACTGACAGTAGTAACCATCACTGGCACAAACAGGTAGAAACCTTACAAATCCAGTCTTATAGCCCTTGGTGATTAGAAAACTCATTAGGAACCCATCACTGCTGCTGATTGTTGTGGTTGTGGGCAAGCTGCTCAAAATTGAAACAACATGCACAAGAACAAAAAAAGAAAAAGAAAAAATGAAGGTCCCTTTTGCTGTCATAGGGACAAATGCTCCTTTACACACAGCATCCTTCCTCTTGGACACTGCTGCTGCAAACTGAGGGAAAAGTCTCCTATTCTGGGGCACTGCTGTCTGATCTTCCCATGCTTCTCCCACTCTGAAATGGAAGAAGCTGGCTGCCAGACTGGGAAATCCTCTCATTCCAACACCCATTCTTACCACTCTCAGAGTTGTGCCAGAAACCTCCATTCCTCCTGGACCTGAAGCTCCTTCTTACATTTCTGGCTCCCTGTGCTCTTTCAAAAAGAGCATCATCAGTCCCCTCTTATTATACAGAAGGCTTTTCAGGAAAAGGCATAGCTGGAAGGATCCCAACAGCTGGTATTTATCCAGGAGACTGATAATTGTATGCAACATGGGCCTCAAAAATTATTAGACAGCTCTGGCTTTATAAAGATGTGAGGTAGAGAAGGTCAGGCTAAATGCAACAATCCCTCCCAGACTTAAAAACCATGAATCTGCTAAAAGATCATTTGTTTTATTCAGTGTCTCATAACTAAATGATTATGCTCACCCTTCCTCCCAGCACATCACTATCAGTGACAGATGCACAAAATAATACTGCTCCAGACAGAATGAAAGATAATAGGCTCAAAAGAGGAAAAAAAATTTAATCTCCAGTATTTAGATATTACTACCAGGAGGCATGAAGATATTACTCACTTTGGTCTTGCATTGGACAGCAATATCTGCATCAAAACAGATGCATTTTCACAAAAGAAATAAGAAATTACCCAGCTGATACAACATCTGATATATTTGTGGTATATTGCATTATTTCCATGCAGCTGGAGTCCTGCAATCAATATCCTAGTACTCTGGATCTGGAAAGAGGTTCTTTGTTCCCTTATGAGCCTGGATCTGGGATACTGGATGAAAACCTAAATGTTTAAAGTAATATTCAAGTTGTTAATCTATTCCACTAAACAGTCTTTCGGGATATATTTCAATATACAGTAAAATGCTTTGTGCTGGAATGGAAGAATTACTGCTATTAAAGGATTTAATCCCAAATACACCACAGTGCATTTCTTTATACACCCAGCAGAGTCCGAAGGGCTGCTATTTTTATCAGGTTTGTATTTTACAGAGAAGCATTAAGTGCAGGTTACAGCATTGGTCCACACCAATGGCTCCCCACTATACAGAAGCAGAGCTTTGCAGAGCCAGCAAAGCTGGACAGTTTTATCTGGAAATACTGCAGGTTTAAACATCATTAACATATTTTCATCCTTGTCTCCCTGATTGGCCTTTGCACAGCAACAACTTTCCCTGGTGCCAAGACAGATTCACCAGCAAAGTTTGCAGAAGGAGCCACAGAGGATGGGCAGGGACACAGCCTGAGAGAGGCCCCAGCAGCTGCTGCCCCACAGGACAAGGTGGCCCTGGGCAGGGACAGCAGGAGCTGCTGGACAGCCCAAGGACACCAGAGACACCTGTGCTGGCAGAAACAGCAAAACAACACACCCATCACAACAGCTTCCCAAAACAGAGCTAGGACTTCCTTTGGCAGCATCCTGGAGGGAAGTGCAGCAGCAAATGGAAATCAAAGCTGAGTGGAGACAGAGGATTTTACTCCAGAGAGTGTCCAGGGCAGAAGGGGAGGTTTTTCACAGCCCATGTTTGTCTTGCTGGCTGCCCACAATAACCAGAAGGGAGGGATGCTAGGAGTGAGGAATGCAGCAGTCTGAAAGTATTTGCAACTGTCTCCTTCAGTCTCACTAGGAAATAATTGTTGTGGCAGTTTGGGGCTTTTTGGGAATACAATGCATTTAAATGAAAATGAAAGGGAGGAAAAGCAACATTCAAAGCTACCCAAGGATTCAGGTAAATGCTATTGGCATGTGTGGAGAATGGATAGCTGAAAGCAGTAAAGAAATTATGAGAAAAGAAAGCACTGGACAGGCAGCAGGAAACAATCAAAAAGGATTGGGAGACAGGAGTCTGATTTTATGAAGGATTTTATAAGGGATACAAGAACCAGCCAGCAGAAAGTCAGTGTTAGATATTTAAGAGCAGAGAATGACAGACTGAAGAAGAATTCTGATGGATGCAAAGGAAAGTCCTCAGATATTACTTCAGAAGGGAGATGCACAGCTGAAAACAGGGGAATATTCATTGCAGAGGAGAGGATGGGATTAATTCTGCATCCTTCTGCACTCTGCATTTTTAAGGCAGCAGCGAAATACTTGACTACAAACAATATGTTCACAAAAAAGGCACTAACAGGCTTGTGCTTACAGTGATGTTTTTCAGGACATCTCCCTTTGATGCAGGCTTGCTACCTTCTCCTCCCAGCAGCAGGAATGCTGCCCATGCAGACAGCTAAAGACATTTTAGCTGCTCCTTCTCCCTGGTCTGCTGCAGATGAAGTACAGCAGTAGCAATGACAGTGCTCCCCAGGAGCAGGACTGCTCTGGGAACACTGGAGCCAGGTCAGGTTTGCTGAATTGGCCTCTGAAGAAGACTCTGTTTGGTTGGAGACCTGCAGAACTCACTGGTGACAAATTAAAAGGGAATTGCTCTAAACTGCTTTTTCAAAGAGAAAGGACAACACTGTCCATCCACTGACACTAAAAAGCAGATGAGTCACTGGAAAAGATGAGTATTTAATTCAATTCACTATCTCTCATATTCCAGAGGTTATAGAGGTAATTTCTCTTCAGGCTGTGCTGAAGAACCAGCTCATAACTTTGAAAGAGTGGTTTAAAATCCTGGCTTTGCTGCATGGTGTTCCCAGAGCAGAGAACATAATTCAGCTTAACCCATATTTATTTTTCTACATGCAAAAATAAAACACTCAGACATCTACATTTACCAGCCAGGGCTCTGGGACAAGACTGGACACCCACAGGAGGGTTGGCTTCAAGAATCTGATGTCCAGATTGCCAGAAGGCCAAGTAAAGGACAGATGCAGCAGTAGCCCTCTTTTCAGAGTCAGTGCTAGCATTTTTCATCTCAATATGTCTATGCCATAAAAACCTTTCTGACCAAGCTTTTGCTTTTGTAGTACCTGACAAATTTGGAAGAGCAGCTCCAACAGGGCAGTTGGAAAAGCAATTCCAACATTGAAACAGTTTCACCCCACCTCATCCATCCCTTCCCAAACAGGTTTTGAGGAGAAACTCTTATTCCCACAGCAGGGAGATCTTGTTCCTGCTGCTAATAAATTCATATTACAAATGGTCACCAGTTCATAAGTAATGGTCTGACATCAACACAATAAAATTCAGTAAAGACACAAATAGAAATCAAACACAAAAACATGAGTCAGGGGTCACTGGTTCAGCAAAGTCACTGCAGAAATGGAGTTTATTACAGACCATCCAAATGGCACCATCACACTGCACACACAAGGATGGTCCTGCTCTGGCAGATGTGTCAGGGGAGATGGACATTCTGCTCTACACACAGCTGAGAGATCTCTGCTGGAATATTGCAGCTGGATTTGAGCATCTCACTAAGAAAAATGGAGACTATTTCAGTTCAGAGAAGAACAAGAATCATAAGTATAGACAAACACAAATTACAGGGAAAGTTGGAAACGATCAGTATCTCACTAAGAAAAATGGAGACAATTTCAGTTCAGAGAAGATCAACAAGAATCATAAGTATAGACAAACACAAATTACAGGGAAAGTTGGAAACGATTGGTTTAATTTTCACTATAGAGGCAGAGTCACCTGACTATAAGGCAAATTGGGTATCAGTCTCTAAGCAGGTAAAAGCAGAACATAATTGAAAAAAGACTAGAGAAATGTGATCCCAGCTAGACAGACCTGGTTCTGCAAAGGAATGGGGGAAGAAGCAGGGATTGACCTCTTAAGTGCACCCCAAGTTAAATATAGCAACATATTTAAGATCTCTTTTTATATAATTATAGATATATAATATTAACAGTTATTTTTGTTGATTTTATTAAGGCTTATAGTAACATTTATAATTTTTATGTTTTCTATTTAATATATTTAACATAACTATGTACATAAATATATATTTAGGATATACTTAGGGTTTGCTATCTATAGCATAGGATGTACTAGTGAAATAAAGTATCTTATTTTTTAAATACTCTGAAACATCACAAAATAACTCTCAAGGACATTAATACACTGAAAAAAACCCTGCCAAGGCAATACCTGCACACATGTGTGGCATAAGCATTAGGACATACAGGTAACATGGCTTGATAAAACATCAAAATCAATTGCACTCAAAATACTGTTGCTCTCAGCAATTGCATTTCTTGTAAACACATTAAAGGATTGATTCAATAATCAATCCTGGATTCATCCAATAAAACTATAGCCAGGAATATGCATGTTGATCACAAGGAAAGTTACTAAACCTCATTCAGCTAATAACATTTTCTAGCTTGAAGCTTGATACCTTTATGGAATTTGAGCTAGCAGAGCAGCAGATGATATTCCCACTTTCCATGCAAATGCATAATCCTTTTCTGAAGGCTACTAAGCTCTTTGCCACCAAAATCAGTGGAACTCTGGCTGTTTACATCGGATCTGTGAAAGGCTTTGAAGATGAAAAGAGCTGTGCAAGTGCTAAGTGCAGCTATTTTGGCAAGGAATCTAGACCAGAAACACAGGCTATTACACACAGGTCCTATTGTTTCCTGTCATCCTTGTCAGATGGCACAAAGCCAGCAAAACCCAGGCAGTCTGATAAAAAGGACAGAGGGAATAAAAAATCATTTTCCTAAGGATGCTTTCAGAGGCACTCTCAGCAGAAGGGCACAGTAAAACTCGGCTCTGTGTCCATTGCTAATCCTTACTTGTATCAACTCTTTTATTTGTTCTGACATGGTTTGTGATCAGTCACTAAGTCAGCATTTGGGGGACTCCCTGTGAACATCAGTTCATGCACATGAGCAGGAGAAGGGTGGGCAGGTCGAGGTGAAGAGGCTGGTGGCAAAAACCAGCTCAAGTTGAGCAGGAAAAATAAGAATAGAAAGATTGTTCTGAAGAACACAGAGCGCAGCAGATGAAAGAACCCTTGAAAAACTTCCTGGTTCAAATAGAAGACAGCAGGTGCAGGGTTCATGGTTGTCTTTCTTGTGCTTATTAGTTGTGGGGTTTGGGTGGTTTTTTTAGACTAAAGAGTCAAAAGACTCAAAGTTTAGAAAAAGGTTCAAAACAGAAAAGCTATTTAAAAATGGCATTGGAAACACATGCTACAAGCAGGTAGAGAATTCACACCTAAAGAACTGTACAAACCAATTCCTCAGGAATGTAAATAAAAACAGAGTAAACAATGAAAAGAAAGAAGAGGAATTGAGGGGAAGGTGAAAAAAATAGCTAGAGATAAACAGGCTGGGTTTAGGGCAGGACTCAGAAAAACCACACCAACATAGTATTTTAACAGAAGTCTTGGAAAAGTCTGCAGGACCCAACTGAACTTATAATTTCACAAAATCTGAGCAAAAGTAGATGAAAGGACACAAAACTCAACCCAGGAATTATTAGAGGACAACAAAATATAGGTTCAGGTATCCCAAAACCCTGCAGGCTCTGAGGGCTCCAAGTGGAGAACAAGAATCACAAAGACACAGAAAACAGAAGGATTAAGTTGCTATTGACTGCAGATGAATCAAGAATATTGCAAGATCCATGTGGTTAAAGCTGGGTTTTTTCACAAAATTCATAACTGAAGCAAGTCAGCAGCCTGGAGGGAAGCAGATGAAGAAAACTCATTGGCTCCAGAAATTGCTTCAGGTAAATGGTAATGAAATATATGGAATAACAAGGTCTAATGACACAGAGAGGTAGGATCATAGAATTATGAATTAAATGGAGTAACAAGGTCTAATAACACAGAGTGATGTCTTATGTAATTTCTGTTGTTGCATTGAGTTAACAGACATGCTTCACTTCCACACTTGTGGAGCACAGAGGTAAGCAACCACCCAAGCAACATCTGGCCTGAGCTTTCCAGTGTATAAAATCAGATGCAGTGTCAGAGAAATGTGGATTTGAGCTAAAGCCCACCAGGGCCAGAAGTGCCCAGCCTCTCCTGCAGGTCTAGCCCCAGGAGGAGCACAGGGAATCTGCTGTTCCAAGACAACTGAGCACCACATGAGCCATCCACAGATCCAGGCCATTGCCCACAAACACAGCCACTGTGCATTTACAGCCTTTCCTCATTTCCCACCTTGTATTTGATCACCCAGGGCAGTGGGTCAGGAGGATCTCAGAGGGTTCCTACAACAGCAGAAGACTGAGGTGTTGGTACACACCTCTGTGACTGCTGGAAGTGTGAATCCAGCTTTTCTGGGAGCAGCCTCCTCTTCCTCACGTGTCTTTGCTTCGCAGAGAAGGCTCAAAAAGGCTCAGAGGGAAGCAACCAGCAGGAGAAGACTGCATGACTTCCTCATCCTCTCCATCCCATCACACGTTTGCAGGCTGTGTGATTTGGGACACAGGAGCCAATGTCACCTTGCTTTGTCTCTCTCCTGGATCCCCATCTCCAGAAAGATGCAAAGGGCTGCCCTGGGCCCATGCATCCTAACATGCTAAAGCCAAATAAAACAGGGGGGAGAGTAAACTTAAAAGCAAATGCTGGGTGTCATGGTGAATTTCCAAACAGTCTGTGAGTCACTTAGAGGAAGTTTCTACATGCTTATGTCTTCCAATTCAAATAAAGTAATTAAATTATCTTAACTACTGAGTAGAAAAAGATTTATTATTGCAATAGCTAGGTCTGCAGATGAATCATGGTGCCCTTACACAGCACAGGTAGTTTATCACAGAAGTCATCCAAATGCCTTTTGGGACAGGTGGGATTTACTAAGAGAAAAAAAAACATGCTTTTTAATGTCTAAGCAGAAAATGCATTCCCAAACATTGTCTTTTCTCAAAAAAAACCACATTGAAAAGGCAGCTTTTAAAGGGGAAAGGCAGGCTGCAAAGCTGTTCTGACACTAGTGATTAAATCCTGAGAAGTTAAGTCTGTGTTGCTCTGCAGAAAGAGATGAAAATACCAGCAGCCCATAACCAATACCTTCTGCAGGCTGGATTAGTGTTGTTGACAGTAAGATTTCCCTTGAACACAAATGAAGAATGGGCCACGTATGATCCGAGATGTGGCCATACCACTGTCACAGGATATGCCATAATACAGAAAAAAAACCAACAAGGACAACATGCAAAACTGTGCGTTCTATTTTATCAAACATTTCTAGGGGAGGTTCTGAAGCAGGCTCTGCTTCCATGTCATCAGCAAAAGCAAGAGAATTTTCTAAATGAGTTAGCAACCAGCATGCTAAGGTCTTTTGTCATTCTCACCAAAGTAACAAAAAAAAAGTTGCTGAGTAGTCCACACTTTTAAAAACATGGTTAAGACATCAGAATGCTTCTCTCACATGCCCTTGACAGAGAAAGGCTGCTACATCCAGTTTTACAGAGGCCAGGAGGGACAGACCCTACAGAGAGCAGGATTTTTGTGGGTAGCTGCACTGAACCTAGGACTAGCCAACTGCTCCTCAGTCAGTGTGAATGAGGGCTAATAAAAGCTGTGGTAGGTCAAATATGGGTTTGGGTTTGTTTTTTCCTTCAAAAAAAGCCACAGGAGAAAGGACAGTGTGGTGCTCTGGCCTCTCAGCCCTGTTTTCTCTCGTGTAATGGGAGTTGTGACTGTCCTTTCCTTTTCCACAGAGAGCTCAGATTATGAAAACAGAGCAAGAACAAGTCACGTACCAAAAAAAGTTCCTTAAAAAGGCAAAAATTAACCACCCTTGGAAAAACAATGAGGGAGGAATGTGAATAACACAGCATTTCCCGTGGCCTGTATACTTATCTCATACCACAACGATCAAGTGGCTTACTTGTCTCTACCCGTTACAAAAGGGATTCTTTGCATTTTCACGTGGTTCTGCCCCACAACCAACCACACACTTTTACTACTTTGTCTTAGCTATTTTGGTGCTTAGATACTCAAATCCTTTCCCCTTCCCCCCACTAAGTAAATTTTCCAGGCTAAAGTTCAAAGTGAATTCCAATGTGATTATATAAACACATGCATACTGTAGATTGACATCATACAATGCTATTCTTTGTTGCTGGATTTTTTTTTTGTCTTTTTAGTTTGCAACAACTTCAGTATGCCTGGCTTGCTACCCTAAAATAGTAGCTTATTACACCCTACTGAATAAGATAACACTGTATTTATTCCTCTGGCAGTTTGGTTTTCGCAAGGAAAAAAAAAGCTCAAGATTTAATTCATAAAAATAGACTTGCAAAGGAAAAATAAAAGTAACAGACCTTATGAATCCCTCTGTTTATTAAGGCGTGTGAGTAGTGGAGTGGGGAGAAAGCAGGTTTATATGTTTCAGTCCATCATGACTGTGAAATTGAACTGTAAATGGTACCTAGTGCAGCCAAGTGAGACAGACACCATGCCGGGAGTTAATGGAAATGTGGAGAGCTTTTCTTTTTAACAAAGTACTTGAGCAATTATTCCAGCACACCCACAGTGAAATGAGATAAAGTTAGGCTGTGCATTACAAAGGCTGTTAACTGCAAAATAAATTTACTGACAGCCATTGGGAACCTTTCATTCCTTTTTCTGCACCTATTAGCTAAAAACTCCAAGCAGTGTTGGTGGGGCTGAGCAGCCAGAGGGGTGGGAGCTTTGTCATGTGCAGATGTGCTGGGCTGGCACACTCACCTGGCAGAGAGGTGGGGCTTGGGGAGCCATCCAGCCCTGCCACCAAAGCAACGCAGGCACAGAGTGCTCCTGACAGCCCTGAAGCTCTCAGGGCTTTGGGTTGACATTAACATTTAGCTGCAATAGTAAAAATACAGAGGAAAAAAAAATACAGAAAAAAAAAGAATGCAGGGAAAAAAAATACAGGGGAAAAAAAAGAATACAGAAAAAAAAGAATACAGGGAAAAAAATACAGGGGAAAAAAAAAGAATACAGAAAAAAAAAGAATACAGGAAAAAAAGAAGAATACAGGAAAAAAAAGAAGAATACAGGGAAAAAAAAGAAGAATACAGGAAAAAAAAAGAAAAATACAGGGAAAAAAAAAAAGAAGAGTACAGAAAAAAAAGAAGAATACAGGAAAAAAATACAGAAAAAACCCAGAAAAAAGAATACAGAAAAAAGAATACAGAAAAAAACAAGAATACAGAAAAAAAAGGAAAAAAAAAGATACAGAAGAAAAAGAATTCAGAAAAAATACAAAGAATACAGAAAAAAAAGACTACAGAAAAAAAAGAATACAGAAAAAAGAATACAGAAAAAAACAAATACAGAAAAAAAAAGAATACAGAAAAAAGAAAAAAATATACAGAAAAAAAAAGAATTCAGAAAAAAATAGAAAGAATTCCCAGCCTCACCTTTCCCATCACTCCCCAGCTCCTATGGCACCAAGGAGTTGAAGGTCATGTTTGAGGCTCAGCCTAGCACTGAGCTCCAGGGACAAAGAGGATGAAGGGCAAGTCCTCCTTGCCCTGTAAAACTATCCCTGTGTTGTGGTTTATTAAAGCTCCCCTCCCTCCAGCCCCAGCTGCTCCCCAGCAGCCGTGTGGCTGCACCAGCGTGTCCAATGGCCAGTATTGATCTCCTGGGGCACAGCTCACCCCGTGTGCACGGTCAGGCAGAAACCTGCCCAGCTGTGTGCAGCCTCTCATCCCCCCAGCCAGAGGGGAGCTTGCCTGGATGAACTGTGCAGGTGAGAACACAACCACTCTCTCCCAGCCAGGAAGCTGAGAGGAGCTTTGGTGCCTAAGAAAATAAAATAAATCCTCAAACAGACATCAAGAGAGAAAGGCTGCCCATATAGAATGTATTCATCATTGATCACAATGGTCTTCTATGGATTTTCCATTTAAGGGAAAAATCCCTCCCTTTCAGAAGGGCACTAGAAAGCACCACTGGTATGTTATGGATTACATACCAGAGGAGACTGGCCTCAGCACCTCGTGAGAAACCCACTAGAGAAGCCAATATAGGAATGATGTTAAAATGTTTTGAAAGGGAAAACCATTTCTATATCAGCTGCAACTCCTGTGTTATAAAAGTCCTTTATTTCCTAGCAGAGCCCGTATTTAGACCTCTTTGATGTATCTTTTTATGATAGCAGCACACTATCTTTTTATCATGGTATTTTGAGACATTTCAAATGCAACCCTGCATCAAACACAGCACCCTGACCCAGAGTCAAGCCACGTTTTAAGTAATCCCCATGACATCTCTTACACTTATGGCAACACAAGCAAGCTTCCTTTTGCATTTCCAGTGCAGGTAAAGTGAGTGTTATTCACACACAACTCTTCTCTTGCCATTCCTGGTGTCTGTGCTGAACTATCACTCTTTTCAGCAGGTGCATTGACTTTGCTAACTCTCCCTTCTGGAGCTCATTGTTGTGGCTTTTTGCTGTTAGCCTCAGTTACACAACCCCTGAAAGCAACCCTCCCTCCTTTTCAGGGAGGTATGATTTGGAGGTCTGTATCTTTTGGCCTCACAGCTATTATTTGTGGCCGTCAGTCAGAAAACAGAAACTGGAATGAAAACAACCAGTGCTGTCTCCTCTGTAGCAGACCTGTCACTGCCACTTTCTCCTGACTTTATTCGACATAATCAAAATTTATTTTGTTGTCCTTGCTCATGTGTCCTATACAAGCATCCTACACATGACTAATCAACACACTCTCCATCCCCTCCTTAGCCCTACCCCAACTCCCAGCAAACAAGATCCTGTTATCTGCAGGAATGCTCTGATTCCAGCCCTGCTGAGCCATGCACAGGCAAAGCTGCCCTCACACAACTCCTCCCTGCTGAGGAGGGACACTGTTCTGCAACAGCAGCTAGACATGAAGCCAGCCTGGACCCTGGGGAAGTGACTGCCCAGAGCTGCTGATGCACATGGACCTGCTCCTCCTCTGCCTGGCAGCATTTCCATTTCCTTGCATGTCTGTCAGATTCTTTCCACGTTGCTTTGCCTTTTGCTGAGCAGTGTAGCAAGATGCCAGCTTGCTTTCTTTTTCTTTTTGCACTGTGTGTGCTCTAGATCTAACATTATGCTTCAGATGCTATCGAGGAGCCAAACGTGACAGGATTTCAAGGTTGGGCTCAAGGTGGTTAACTCTGAGAGTCAGCCTTTCAATCACCACCAGATACCGATCAAACAGAAATAGATGAGGGCTGACAGCAGGCTGGCTTATTATACCCTCTATTTCCAGCTGGTTTACTTCAGGATGTTTTCATCAAGTGAGTCTCCAGCTCACCTCACTAGTATGCAAGGAAGGCAGGAGGGGAAATGGGAAATGGTTGTACAAAAATGGAATAGTTTGTGACTTATAGCTGAAGAAAAACTAAGACAATGGTTTCCCCTGATTCACTAGATGTAATTGTGCCTCGAGCATCACCATAAGACAAAGCAAATCCCAAAGATAAAACCAGTCTGGGGAGGAGAGGGGACCCACAGCTGCAAAGTTATCATTTCAAGATGCAGCTTCTCTCCCTCCCCTTGCATAAACATTACGTCAAAATGATCATAAACCTGCAGCTGCCCAAATGGCACTTGTGTCCTCACACGGAGCTCACTAATGACTTCAAAGGAACAGAAAGACACTGAGAAATTTTACCTTTAGTTTTCCATGCTGATAGAGATCAGGGAGATTTGTAGACTTTGATCATTCCTTGTTTAATTCAAGCCAGATGGAGCCCAGTTGAGTTGTGAAGGTTCAGCTTCAGCAGGAGACTCTACACCCCAGCCTTTCTTCCCTTCCAAAGCATCTTCTCCTGACCCAGCTTATTTCAAACTCTCCTGATCAGATCTTGGTGAAAAACTTTTATTTATCATGGGGTCCTCCTGTGATTATCACACAGGTGAAGGAACTACACTGTTGCTCACTATTCTAGCCTCAAAATACATATTTAAAAAATACTTCAACTGCTCTACAGTTCCACAACCAAAGCCCCCTATATACAGGGACATAAATCAATGTCTAATAGAAGTTCCAATATTTTACAGACACTGCTAATTTTTGCACCTGTAACCAATTTAAACAGTGATTATGAGTGTAGCTGACCTAAGAATAAATGAGAGGATAAATGAGAAGCTTTAGCTTTTCATTAAATACCTGGGTTCAGCTTTCACAGATTCATCATTTCACCTGAACAGGTTCTAGACAATCCTAACACTGTCTGTCCTCCAAAATGTTGTCTCTACATGTTATATTGCCTTTCCAGCTTGTTTGTCTCACTTTCAGCAGAGATAAATGTCCATGCCACAAGGCAGAACTGTTGTAACGCTCAAAGCACAGCTCTTGATTACAGAGCAATATTTACTTGAGAAGGAACAGCAAACCACAGGTCCCGTGCAAAGCCCTGAGCCCACACAAAGCTCTGCAGAAATTGGCCTCTGCTCTGGCTCCCTGTGCAAAGCCAGATTTGGGGGGACCTTCTCATCCATAGTTCCTTCTGCGTATGAAAAAAACATTAAAACTATGAACATCTCATATGCAGTTCCTCATTCTTCAGTGGAGGAGCACAACCCTACTGCTGTGGCTCCCAAATGTCATGGCTGGGGCTGAAAGTCCATTCCTGGGATGCAGAGAGATTCCCATTCCCACCTGAGAGCTGGGTAACGTGGTCCCAGCAAGATTAAACCCCTTACCAGGGCGAGGGGGAGCTGAGGTGGGAAGGACACTGGCATTGCAGGGGTGACAGGCCAAACAATGTTCAGCTGCCTCAGGATCTCACATCCCCCAGTAAATTATGCGGAGAAATGGGAACACCTTACCACTGACTCCATACGGAGTCACAGCTCCTGCTGAAGGTACCAAAATTACCTGTCTGGAGTTAGAGGGTCTTTAAATCCCACCACTAGTTAAGGGTACAGGTAAATGCTTTTCTAGCTGGTGGGATTTTGACCTAAATTTGGTAATGATCTAAGAACCAGCCCTTTCTTCCAGGGTCAGGATCTTAGAGCTCCCCAAAGTAGATGCATTGGCGGGAGTTAAATGTCACCATCTACCTTTGGCTGATTAAACTCTGTTTTTCTCCATCTGATACAATTGTAAGAGTGCACCGTGCTGATCAGGCACACATTTTGCACAAAATGTCATGCATGTTTATTATTAGATTAAGCTGCAGTAGGTTTAATTTTAGATCTTTTGATTCAAGTGGTGCAATGAAGATTAAATGTTAGGCATTATTAAAGATGCAGATGTGGACATATTGAATTATAAACCTCATTAAGTGCGACGTCCTAGACAGGCTTCTGAGATAAGCTACAAAGGACTTCCTTACTTCATACCAAAGTTATTAAAATATTAGAAGGTAAATCTAATCATAAAAATATTATGATAGAATGAAACTGATACTTTAAAAGTGTTATTACAAAAGACTGTGTTTCTTTCATGTATAATTACTTCCTTCTCAGTTTAGATTGCTGGACTGATATTAAAATGCAAGTATTTTTCCTCTTTTGAACACATAAAAAGTGAGTATAATAGAGCCAAATTTTGTCACTGTTTTCAGTGTCTGAGCTTGAAAAATCCTCCTCCTCAATGTCAAGCTTTTAGTTCTCATCAAGATTAAAGTTATCCACTCAAGATTACATCTGGTGGCAAAGCCATCCCCACTTGCATGGATGTGGGAGTGGCCTGGACAGTTATCACATTAAATATATATGACAGGAGTTTGGGATGTCTGAGGTGGCTTTATAAATTTAGAGAAAGTCGTTTCCACCACAGAATGGTGGAACAGGACAGAGATTCATGAAAAGATAAAGGCACATGGGGTGGATTCTCATATTCCCTCATCAAATTCTTTAACATCAGTTAGTTGCTATAACTTCCTCTTCTGCTGTAGAAAAGCAGGGGATATACAAGGAAATTAGAAAGGGCAAAAGAGGAAAGTTCCAAATACATTCAATGACATTTTTTTTACCAACTACATTATGAGCTTGTGGGACTGATTTCTATGAGTTATGGAAGCTCCCTGTCATTCCACTGCACAAGATTCCCTGCTGGCCTGGATAATAAGAATTTCACCACGTCACTGCTGAGGACAAATGATCAACAAGGTATAAAAGCAGTGCTAGCCCAGACCATCAGCCAACCAGTGGGAATTCCTGTAGGAATTTCAAAGTTGCACAGTCTAGCCCTTCCCTCGAGAGGGTTTTGCCCTGGCTCTTAATATCAAGACCAAGACATTGCTCTAACACTGCAGAGCAATTGCAGCTTTTTAAATCCATGAGCAGGTACAAACCATCTCAGACTGCACCAGGACTTTCAAAGATTTTGTCAGAACTACTGGAAATCCATATCCAAGTTCTGGAGAAGTTCTCACCACTTCTGCTAATATTCCCTCCATTGCAAGGCGAGGCAGAGCTATGATACAAAACATTGCCCAGTTATTAGATGGATTGCTTCTCCCTCCAAATTTAGACATCAAATATTTGTCCCATCCTGGGCCACCTCTAGAAAAAGTCCATAAAATCCTTTAGTTCAAGATCCATGTTTTCTTAACAGGATTTTCTTCTATTTCCCACTTAAACTGTGCCAACTCTGTGACTGCAGTAGGTAAAGGCCATTCTCATGCACTGAGATAGCAATTCTACTTCTCATTTGCTAAACAATTGAATTTGTAAAGTAATATAAGGATTTAAGAGCATTTTCTATAGCTGTGTTATGTCAACTGAATGAAGTGACCACAATGGATTTGATCCATGATAAGATATTTGAATTTCTTGTTTGTAAGATTTGCTAGATTTGATAACCTGTTTTGTTTCTCAGCATACAAAGCAGGTCTCTTTTCAGATAAAGCTAGGAAAGAAAGCACCAATTTATTTGATTGCATTATATTTTACATTAGATGTTCCTTTTGGGATTCTTGTAAAAGCTGGCATTTATTTTCATCTATCTGTCACTGACTGGAGGCACTTGATGTCAGAAATGGCAAGATAAAAAAAGCTTGTTTTACAAATAAACCTGTAGGAGCAAAGCTACAGCAATGATTTCTGTAAAGCAGGCAATCACATTCTAGTGGGTTAGAGTTTGAATATTGCAACCATTATGAGAAATTGAAAATAAAACATGAAATACCTCACTGCCACTAGGAAGGGAGCTGAGGAACAGGGAAAGCAAGACTAGTAGCAGATTATCAAAATTTTTAATACATTTTTCCAGTAGAGAGTTACTAAGTCTCATGCTTCCTTTTAGTTGCTTTTGTGTGTGACAGGCTAAATATTTTTAGTAAGAAGTTTCTCCTTTACTAAAACCAAATTCTATTTAGCACTATTTTTTGTATTGAGCAGAATAAAACAACAGGATTTAAAGAAAAATATTAGATTACTTGTGAGGGTTTCTGAGAAACCCTCTGAGCATGGTTAGGTACTTTTATCTTCATTTCCTTGTCTTTTGCAATTTTAATTTGAGAAAATGCACATACTGTGGAAAGTTCAGTTAAATATTTCATTGTTAGTGCATGCTGCAGAAAGCAAAATACCAACATAATACTCTAAAGATAAGCTCTTCTGCATTTGTTTTGGTGGGTAATTTGTTAGTGTAAATGAAAAAAAAAAATCGAGATTCCTTCCAAGAGCAGACACTGTGAAAGAAGGTGAAAAGTAAGAAAGCACCATGATGAATTCAGATGTTGCAGACAGCATTACTAAATAAAATACACAGACGGGGGAGTCAGGACTGCTGCCTTTCCTTCTGCTCTATAAACACAGGTCTGCAGAGCTCAGATTGTTTCTGAAGCTGGAAGCTATAGCAGCTCCTCTCTGCTGGTTTTGAGTAAAACCAGCCATGACAGCATCATCCCTTGCACAGCCTGTAGGTTTCAGCACATGGAGGACTGTAAGATGACTCACCACGCTCTTAATTGCAGCTTTGATCATTAAATCGCTTTTGAATTACTGAAGGCTCTATTTCCGCTTTCCAGTTACAAAAACCATCAGAAAAGGATTTGAGGTTTCAGGTCAGAAAGTTCAGCTTTGCTTTTTAAATCCAGCCTTGTTCAGTGAGGAACCATAAAGGGCTGCAAACACCAAGACAAAAGCACAAAACAGATCACAACAGACCAATCTTCTTAGCCTTGAGCATCCCATGTTGGCATCCACCTCTTCATCTTCTCTGCCATTTCCAGGCCAGAACTTCTGTTGCTTTGGTAACCCCCCCAAAAGCACACATGTTTTCATTGTGCTTGGCCTGCTTCTGGCACTAATCACTGTTCTCACATTCATGAGATGCTGTTTATGGTTTTTTCAGCGAGATGTTCTGCTCAGTAGCCAAGGAAGGCACCACTAGATGGCTCAAGGGACTAGTGGGCTGCTCCTGCTTTCCAAAAATCCCTCAGCAGGGTGCTGGGTGCTGACCACCAGAAGGCTGGGCCACCAAACCCAGCTTCTTCTGGCCATGGAGAAGCCATTTGGACAACACAAGGCAGGACTCAACTTTGCCCTGTTTGGAGCAGCCATCCAGCAGCGAGATCCCTGTGGCACCACACACTGACACCCCTCAAACAAAGCAGCCTCCACGCTGTCGTGCCCTGAAAGAAACAAAAGGGCAGATTTGCCTCGTGAAAGGGCCCGTCCTGTTGTGACAGAGCCCCATTTCTGTGCAGTGTGTCAGCACTCAACAGAGGGACAGGACGATCCCTCACTGGCACGCCGAGTTTGCTCAGAAAGGCTCATTCTGGCTTTTTTCCCTTGCATGGCCACAGGGATCCCAAAGCAACTCATCAGTGACTTTTAATTGGAGCCGATGATTAACACAGTTGGTACTCGTAATCACCAAATGTTTCCTCTCTGTAAATGTAAATCCCTCCCCTGAGGGAAGCTCAGGACCCTGCCACAGCCCAGCTTGCTGGGACGTTTCCTCTGTGCAAAGAAGGAATTAGGCATTAGCATCATGGACTTTTAAATCTCTCTGGTTGTTGGCCCCAGAGAGGTGCATCCAACTGGATGCCTCCAGTAGTTAATTTGTTCCACAAATGGAGAGGGGATCTTTCTCTTCAGAAAGCTTTTTAGTGGGACAATTTCTCCCCTAGCCAACATCTGTTTGACTTCTGCAGAGTCACTTCAGATTTACAGTGATAAAAAGGAGGTAAAACTCATCTCCTTATTATACAGCTGAGCAGGTCTGCTCAGGGAACTGCAAAGAAAGAGCAGGGGAAATATAAGAGGAAATTACAAATAACGTTGATAAAAGCAGCAAAGAACCACGGTTCTTATCCAAGTGTGTGACAAAAAGTTTTCCCAAAACAATTCCACTATTGTGTGGTCTTTTCCTAGAACAAAATTTATTTCATCTACTCCCACTCTTTGGCAGCCCTCAGGTGGCCAGTCTTGCTCAAGTCATTTTCTTATGGGGGTGGGTAGGAGTTGCAGCATTTTTAATATTACCATTTTAATATTTAAAGTTTCACACATTCAGTAAATACAGATTGATAAGCTACAGAAATCTGGTCAGCTTTACCTGAAATGCAGCAATACAGTAGCAAATTTTTCTGGGATGTTTAGAAATGAAAAATGGGTCAGTCCACTTATTAAAAGAAACATTTTAGCTTCCAAGAGAGCTTTTGGGCAGCCAAGGACTCATTGGTAGGAGTCTCCACAAGCCTTGTTTTTGTCAGACTTCTTACAACAGGGCAACATATTCAGGTGAAATTAAAACTGCCCCGTGTTAGTCAGCAAGAAGAGGGCCCAGCCTTCAATTAGTGCCACCACTACTCAGCCGTGTGAAAGAGAATATAATGGATCTTGGCTGATTTCCTGCCAAGTTTTCCAGACCTCACTCTGCTTTTTTGACTTTACACTGTAAAGTCAGTATCATATTTAGCAGGACTAATGAGCCTGCATTCCTCTAATGGGCCCACGACAGCATGTGGGGATTTGTTTTGTTCTCTTGTTGATCTCCCTTCCTCGAGAAATCAATGTTTGAAAAAGACACAGAATAAGGTCTTTGCAACACTCATTCCAAGGCCTCTGCTTTACCTCCACTTTTAGAGCACACAAATGATTTTTGACTAGCAATTTCAGAGAAACTCCACAGGAAACATCTTTCTGCAGGACTGCAAATGATTCTGCTCTTGCTGCAAGGGCCTTGAGCACCTCAAATAGTTGCTCCTAACTGGGGAAACTGATGGAAGGAAACAGAAGAGACACAAAAGCAAAAGATCAGCAGAATTCACACAAGAAACTCATGCTGTGGTTTCTAAAGAACAGGGTATGACCAAAAGCCATTCTAGTCCAGTGAGGCATTTCAGCATCACCTCTGAGAGATCTGCTGGAGAAAACCACAGGCTGGCTGGTCCCACCTTGAGCCCTGGGAAGGGAATGACTCCTGGTGTTTTTTGCTCCATTTCCAAACATCTGAAGGAAAAGAATGTGTCTGGGAGGAGTTGGTGTTTGTAGTATGTGTTGTAGGGGAGCAGTGCTGACACTCCTTCTCCTCAGAGACCCCCGGGGCAAGTTTTAAGTGTCTGAGAGCCCCTTGGCAACATGAAGAATTTGGTAGAGTCAAGTAATCAAAAGGAAGAGAAGAGCTTCACTTTTGAGCATCATAAGAATCAACAGAGATAATGACTGTACTGTTTTCTTCAGACATTAGTATTAATAAAATTCACTCTGAAAAGGCCAAGACATTAAGTGCTAAGCAGATGATGAGCTCCAATTGCAGCAATTACTTATTGACTGTGTAATGTGCCCTGCTTTCTGCTAATGTCATCCTTGTCCTCTTCTTCTCCCCTTTCCTTTCTCCAAACATTACCCAAGTCTTTTTAAGCAATGGACAATGGAGTGAGACTTCATGCATCTGGAGCTTTGTCTGCTGGTTACAGTCTCTCAAATTCCATTCCTACAGTGATTTTAATTTTTTTTTCTTTTTTTTTTTTTTTTTTGCTTCCCTTTGTTGATTTATGTGTAGGTTCTCCAGCCTCAATCCAGCTGGTTTTTTTTTCATAGAATCACAATCATTACAGGCACTTTTTATGCCTTTTGAAGTAAAATGATTCAACAGCTTCTGATATGTAAGCCATCATAAGGTCATGTCAGTTTGTTTAATGTGAAAAAAGAAAGTCAGAAAGTAAAAATTTAGGTAAGAAATGAAAAAGCCCAGGTGCACTCTGGATCTAGCAGATCATGTGGTCAGAACAGATTTCTGATGCTGGTTTCAGTGTGGAACCTTGCTGCCCTGGTGGGGTGCTCCCATTAATGGTAGTGTGGAGGTTTGTTGAGCCATGAGAAGTTTCCAGTGCAGAAAGTTTCCTGCTAATTTCACTGAGTTTGAGAAATTACCAGAATATAGGCTTCATTAAGAGTTGCTTTTTTATGCAGATGACAAAGAGAAATTGCAGCCAGTGGTGTCTTTGCTGAAAAGACTCCATTAGACTGCCATTAGTTGCTAATAATATATCATAATTATTTTTATAGGGTTAAGCCTGTCTCTTTCCTCATCCACCTGCCTTGCAGAGATAACCTCTAAGAATAGCCTGAAGGACTGTCAGGCTCCAACTCAAAAGCTTTCCCGTAGCTAAATTTTCTAAACAATTCATTACCTGTAAAAGATTGGTGAGAATACAGAGATATGACCCTTTCTCCTTCCAATTTACATTCTCATAAAACTCCACTCATTGCCTAGTCAGACTCTGGAATAATTTGATTTTTCTTCCATTATTACTATGCAAAGATATTCTGTATATTAGTGAAATATCCATTCATTCTTCAGAATACATTTGCTGTGAACTACACAAACACTTGACTGTAGTTAAAGAATTGTTAATCAGATGTGTCACATATCTTATTTGAAACTCCATTTAATTTATTGTGTGTGGCATGGTTTTCAAAAGTTTGAGCCTTAGTAGTGCATATTTCTACTTGAAGATGAAGAATAAGCTCTCTGCTAAGACACATATTTGTGAATGTGCATGTGTGGTTGGAAACACTAAAAGTTGATATTAATTTTCTTCTTAAATGCTTTGCCTTGAAGTGAAGCTTATCAGTGAATCTGTCAGGTCTAATGCAGCATCTGCTGCCTGACCTTTATGCAAGTGTGTTAGATTATTTTAATTGTGAAGCTGAGCACCGCTGCTGGATAAATATGAACAGCAGAGCAGCTGACTTGACTAAGTCTCACCAAAAGGCTTGTTCTATTTTTCTTCTTCAAATCCTGCTTCTGCAGGCTGAGTCCTGCTATGCACTGGGCTTCTCTAAGCCTGGACTTAGCTCCAACATCATCAGGAGAGGAGCAGGTAAATGATCTGTCCCTAGGACTAGGCACTGGTGACCCGACCAGGAAACACTGATGAGGTTCTGCAGCCTAGACCTGAGTGTGAGATGAACCAAAACCCAAAATCACCTTCCAGCAGTGAGGGTCTGGCACAACAGACCCACAGCCACCTGGAGAGCAGGGCTGGCTCAGCTCACCATAACCAAGCAAAGCTGCTTGCATGGGAAGGTCAATGACTTTTTCTGCCACTGTGGAATGATATCTTCACACAGCACGAAATGCTAAATACTCATTTTCCCAAACTGAATTAACATCATTTAACTGAGGGCCATGGATCTGCATTCTGAACTTTGTTCCATTGCAGAAGCTCTAACTGGTGGCATGACCTCACCAGCACATTTGAATCTCCACTGCAGAGACCCTCTGAACAAAAGCCAAGTTTAATTACAATATGAAAATTCCACAAGGAGACTGAATCAGACTTCCTTGTACAAAACCAGAAGATGCTGCAGTGCTCTCCAGAGAATATTACATATGTAACCAACAGAAACAAAACCGAAACTGGAGCAAATGGCAGTATGTTCTGAAAAATATATCCCAGAAAAAAAAGTTTAAAAAAAAAAAGGTGAGATGGCAAGGGGTTTTCATATTCTATTTGAATAATGCTAAATTTGCAGAGATGGAATTTGGGAAGAGACAAAAACTAGTAGTGCATTAACATTCAAGTTTCAGGGGAAAAACCTGGAAGACATCCCCATTTGTGGAAACACCAAACCCAGCTGGACATGGGCAGCCTGCTGCAGCTGACCCTGCTTGAGCAGGGAGGATGGAATGCATAATCTCCAGAGGTCCCTTCCAACCTAAATGATGATGTGATTCTGTGACACTAAAAGTATCAGAATAGGTTTTTTCTTCATGTTTTCAAAGGGGGTTAGTGTTTCTGCCTTAAGCAGGAGGGGAGATTTCTCTTCCAAACTCAACAGTTCTAGTTTGGAAGTGCTAAAATACTTTTAGAAGTTTTCAACTGTTTTGAGCTGGCATTTCAGAATGACACAGATGAAATATAATTTTTTAAGCTGGGGTGACAGAAAGAGGAATAAAGCCTAAGTGACTTCCAAAAGAAAAGAGATCATTAAGGTTGGAAATGATCTCTAAAATGACTGGGTCCAGCTATTTACCCAGAACCACCACCACCAATAAACCATGTCCTCAAGTGCCACATCCACATGTTTTTTGAACACTTGCAGGGATGGTGATTCCACCACTTCCCTAGATAGCCTGTTCCAATGATCTTTCCATTTGAGTCAAAAAGAGAAAGTTTTATTTGTTTTGCCAAGATAAGTTGATTTTTTACTATTATTTTTAGGTTCAGCCCTAGAAACAAGATAAGAAAAATTTCCATCTCAGCTTTTAAATACAGTTTCATGAAACTTCTTGATCTCTAATATAAGTTGTATGCCAAAAAAAACCAAGCAAGTGAAACTACACCACAGGAACACTGTTCTGGGTTTTGGGAGCTTTCAAAGCTCAGAGATGCTCAATTTATTCCAAGCTACAGGAGATATAAGCAGCCTTAATTTAACATTTCAAGTTGTGAAAGATGAAGTATCAAATTTCCATCTCATATTTTCTGCTTAGATTTGTCCAAACAAACCAGCATATTTCAGGAATATTTCCACTTATTTTCACCTACCTGGTTATTACAGAAGGCTTAACATGTACTATTTCCTTTTCTTATCCAACCACCTGAATAACATCTGCCCTCTTCGTCAGCTTCCTAAAATAACCACTTTTGGCATGTTAGAAAAGATTTTTCATTCTCTGGTGCAAAACAGCAGTCAAGGAATGAACTGGGCTCAGCCCAGCAAATATTTAATTTGGCAAGTGCTAAGTTTTAACTTGTGATATCTCATCTTTGCATTCAAATGTCCAAAACAGGTGATACATGTGTAATGCTAAAAGCTAGAAGCAAACACCACAGCATTCAGGAAATAGCTGCAGGGGTTTTTGCTATGGAAATTATTTCTGCTTAAAACATCAACCCAGAGTAATTGTATATTTTGTTTAGAGTGACAGCTGAATGTATTTGCTGCCTTTTGATGGCAGATAAGTGGGAAGGAAAATGCACTCTCTGAAGGCTTTTATCAGAGAAAATCACTGTCAGAAAATTGCACCATGTAGCACAGCAATATTTCCATACTTTACTGCACTTACAGAGAGAAAACTGTTATTAAGGCTAACAGGGTGTCATATAAAAAGAGATGTTTCTTTTCACAGATCCTTTATTTGGCCAGGATTTTTCCCCCTGCAGTTGCAAGGGTTGGGAGGCCATTTTAGCAGAATTTAAAGCATTAGACTTCTCAGTGAAGTGCAGCTAATATTGTAACGAGGGGATCCAGCAAAATTCCTGCTGGCTCTGAAGACTGTGATAAAACCCAGGAGGAGACAGGAAATCTATTCACCTGTATTGCCAATGGCCAGCATCCTGAACCAAGGAGGGAGCAGAAACCCATCCCTACAGCCTTGCCTTGCTGTTGAGAGCTCCGTTGTTCCCAGAGGATGAGGATCATGCCTGCGGTGCCCTTCATGCCTGGTTTGCTGGACATTTCAGAGAGCATCAGCAAAGACACCCACAGAAAGGAGCTGCAGGAGAGCTGTTGTTTTGGAGTTCTGTGGAGGACTTCAGTCTGCTTAAAGGGGAAAGAGCTTGTAAGGGAGCAGACTGGAGAAAAGCGGGGTGGGCTCCAGCTCAGGAGCCCTGTGGTCTACTCCTGCTGCTGCTCTGACTCACTTTTACTGAATTTACCAATGCCCTCATCGCCTTCTGCTAAGCATGAGCCCTGACTCATAGTAAGAGCAGCTATTTCTACCATTGGGGATGAAACTCCCAGTGGACAAACCCCTGCAGATTCACAAGAATCATCACAGCAGCTGGAAAACTGTTTCATCTCCCTGTGACTCAACCGCGCTGCTAATATTCCAGTTATTTGCAAGTTTTGTAAACAAAGCTATTCTGGGATGCTTTGGCAGCACCAATCTCCTTCTCCAAAGGCCAGCAGTTAGTCATGGCTCCATTCATCAGAAGCCCCTTCACTTTGGGAAGCTCTCACCTCACCCTTGTGCTGCAGCTACTCCTCCTCATTCCCTTCACAGGCAGGAGAACAACACCTCCCAGATCCAGTCCCCATTCCCTTTGCTCTCTCCATGGATTATTGCAATCATGAAAGCAGCAGCTTCCTGAAACAGATTTCTTCTCAGCAGAGGGGTGAAAAATATCCAAGCCGTTGCAATCATGAAAGCAGCGGCAGCTTCCTGAAACAGATTTCTTCTCAGCAGAGGGGTGAAAAATATCCAAGCCTTCTCTGCCATCTTTCCTGGCAAGTGACATGAACTGCACCCATTTTGTCCCTTTAAAAAGATTTGAAATTAAAAACAAAAAAAAAAAAGAAAGAAACTCTGAAACACTGCTTCTAATCCCAGAGTAGTATTGGCACAAACATAGGTGAACCTTCATCCCACTGTCAGGGAAATATTAAGTGAAAAAAATTAAGAAAAAATCCTCTCTTTTCCATGGCAATCCCAACCAGCTGGAAGCTGCAAGTTGTATCTGGTACTACAGCAGACCCCCAAGGCAACACTGCAAAAATTCCTAATCCAAACCTTCCACTTTGCAAGCACAGAGCAAGATCCCAGGCTCCCCAGAAGACCAGGGAGGTTTCCTGGCTTGTACTAGGGACAGTTTGTTTTATTTAGGAAGAACTTCCTTGGGGAATGTTGCACAGATTGACCCCCAGCCCTGAATAATACAATTTGAACCTGCCATTAATCAAGTCACATAACTCATTTTTGCAAATAAAACATCCTGAGCTGTTTTTTGGGGTCCCCATCACAAGAACCTTTGAATCTCTGTCCTTCTGATGAAACCTCCTCATGGTAATTATTGTTGTTCTCCACACAATTAACTATTTGCTTTTGTGTTTCATATTGTGGATTTCCTCTTTTAATTACCTGAACTCCACTCAGCATTCAGAAATATCAAGCAGAACACTGTGAAAAAACTTTTTTTTCTTGTCCTGCAAATACTCAACTCTTCATCCACTGCTTCAGCAAGGATTTGTTTTTACTTTATTTGAGATACTTCAGCATTCCACTAGGAATGGATAGAAATGCTGCAGATTTTATTTTCTTCTCAGTAATTGATCAGACAGAATGGAGATAGCTCTACAAAAAATAAAACCAGAAAACAATATTCTCATAAAATCTGTTGTGGCTTATGGCCACAAATTGAGTTTATTTTTAGTTTAATTTTAATTTAATAGAGAAAGAGAGAATGGGTCTAAATGGACAAAATTCACAGAGATTTCACAGTACAAAATAATAGCAAAAATCACATATTCCTGACACACAAAATAGAGGACAGCCAACTCCTCTTAGGAAATTATGACCATTTTGCTTTATGCTCCTCATCTCCCTTTTAGGAAATTCATTATTTCTAGTTCTTTAAATGAGGTAAATACAATTATAGAGTAGGACCTTAAAGAGGAGGAGGAAAATGATACAGGAATGGACACTGGACGTGGCCAAAGCCCATCTCTGCAGAGTCCATCCACTCTAGCACTGAGATAACTGGGGAGGCCACAAGCTGACATGGATGCATTCAGTTCCCCCACATTCTACAGTTTTTTAGTTGCTGTTGCTTTATAAGAATAGATCCAGTAGGGTTATATGTCCAGTGTATTTCATTCTGGACTTTAGCAGATAACAAACCTGCTTATCTTTTTTTTAAAAAACAGACCCATTTCCTGCACTTTTGCCTGAAGATATCACTTTTTCAAGTGATAACTAGAGAAAAATAGAGTGTAGGAATGTGAATAAGTGATATTACACAGGTTTGCTAAAGAGAATTATCGAAAAACCTTGCAGATCACATTGTTTATTTCCCTGAGAATTAATGACCAAGAGGCTTTTACAATGTTTTAACATAATTTTAAGCCAGCATTATGTGAAATAAAACTTATCTGAACATTCTCTTGTCTTCTAAAGAGGATTAAAAAAAATTAAGCAAAATACTGTCCATCGTATAATTTGATACCTGATCACAGAACTTCAACTACTGCTACCAGGAGTACCATTTCTCCATATTTATGGGGTTTTTTACATTGTCCCACAGGAAAATTTGGAAGTTTACCTGCAGAGCAGGATCTCAGTATTGCTCTGTCCAAGCCCAGCACTGTGTACCTGTGAGTGAAGGCAGGGAAGCAAATCAGAGGCACTTATCACCTTGGTTTTCTGACTCTAAGAAGGTGAAATGGAGAATCTTCTGGATGAGCAAAACATTCTTGCACAAAACTCACTCTCACAGCGTGAATAACTTCAATATTAACAATTCATTTCATTCAGACTGAGAAGTGGTTTGAAATAAAGGCACTCTCATTTCCCATGACTATCGTTCTCCACGAGCACCAGGAGACACTGAGATCACTGAGATGGAACTTCTTTCATTTCACAGGAGAAAATGCTACTCTGGAAGCAATCAGTGGTCAGCAGAACATAATAGCAGCTGACATTTCAGGTCAATATGAAAGCAGTTTGGAGCCAGCCAATTTGGAAGTGCTCCAGTTTGTCACTTCATTGCTAACGAAGACAATGTTGCAACATGTTTTGTTTAATATAAAAACCAGGATAGAATCATGGGAGAATTATTTCCCTCTCAGCTTCGCCCCCCTCCAATCCTCTTTCCAAATGCAATTGTTCTATTTTTAAAAAGCTCATTTGTTCTTATTGTTCTTGCATCAAGCTGGCTGCTCACCCATCTGTCTCCCACTGTGCTTAACAAGATGTCATGATCCTGCAGTCCCAAACACAGTCCTGATGTTTCCACTGAACTGAACCACATCTGCAATGACAGCTTTCACTTAGGAGCAAAGCTATGTTTTAAAAAATCACAACCTCTCTAGTCAGATTTCAGATGCATTTGTCAAAAGGAAAAATCAAAATAAAGCTCCAAACCAGTGCCACCTCATCCAAGGTACCAGGATGCTCACTGGTTAAGACATTAAAAAAAGTTTAAAGAATCCCCAGCTTCATCATGCACGTTGTTTGAGAGCAGTACCACACAAAGGTTGTTGGGAAAATGAGTTTGCCTTTAGGGCTGCCCTTCACCCAAAATCCCTCAGCAGCACCTTGGAAAAACTCCCAGCCCAAGGAGATCCCACAGGATCCCTCAGATCTGTGATGGCAATATCAGGTGAAACAAATCCCCTGGAAAATGACCACTTGCTGCATATCAGAAAGGAAAGAGACAGAAAGTGAGCAGGTAACCAAACCAATGAGTTCAAGTAACCATTTCCAGGGTTTCAAACAGAATTCTTGCAAGTGACTAAAGACCGACCCACTACTTTGCAGCTTCCATTGCAGGGAAAAAGTCTCATGGACAAAATCAAACCACACGTGCCTTTACTTGCCTAATAGCAGTGAAATGTGGTGGAGAGGGTCAGAAATGTAACACACCATCAGTCCAGGCCCCCTCATGCTCCTGCTGCCCCAGGTTTTGGCTGTCTTGTAGAAGGCAGCGTGGCCTTCAAAGCTGGGGTTGGCTCTGCTTGCAGCACAGCCTCCTCCAGAAAAACAGCTCTGGATTTGGATGAGACCTCAAGTGCAAGGCAATATAAACACTGAGAGCTTTCAGGCCTGGCACAACCTCCATCACAGTTTCTGACCCTAAATAAGTGCACCCTGGTTCTGTCAGTGGATTCCATCATCGTAGTTTGGGATTCAGCTAAGAAGCCCCAAGAATCTTTGGCCTTGTGGAAAATAGAGATTTCGGCATTTTTCTCTCTCATAAACTTCTTCCCTGTGAGTGGAGAGTAGACACACACTTGCCCTCAGTGTGTTTCATGGAATAAACAGGTTTGACAGCTGAGAATTTTTGGCAAGAGTGCAAACAAACTTGCATTTTTTCAAGAGGATTAAAGCAGACAAACAGCCACGCTACTCTCCTCAGATGAACAAATCCTGAGGAGACCTTTTTTTTTTTCCTTATTGCATTAATGAATATTCTGTCACTTTAGCAGGCCAAACATAATTGCTCAAACTGCTACACTGAGACTAATTGCCCTGTCATTTACAATTAGAGGTGTTAATATGGCCATTAAGATGTTACAAACCCCCTGAGCACCCTCCCAGGTCAGCAGGATGCACAGAGCACCCTGGCACAGCAGCAGAGGGAGTTAGAGGTTGGGGACCTCAGCAGGTCTGGGTGCCATGAGAAGCCTGACAAGGCAAGGACATGGCACAGCTTTCCTTCCTGCAAAACCCCTGCTGGCTGTCAGCAGGGAAAAGCAGCACAGTGCAGAGGGGACTGGCACCTCTGCCACACCTGCCAGCCCTGAGTGCCAGCTTCCACATCCTGCAGCTCCACCAGCCCTTCCCTCCTGGAAGCCAAGCAAGGCAAGTGGTGCCACAGCCTCCTTGTCATCAGAATTAGGCTGAGAGTTCACTTATAAGCTTTTCAAATGGAAAGCCATCTTGTAATGAATTTCTTCTCTCCGCAGAGCAGCCGACACAGCAGAGAGGGGCCTGTGAAGCTTTCAGTCTGTATTCCACAGCTCGAGAGTGCAATTCACCCCCTCACACAGGAAACTTCCCTCTGCTAACTGAGCTGTTACAGCTTGGAGGGTGTCAGGCTGTGGGGGCAGCTCCTGGAATTGTGTGTGCCATATTAGCTGGAAGAGGCTACATCTGCAGGAAGACTCCAGTCTCCAGCTGCATTCTACTTGGAGATGGTCTGGAGCCACTCTGTTCCAAGAGGTCAATTTTTAAAGAGGCAGGAACAAAAACATCCCTCTCTAAAAATAAACCAACTCCGTGAAAAGGCCTGGCATTCCCCTGTCAGGTTTCGGTGGCTGGGAGAGAGAATAGTCTGTCTGGTGCTGGCTTCCAGCCATGAGGAAGTTCATATCTAATATAATCCAGCCACATTAGAAAAGACTGAGCAGATAAGAAGCCAAACCCAACTCAAACCACAAAACCTCCATTGAAAATGTGTTTTGACTTCAGAAGGGGGACAGGAAAAAAGAAGAGAAGATTAGAGATTCAGGGCCCAGTGCTCCTCTCAACTGCCCCAGATTTACACCCATTATAGTCCAGAAGAGTTGATCCAAATTCCCCTTTGCTGTGAGAAAGGCAAGTGCTTAACTTACATCAGCTGCAAAAACATTTCCGATTCCTTATCTCTTTCCTAATTGTCATTCAGGGGACAGTGTGATGTGTGTCACGTCCAGCCTTTACCCATTTTTTCTGAAGGTTAAAAATGTCACAACGGGTGTGGAGTAACCAGCATTTCAAAAAAAAAAAAAGTTTGTAGATAGAGAAGTCTGTTATTGCAAGTCCAATGAGAAAATAATGCTCTCTTTGTACTTGTTTTCCCTTGACAGACAGCTTAAATTAGGTTGCTGAATAACTTGGTACATGTACAACAGTAAACCTGTCACAAAAGCATGTTAATCAAAGCACAACTGATACTTGACATCCCCTGGTGAAAGGCATTTTTACAGTGTTTCATTAAAATTGAAAGGAGGATTAAGAGGCCTATTTCTTGATTAATGTCTCTCTCTGACTGGGAGATGTAATCCTATCCATAACCTCAAATTACTGGAAACAAAATTAAATTTCTGCCAGCAGATCATTCTGAGCACATATGACACAGGGCACCAAAGTGTTCATTTCTTTACACTTCTTATCCAACCTGGAGACCCTTTGAGTTGCAAAAACCACAGTGGGAGCTCTAGTTACACTCCAGGCTACAGGAGATGCTGTGGAAAAGCCCCTGAGACCTACAGGGGTTGGCCAAACATTTTGAAAACATTGCTTTTAGTGTCAAAAATTATTATAAAATGGTGCGAGGAAATCCTTGGTGACAAAGTAAATCAGAGTGATGGAGACAGAGAAAATTTCGGAGGCAGAATTTTAGGGGGAAAGTATTCTACTACCTTTGCATGCCACAACAACAGGAACAGGGAAAAATTCTGCAGCTGACAGGGCATAGCAGGGTGTTAGTCAAACACCCTGAGGCTTTGGGAAGAGGCAGGCAGTCTGGAAGGGACACAGTGCTGGAATTTCTGTCGGGACACATCCTGGCTCTCCTCCCTGCCAGGTGACAGGGATCCTCCTGGGATCACCTCTCTCCCTGGTGACCCACAGCCTGATGAGAAGTGGGTTCTTCCTGCCCACCACCGCTGACCCAAGGGCAGGAATTCCATGTCAGGAGTGTCAGGAGTGCTGTCCCAGCAGGGACAGAGCTGGGCTGGGCAGTCCCAGCCCACAGGGCAGCCAGCCCTCTGCCAGCCACCTCAGCCTCTGGGACATTTGCTTTCAAACCTCTTAAATCAGCAGTGCCCAGGAGAAGGAACAAAAGATGACACAGCCCACAGTAATTCCAGCCTGCCCCACACCAGACACGGCAAAGGTCAGAAACTCAGCAAACACAGCCCCGGCCACCTGCCAAAATCCCCATTTCACAGCTTGCTCTGCTCACACTCCATGGCAAAATCCTGCCTGGCTAAATCACAAGCCCAAACCAGCTGCACATCCCATTCAAACCAATCAAACCCACGGCTCAGAGCTCACTTCAGCAGCACGTGGCTGCATGTCCCTTACACAGACTCTGTTCCCTCCAAGAGCAAACTCCAAATGGGATTTTGTGGCAGACCTGGCAGCCATAACCTGGCTTCTCAAAGGCAGATTAGATAAAATGACTCTGCTCTTTCAGCCACTTCTCCCCTGAAATATTTTCTGGCTGCCTCAACCTGATGGTTTCTCTTCAGAAGACAATAGTTGAGCTAGAAGCCTAAATTTCAAAATGCACGAGACTCTCAACAGATGCTCCTCGTATCTCTGGGCTTCAGTAGTCCTCTCTCTCCCAAGGCCATTAACACTTAGGAACAATTTATTCCAGTAGGAAAAGGCTAGAACTTTTCCAAGCACAACCTAAATGCACTGAGATGTTAGCAAGTCACCTAAGGCTACATCATGTTTCAGCTCTGATCTTCTCTCTGGTAGGTCTGGGTGACCCTCACCGTCTCTGCCCCTCCAGAGGTATTCAGGGCAGGATGGAGTCCTGCTTAGCCATGAATAGTTGCAAAATTTGCTTAAACAAAAGAAAAAAACCCCAAGACTTGTGTAACACTGAGCTCTGGAAGGTGGCAGCATGAAACCCTTGTTTTTAAAACAACATTCAGCTATGTTCATGTATTGACTTGCATCCTGAACAAGGAGCCTTACTCCAGATTTCTGCAGAGAGGATGGGCTTGAAACCCATCCACCCCCTCCTCAGATTTTTCATTCCCCACTGGCTCCTTGGCATCTCTGTTCTAAACACCTCTGTTCTCACCCCTGTTTACAAGATCAGGTTAAAGCCGTCTGTGGAAAAAGGCAGAGTTCAAGCATTGGATGGGGCTGTGTTATCCTCAAAGTGTTTTAAGGGCAGTAAATATCAGGGCTCTCCTCTCCCTCCCATAAGCAGCTCAATGTACACAACAGGAGAGCACATCTGACAGATGAGCTTGGAGATACAGCCTTTTATAGCATCTGCAATAATTTAATAAGCTGCAAGCTGCTCCCAGAGCACGTTCATGGGAGAGAGGGGTTGCTGTTGTTTTAGCCTTTGCAGCTTTGCTAAGCTTTGAACTGAGGGTATTGGGTTGAACAGCAGTAAATGCACTGTGAGTTGCCTGATATTTTCCATTACACCATTTATATCATGTAATCTTACACCTGACATTTCCTGTTCTTACACTATATCCACTGCTTGGGAAAAAAAAAAAAAAGGAGAGAGAGAGATGGGTGTTTTGTTGCTATTTATAACATGCCACTAGATCTTAGTGAGCTTTACCAAAGGGCAGGTTAAAGAGTAATTAAAAATGTAGTCAGATTATTTTTTTAAAAAAAAGGAAGGATGTTTCAGGCATTCAAACCCTTCAAGGTGAAGTCCTCTGGAGCAATATTAAAATAGACTTTTGTGGTTTTGTTAATCTCACTTTGAAAACTTAATTTATTCTCATGAAATAACTTCCTTATTTGCAATCTAACTTGTAAGAAAATATTTACACCACATACACTGGCTTATTTGTCTATTAAGTGAGCCATATGGCATCTGGACTGGCAATTTAAGTGGGAACAGACAACAAACGAATGGTGCAGAAAGCTGCACCTTAGAGAGCCACAAAGGCTGCTTCAGACCTGACCTTGAATAAAGACAAAAGAACCATTTCCCAAGGCAGGAAAGGAGTCTTACACAGATCACTGGGGAAGCCACGGGACCATCAGAGGGGTCTGCTCCTCTGCTGCAGGTGTGTCAGTGTGCAGGGAGACCCCAAAACTCTGATCCAAACCTCTGCACAAACCGTGCTGGACCAGCAGCCCCTCCAGCCCTGCCCTGCAGTGACCCCACAGCTCTGGAAGCAGGAGCAGAGCCAAGGGAGGCCCAGCAGGTTGGGCATTGCCAAACACAGGGAGCCAGCTCTCCTGGATTCTGGCTGTGCCCGCGGCAGATGCACCAGGCAGGCTGAGATTGGTGCAGCCCTTTGCAGGAATCTGGCAAAGCTGAGCACTGATCAGGGTCCTGAGGATGCAAAACCTGCCTGGCTGCTCACTCCCTTGGGCTTCTCATGTTTCTGGTGCTGGTGAGGGGGGAGGGAAGAATGTAAAACAAGATTTCTCTAGCTGCCCTAATCTGTTATGCCCCTTTTAAGCTTTCTCCTCACATTTCTAAGTAGAGACACGGCTCTCATGGCACAATGTGAGATACCAACCAAGGACATGGTTATCCTGCTTATTTGCTCTAAACAGGGAGCAACAGCAGGGTCGGTGGGGAAAAGGGAGCTGCCAGGGGAAGGAAAGAGCAGATTTAAATTGTCTGCATTTCAGCAGGGCTAGAAACAGTTAAATAGGTCACCCCACTTTGATAGGTTATCTCGTTATTGAAGTTGTAAACAGTGTTGGAGCATAAAGGTTTTGGGCAAAAAATGTCTATGGTTATTTTCAGAAAACAAATGCGTTTTAAAAGGCTTGAGTCTAACATAGAGTCTGAGTGGAGGGAAATACTGGAGTGATGGGAATTTTAAAAGGCCCAAGGTATAAGCATTTACACAGCAACCTGATTTGGAAACCAAGAAATAGGAAGATTAGTTTATTAGGAGGTTCATTTCTTTTCTGATTTCTATAGCAGAGTGTTTTTATCAGGTGAAACCATAGTCAGTGCCACAGCCAGTCAAATATAACAAGTGGGAGAGAGAGGAGAAATAATTCTGAAACCTTTCTAAAATGAAAAGCTTTCTTCTAACTCAGGAGCCATAAATAAAATCAAGTATTTGCCCTCAGGGAAGAACTCAACACAACTCAAATTCAGCTGGAGGAATCTTTCACCAAGGCACATCTTTGCCCTCCCTGTTACTGCGCCTTCTCCTCACTCTCTTCCC
The DNA here is from genome assembly GCF_014805655.1 of Passer montanus. Taxonomy (NCBI): domain Eukaryota; kingdom Metazoa; phylum Chordata; class Aves; order Passeriformes; family Passeridae; genus Passer; species Passer montanus. The sequence continues at coordinate 13,912,924 of NW_024366703.1, forward strand.
TTTGGGAGTCAGAGCCACTCTGCATTTAATAGCTGTGCACCACCAAAAGTCACCCTGAAGGAGCCAACAGAGCCAAAAAAAGCTGGGCAAGGCTGATTTCCAACAACTTCATTGCCTGCAGCAGGACTTGAGCCTGCAAGGCTTATCAGACAGTGCACAGCCCAGCCTCACACCTCCCTCCATCCCTGCCCCAGGCTCTCCCAGCACCCCAGCCTGCTCCCTGCAGGACACTGCACAATTTGCTGAGCTTTTTGCTGGTGCAGGATTGTTCCCCTGCCTTCCACAAGAAACTGTTCCGGGCTGGAGGGCTTAATTCAGGAGGGGATCACAGCAAGCCAGTCTATCACACCAAAAACCATTTGCAATCCAAGTCCATTGTCCCCATCCATCTGAAAACCACGCAGAAGCCAAACAAAATCACAGCTGAAGGTCACCATTTCCCCCTTCTTCTTTCACCACAGTGAAAGTCTTCCTTCCCTCAAGAGCAAAACAAACCCTGGAAACAAAAGCAAATCTCTTTTATGAAGTGGGGAAGGACAGTGCAATGAGTTGAATGATGTCAAGATGGTCAAAGACTTTCTAATGTCTTAGATTAGCCACAAATCCAAGTGCAACAGGCCAAAATGCTTTTTAATTCCACCTGTATAAAACCAAAGTCACTTTCCAGTGAACTCAGTAGAGCTGTTCCAAATTTACTATGGTATAATTCAAAGTAGTGTGGAAAAGGAATGTATAAACAAGGTCTTATTCAGGCTGGCTTGTGACAAATGGTGACATTTTCTTCTTGGAATAAAACCTGTCAAAATCATGTAATTAAGCAGTGACTGCCTTTGTTGAATAGAATTTATTTTCAAACACCAAAAACATCCTGTATGAAGAAAATCTGTGTTCCTGTTGTTTTGCAAAAGTCTCATTTCCAGCATGACTTACAACTGAAATAATCCAAAAGGGTGTGCAGCAGTAAGGGGCTGCTGGGGCAGAACTGCAATTGTGTTTCCAACCTGGCTCTTTCTGCATTCCTGCTTTGCCTGTGTGCTTGCAAAAGGTAAGGACTCTTCCAAAGGTGTTACACCTCAGAGCAAGAGAAACCAACCCTTGAATAGATGCACCTGTACCTGGTCACAGGCTGCTCCAAAGGGTGTTACAGCTTCTTTGCAAAGAAGACAAATCACCCAGAAGCCTGCTCCCACTGTGAAACAGTCCAGGGGAGATTTGGGAGTTGGTTTTAAATAAAAGCTGCCAGCACAGAGCTGCTGTTGAGGGGTGGGATTGCTCATTTTGGGTACAGCTGCCTTCTGCTGTTAGCAGCTCTCACTGTACAGAGGACCCTGAAGCTCCACAGCTCATCCCCCAAGCCAGCAGGATGCCCCAGAGCCTGCAGAGAGCAGCAGCTTCCATTGCTTCCAGACACTCCATCAGCAAAACGGCCCAAATCCCAAACAAGCAGCAGAAATGGGAATCCAAAAAAAACAAACAAACAAACAAACAAACAAAAAAAACAAACAAAAAAACCCCCGACAACCATGTAAAACCTGCCCTTCAGTGGGAAGAGGAGGTTTGCATCCCACATTCAGGTGTAGGGAGTGAGCTTTTCCAGAAAAAAGTACATCCCCGCAAGGCCCAGCTATTGTGCCTACAATAGCATGGAAATAATAATAATACACCAATACTCCAACTCCAATAACAACACTGGAAAACGCTGAGTTTGCCGAAGCTGATTCATGGGTCTGAGGGAGGGGGGGAACAAAAGGTGGTTTTGACACATCTTGTTCCTGCCTCCTGTTTTTCTCTGCTTCTTTGAATTTTAAAATTCAAATGCTATAATTGGAGTTGAGTGAAAAACAGAACTTGTGTCATATGAGAAACTGACATTCTGGCATGTTTTTCCATTGAATCAGAACCAAAAAAAAATTTTTAATTTCTCGTGAAGTGACAATCCAAAAAAATCCAGTTTTGAATCCGTCCATATTGATACATTTTAAAATTTTGTTTTGAGAACATCAAAGCAATGTAGCAAATTAAATCCTGCTAAAGTATATCAACATTTTGTGTGAAGAACCCAAACAAACACAGAAACAAGGATTTTACCTTTCCAAAGCAAAACAAAAATGTTCCTCGGTAGCAAATATCTGTGCCATTGACACCTCTCAGTAAGACATTCTGATTTTGATGAAATTTCATTTTCTGTCAGAAAATTGTTTCATCAGAAACTTTAATGAGCTTTCCTTCAATGCAAACACGTCTGTTTTACTCATGCCTAGGAGAAAATGTCACTGTGCAATATTTTGCTTGGTGAGGTGCCTCCCCATTAGGAGGAGGATATTACACCGAGTCTGATTTGGTTTCTCCACATTCCCCCCTCCCCATGCACAGCATGCACATCTATCATCTGATTAAAAACATTATTTATCTTTATATAAAAACATATATTTCCTAACAAGCCAAGACATTTATAAATAACTTATAATGCTACAACACAGTGCTAAACATCATGATTTAGGATGAAAGAAGAAACCTTTCTGATCATTGTCCTTTAGTATTTCAAAGCCCATTTTTCATGTTTATTTGCTGTCACTGGCGATAAGTGATTGCCTTGCTGTATTGCATTTCCTCTGCAATGGTGAGCTGTTTGCAAAAGGAATGGAGGACAAGCTGTCACATCAAAGAGAAAAGACTGAAACCCACCAGGAGGTGAAGCAGGGGTTTATTGTCTTTTGCCCGGGGTTTTGACAGTTAATTAGCTCTCATCCAATTTATGCTTGTGTGGCAGCTACACCAGGGTCACCAGCAGCAGCTCCAAGGTGAGGCCAATGCAAAGGATACATGGCAGGAAAAGTTGTGGCACAGCCCCAGCAGAGCAAAGGGCTTCATCTCTCACCCAGCCACAACTGATGGACTCCTTCCCTAATGAACCCTTTGACTTGTTTGTGTTTTCCCTCACCACAGTGAGGACTTTCAGCAGCTTTGGACACTGAGGAATTGCCAAAGTGCCTGCTAAATTATGCAGTCAGAGTAGCAGCATCTGTGGAAAACGCTGCCCCTTCAAGTTTCTTTGTGTCAGCTGCCTTGGGCAGAGGAAGAGGAGGAAGATGGCAATGAAGGGCTTCACTGAGATGCTCTGCAGGGCTGGACTTCACTGCCTGCTCTTCAGGACTTTACCCTTATCTCCTGGCACCCAAAGATTTTCCAAGGCTTGGCAAAACAAGTGTCCTTCTCCCTCTTATCACCTGTTGCTCTCTCTGCTGCTTTGGTGGGTTTTGCCACCTGCACAGGTTTTGCCTCCTCTGCCAGCTGGAAACCCCAAGTGCAGGGAGAAAGCAGAGCCCAAAGTGTTGTCCTGGGGCAGGAGCACAAAAGCAGGATTTTCACTTCATGGGATAAACCTTTGATCAAATCACAGGTCTCAGCTGCAAGAAATGCTGGAAGAGTCCTGCCCTGCTTGATGCCGAGTGAAAAGCAGCAAGGTTTCACCTCTGAAAAAAGACTCTGGATCAATTTAGAGGTCAGGGAGATGTCTCAGGGGAATATGACAGACAGTAGCACCAGAAAAAGAATTGGAAATGAGATGCAAATTCACTTTATATTAAACCCTCACTGAATGGGAATTTCTAGACATAACTGAACCAGTCAAGGCTCAGAATGGAGACCCAGCCTTGAATACTACAGAGCTCCTTGGCAATGCCCAAGATGTGCCCCATTTCCAAGTGAAATACTCATACCTTGTAAAAAGCACCTGCTGCCTCAAAAAATAGTTTGTTTTTTTGAATTACCTGATCAGACCTTACCCAAGCAGAGAGGCAGTTTCCAGGCACACAGGAAGCAGCTTTCCTGCAGAGACACTCCTGAAGAGTCAGCCTCATTTAGGCACATTAAATATGGAAAGCACTGCACTAAAACAGCACTGGCACAATATCCAGCTTCCTATCTCAATATGCCAGCTTCCCTGCAGCTGGATCCTGATGAGATCCAGGGGCTGAATCAGGACTTCCACTCCATGCTGCCATGACTGGATGTGCATCCCACCAACAACACCACAGTCCTTTGTGTTCTCTTTGTAAGAGACATTAAAAAGTCACCAGTACATTGAAAGTCTGAAGCACAATTATCCATGTTTCTGTATTAAAGTCACTTCTGGAGAAATCTTTCCTAAGTGAGCCAGTCAATTAGAGGAACCACCCCAAACACCCCACTACTCACAAAAGCTGGAACAGACTGGGATTTAAGCTCTAGGGAGATGCAGCAACAAGTTCATCTGAATCACCTGCAGGAACTGAGCTTGGGTCTCAAGAACACAAAAGGCTGAGAGATTCCAGCTGAGCATAAAGAGCCAATCCCCAAACACTGGGCCAGCAACAGCAGGGGAGCCAAGACCTTACCCAAACCCATCTGGAACTACCAGTAGAGTCACCCTCTCAAATCACTGAATCACAAAATTATTTGGGTTGGAAGGTATCAATTCTTTATCTTATTTTTCTGTCAGGGTCAGGATTGAAAGCGCTCAAGTTGTTATTTTGTGTTCAGACTCAGATATTTATTATTTCTTATCTATATTACAGTCATACAAGCCATGAGTTCTACAGCACTTCACTAACAAGCTACAAAATGGCCCTGTATCTACCTCTACAAGGTCTTTTAAGGAAAAAATATCCAAGAAATGACACCTAAATTATTTTTTACTTTTAACCCAATAACTAATCACCCATGCCCTGAAATGCAGACTTTTCTGTCCAATTACAAAATACCACCCAAACCCATGAAAAAGAAGGTGAAGAAGAAGGTCCAGCCATCACCCTAAAACCTCCATCTTGTTTTATAATTATCACTACATTCTAAAAGCTTAAACTCTAAGTTTTCCACCACGTGACAGTACACACTTCTATTCAAATTACACACCCATAATCCCAGTGCTATCAGTCAATTTTGGAAGCCTTCTCCATGGCCTTAAGTCAAAAGCAGTGTTCTCTTGAGGGTCTGTGCCTTTCAACAGAGAAAATCCAAAATTCTCAGCACCCAGGGTTCCAACAGGAAGGGACCTCAAAGATCATCTATTCCAAACCCCTGCCATGGACAGGGACTGCTACCATCACGCCGTGTTGCTCAGAGACTTGAACAGTTCCAGGATTCAAAGCACAAATGTCTCTTTCCTCTGATGCCAAGAAGCTGAGACCCACCTCTTCTGAACACCTACAGCTAGGTGTGATGATTCTAGCTCCTGCAGCCCACTCCTAATATCATCTGAAGCACCCTTCCAAGCTGCAAACCCCCACTGCTCCCCTAATGAGGGACGGATGTGAATGCAGCTGGTACCAAAGAGCTCTCACGAGACGCACGCAGCAAGCGAAACAACAGACGAAACTCAGCGCGTGGGCTTGTGGCTTTGTGCTCCTCTCAGCTGTGAGTCATTGTGTGGGGTGGAACACTGCCTTCCTCCCCCAAAATATCATGGAAAGTAAGCAGTGCCTCACGTTACACAGCAGGGGCCAGGGCTGTGTTACTCACAGGGAGCCTGAAGACTTGGCAATATCACAGCCAAGTCTGTCAGTGACATTTCACACAGGCCATTGAGCAACCAGCAGAAGAAAATCATTTTAAGCCAGTCTTGATCCAGCAAGGTTCAGATAAGAAATAGGATAAAGGCTCTTTCAGTTCAAGGTCACCTACCTCCTTTCTCTTCCTGGAAAGCTTCTTTGCAATCTCCTCCCTTGCTGTGGTGAGCGCTGTGCCCAGCACAGGTCCTTCCCTGGGGTGATGTGATCTGAGGCTGCTGCCTGGGGACTTGGATGCAGCACCTGGGATGGCTGCCAGCTGGACAAGGCAAGGCAGCACCTCTTGCAGATTAGCAATGAGTCCAAGCAGGCCTTTTTTCTGCACAAATTTGGAAGTTTGAGAGTTGGAACATGCACGCTAAACACTTCCCAGAAGATTTAACAAATTTGCATTGGCAAACATTCAGTGATTCAGCTCAGGACTCCTCACCCTCCCAAGCAGGCACATCAGGTACCTCCCCTGGTGTGTGTTACCTGAGCATGTCCCAGTGAAGCACCAGGAGTTGCTGCACTGCTCTAGCTCAGGCACTGAAACCATTCTGCAGCAGGAGCATTAAAAAATAAAAGGTACTGAATAGTCAACTCAAAGGGAAAGCAAGTCAGAAACCCTGAATGTGATTCTTTGGCTTTGATCAGGAGATGATTTTCACCTGTAGGTGCTTGTCTCCATCAAGGAAAACAAGTTCCTTCATATCTACTCCAGGCTGTAATCATAAACAGGAGAGGCAGCCACCAGGGAGAGGTAAGAAACACACACAATATGCACATTGACAGCAGTTTTCTGCATGTTACTGCATCAAAGTATTGTCCATTTTGGGACAGTGACAAGCCTCTTGTGGGCCCTGCCTGAACCAGCAGTTAATAATGCAGTGCAAGGGTCAGGAAAGTCCCAGATGCCTTGTGGCAGGAGCCAGCTCTGCTGGAGAAAGTCCCAGTCAAAATGTAGGAGAGGGACTGAGTCTTGGCCAGTCTTGCAAGATCAGCCAGGATGGGTTTTGCACCCACACTGAGGTTTCTCTCAGATGTTTTTGGTACTAATTTCCCCCAGCCCATACCTGTGAGAAGCACCAAACACTCCTCCACTGTCTCTCACTGAGGATTATCAGCATTTTTTTAGGTTTACAGAGGCTGCATGAAGCAGAACTTTGAGACCAATCACAGCACTTAACCACCCCCTTCCCTCAAAGGCTTTTTGAAATAACTGCTGCTGCTTGAAGAACCTGAATACACAGGATAGGCAAGACCCCAGCACACAATGACCTGCTTTAAATGTCTTTTTGCCTTTGGAAAAAACACAGTGAGGCTTTTGATAATGAATTATAGAAGGTAAAACTTCTAAGGGAAGATGAATAGTTGGACATTCTTTCCATTACAAAACCATAGTGACATTTTTGACTTGTGCCTGTATATCTTTTGTAGTGGAGCTGTAAGTGAGACTCATGAGAGAGGGTTGAGGGGGATTTTGTGCTACCCTCAACCTAATATTTTTATAAACATCTCTTTTCATTTCTGACTGCACTGCAAATCCATTATGGATGAGGAAAGCAGTCCTAAAACACAATTAAGAGATGGAGTCATGAGGTTGCAGCCTTGCAGCTATGAAGCAATGACCTCAGCGCAAGGAACAGATAGAAGATACACTAATCCCTGTTAGAGGGGGAAGCTGGCAAATAATGCTTTTTAAATCATTTAAATCTGCAGCACACTGAGCTGAGGCTGCACTAGGCTGGAGGAGAGCTGACGTAGCCGTGCCAATGGATTTCTCTGCTCCCTGGGGCTCAGGAGGCACCCTGCTAGCAGGGACCCTGGGGAGCTGGATGAGCCCTGCGTGCCTAAACAAGCACACAAACACACACAGCTTTTGGTCCCACAAACACACACAGCTTTTGGTCCCATGGCCCAGGGACTGCAGGGGATTTCTTCTGGGGGCCCCCCTGCTGACACAGAGCAGCCTGGTTCTCACAGACCGGGCTCAGATTTATGTTCAGCATGGCACAGCTCCAAAGAGATGCTTTATTAAAAAGTTTTTTCCCAAGCCTTTACTCCTACCCACATCTTCAGTGCCTTCTTAGTGCTACAGGGCAGCTCAGAGCCCCCAGAAGTTCTCAAGAACACTCTGCACACAAGTTACAGCACAAAATCATCAAGGGCACTTTTCTGGCTGGTTCTTCTCCCTCCCCTCACCCAATTTCAAAGCCTTCCACCAAGTGCAAAGATTTTGGCTTTGAGTGGTCAGTGGGAAAAAATAAACAATAAAATAAACTAGTGGGAGGAAGAGATGTCAGAGGAGAAGCAGCAGAGCAGGACAAAGTCTCTGCTCACCACGGGTCTGTTGGCAGCCAGAGATTGTGAGGCACAGCTGGGAGGAGAAGTGCCACTGCACAATCACTCAAAGCAGCAGTGCTTCTTTTAGAGGCATTCAGATGCCTGGGCATCCCACCGAGTCTCCAAATAAATAGTATTTGATTGTGACAAGTGCCTAGCATGCTTCTGAATGCAGCAAGAAAACAATGCACTGACATTATGAAAATATTAAGAGAGGCACAGGTCCATCCTACTCATCCTATGAAGAACAAAAATAATTTAAAAAAATACCCAAAAGCCCACAAAATTGATTAAATATAATGTCCTCACCAGCATTAGCAATCATAAAAAAACACTTTTCTGGCAAGGCTCAAGCTACCTGCAGAGAATTCACTTTCCTTTTCTTCTGACAAGAAGCTCAAGGAATAAAAATGGCATCCATCCCTCTTTCCTCTATATGCTCAGTTCTGCTCCATATGGTGCTGCCTGATAGTAAATGAGAAATTAAAAACATTAGCACCAGCCTCTGCCCTCTCCTCCCCCACTGCTTTCTCCCTGCAGTGGCTGCACAAAATCTGCTGGCCCAAGCTGGAGACAAAACCATTTAACTGCTGAGCTCTGGAGTCACACGTGAGCTCTCTCTTGTCTCCCTGGTTCATAGGTGCCAGTTTTGCCAAGCACTGACTGTCCTGAATTATTTCATCTTGGAAAATGACACTATTGGCAGACTGAAACTCACCCCATGGATTATTTTTTTATTTAAATTATATTTAATTATTTATTCATTTAATAATATTTATTTATTTAAAACTGAAAGTAAAGATACAGAGACAATCAAAATTAAAACTAAAACCTTTGGGTGTGAGGCAGGTAGCAGTAAGCTGTAACATTTTATCCCAGTCCTTCCCAAACAGAATTTGTAGAGATATCTTTAAAAAAAAAATCAGAACAAAATTTTCCCAGTAAATTCTAGTCACAATCTGCAACTGCCACTTTCTGTTTCAGATCCCTTCAAAATCATCTTCAGCATGTGCCATGTGCAGTGGGTTCCTTCACAAAAGTATTGTAAAACACGCTGCAAACATAATTTTTTTTAAATAATACTTGGGAGCAGTTGAATGAAAACCCCAAGAACTGAGGGAAGTGGTCAGCAAGCACTGAATGGTTTTTTTTTATTATTCCTGCAGCAGCCAGGGGGGAGGCAGGAGCAGGCAGGTGGCTTGGGGGAAGCTGTGCCTCCCCATCACACTCTGTAGGGATCAGGGCCAAACAGAGGAGGGGAGGTCACAGTGAAAGGGGCAGGGAGAACGTGACAAATCCCTCACCACGCCTGCAAACACATCAGCTCTATGGATTAACCTCGCAGGAGAGGCAGAAGGATCATCCCATCTCTGTGGGCATCACAGCCTTTGGAAAGGTTTGAGCACTTAGGGTAATTAAGCTTTGCTGTTATTATTATTATTATTATTATTATTACCATCACAGCCACAGCCTTGGCTTTCACAGCCCAGGAGCCTGGGGAGATAGAGACTGTGACCATCACAAAAGTTGCACCATGTTTTCAACGAGAGCTACCAAGACACATTGATTCAACGTCTGCATGAGTCTTTCCCTGTTTGTCCATGATCTGAAGCAGCAGCAGAAGGGCAAATCCTGACATCTGGCACTGCTCACTCAGTGTCCATGTCCAGGCTGCCCTTCAGGGTCCACGTGCAAAGTTTGGGACACAGTTATCATCACCCTCCACACCAAAAATCCACCAAGTGGATAAGGCCATGAAGTCCCTCGGGCAGAGCTCTCTCAAAAGGCCTGGAGAAATGTGCAGAGTTACAACAGAATTTTCTCAGTTACAACAAGCAATTTCTCATCCATTCTGTGAGAAGAATCTTGCTTCAAATAAAAAATATTTTAAAAAATCAACACTGCTAACTGCCAAAGCTGCCTCAGACTTCTTGACTGCCACATCAACAAAACCAATGTCTACAATTCACTCTGCACCCTTCAGCCCAGCACAAACCAAGTGCAGGGAAAATATTCTAAAATGAGATACTGGCTTCATTCCTTAGCAAAAGCAGTGCAACCTGAGCAATCCCTGCTCTTCCCACTCCTCTCCCTCCTACAGGAGCCAGGGCAGGTGTTTCCCATGAAAGGATCACGGAGAACAAAATGCATGGAGGTTGCAAACTGGGGAATAAAAGAGGTGACAGTAGCTTATACATGGAAGGGACTAGAGAGAAGAAATTCATGGATAAAAGTGAGAAGCAGCCTGAAATGGAAAAGTCCATGCTGAGTGTGAAGGAACTCTCATCAATGCAGAGAATTACAAGGCAAATCATTTACCTGGAGAACCTGACACAAAAAATAAACCCAAATGAAAAGACACTTGAGGGGAAATAATTCCCTCTCTAAATAGAAGATTGTTTGTGATACACTCCAATATTCACTCAATCTCTTATAAAAAGCAGAGATTCCTACCTAGTCAGAAAACACAGCACAGCAGAGATCAAAAAGTGAGCCCTATCTAGTAAGGCTTTGGACAGAACAGCTTTCAACCTCCTGCCAAACCAAGGATTTTTAAACTAAACATATTTTTGTCATCTAGACTAAAAGAGGAAACTAGGAAAAGGAGAATGCTCCTTCTCACTCAGTTGTCTCTCCAGCTGGAAGGACAATGTCACATCATGCATCAGATTCAGGTGGAAACACCCAGGTACCTCCCCTGGGGGAAGGAAAAGCCCCAGAAATGAATCTGGGGGTGCTTCAAGGGTCTTTGATGGTTTATGACCCCTCCCAAAACATGGGAGCACAGAGGAGCCACTTCTGCCCCATCAGAAGGGATGAACACCCTCAGGCTGAGGTGTGAGTGTGACCTTCCCCAGGAGGTTTAGGGAAGGACAACTGGCAGGATACCAAAGGGATGAACACCCTCAGGCTGAGGTGACTGTGACCTTCCCCAGGAGGTTTAGGGAAGGACAACTGGCAGGATAAAAAATTTCTTATCAAAGCCTGGCTGGGTGTTCACCCCCCCTGTGCTGCAGGTAGCACCACCACACACCCAAAACCCAAACCCTCACCCCCTGCCCACAAAGCGCCCACAAATGGGCCATTGAGTCATTAACCATCAGCATTCCAGTCTCTCTTCAATAATAATCCCAATATTATTTCCCTCCCCACCTTCCAGCGTGGTTGCACTCACTGGCACAGGGAGATGCAGCCAAGAAAAGCAGGGCCAAAAGCAGAGAGGAGATGTTCTTCCTGGGGGGAGGAGGGGAGAAAATCAGCTGTGGGATGAAGCCAGGCTGAAAAAAAGGGCAATTCCTTTGGATCTGCAGTGGAATTCCTTCCAGACAGCTGTTTGCCAGCTCAGATATGTGGTGCACCCACCAACCTAAGCTTGGGTGGTGTTCTGAAATTAAAGTGTTACGAGCAGAGCCTGTGCAAGCTGACACACAGAGAAGGGCAGGCACACCCCATCCCTCCCAAATGCAGGCACAGTGATCCCTGCCATGGCCTGAGCTCCAGTGGCACATGTCCCCAGGGCTTTCCCAGGCCTTTGAGGCCGTTCAGCCAAGTGTAGATGCTGTCTGTGAGCCCCAGCACTGCTTTAGCTGCTCTGTTTGAAGGTGTCTGTAGACTTGGGGCTCAGTGCTAATGCAGCACAGGGGCAGGAATGGCTCTGAGGGAAGCTTAAAGCCAGGATAAACAACTTACTATGGGTTATGATTTTCTCAGTGTTTCAACCAAGGCAGTGCCAGTCACCCAAAGGCAGGGCTGTGAGTCTCAGCATTAACACAGGCACAACAAAAAGTGCTTTTCAAAGTCTGGCTTCCTGCTAACACTATATTGCTTTATATTGTATCATAAAAATTCTCTGAATGGCCATTCAACAAGCCAGGACTTTTTTCACAGCCCTGCCGTGTTGCTGATGCATGTGAGGTCAAGAAATACAAATAGAGCAGGTAATTAGGAGGGAAGTGTGTGGTGCTGAGCAAACACATTGGGCATGGGACGATTTTCTGCTCTGGAGAGGCAGAGAAAATGCATTTACAGAATTACCTCGTGTTGGTTTGAGCATTCATGAAAAAACAAGGACTTGCAGATTTACAAATACAAGATGATTGGCCTGCAGTATTGCAGCTCCTCTTTTAGGGTTTGAGCATGGGGCTCTGTAGAGACCTGAGAGACCAAACTCACCAGAAAATGAGATATCTCTCCCTTGGAGAGTAACAGGTCACATTCATTGCTAGAAGAAATTAAGAGAAATGCTTTGCAGCAAACAGAGCTGTGCACAGCTTCCACCAGCAGCCAACATCAGGCTTTGCTGTCTTGTTTTACACTCTGGAAAGCAGAGCATGGATACCTCCCACTTGGAAAAATCAGTTGCCCTGTCTGCTGGGAGAAAAATCCTTCCTTTGACACAGAAGCCAAATATCAGAAGCTTTTCATTCAGCTTGCCTTACCCACGAGTTCTGCTCTCTTCTGAGTCATTCCAAGATCTGGTTTAATTTTGTGTTTCACTTTCCCCTGCCAAGCTGGCAGCAGCCCACCTGTTTTCAGGTGCACCTTTGTGGCTGAGGGTGTGGCAGACAAACAGGGCATTCCTGCCTGTAAGAGACCCTGTCCTGTGGCATCGGGCAGCATTCAGGTGCTGCAGAAGACACACAGTCATCAGCAGAGCAATGCTGTACATTGACAAAACCCCTCCACAAACACCCAGCTGGTAATACCATTATGCCCTGAGGAAAAAAAGATTGATAGCCCTGCTGATTTTACTGTGCAATAACCACAGAAGCTGCCTTTGTCCACGCAGTTCTCTCATCCTTTGCTGAAACATCACCACAGCCCCTTGCCTGACAAAGGTGAGCTCTCCAAGCTGATAACACATCACAGAAAGAGCAAGCCAGAACCTCTGTGTTCAGCTGGGAGCTGTAACCCTTTTGCTCACTAATGAAGCTGCAGACACCAGAGATATTTTTAGGATGCCTGCAAACCTGTTATATTGTTGTAATCCACAACTAAAAGTGCAGCTGTATAGGAAGACACAGGATGTTGCAGAAAAATAAAAAGTAAAATATTTTGCAGTGCTATTAAAAGATCCAAACAGTCAACACAAAAAGCTTTACGTGACATACAGCAAAAATTTAAACAAATATTCTTCAGTGTTTTAATTCCTGGAACTAAATTTATTAGCAAATTTAAATTAATTCTGCTCCAGGCATTAGGATACACTATCAGTTACTCCCTCACCCTCCACCCCCCGGGAAATATTTCCCTATTGCTGTCAGTCAACTGCTTGAATGCTTGGAGTTTACCAGCTGCATAACATATATTGATTTTTGATGAATGACATCTCTCTCTGGGCCATTACGGTTTTGTTTTCAAACCTTATTTAATTGTTCCCCTATTTTTCAGTGAAATAAATGCAAAGTGTTTATTCTCCAAAGGCTGTAAACAGAGATCTCAGGTCTAGTTTCTATGACAACCTCACTTGATACAGCAAACCTAGATTATCTCTAATGACAGACATGAAGTTTAAATTGCACATTCTGCACAAACAGTGCACTGTTGACCTTTTATTGAAAAATGGAATACAGAGTGATTAGCATAATGTGCTATGTGAAAGGAAAAATTGTGGAATAATGCAGATTGTACTTTAATCATAACTACAGTGCTAATCTCTAGCAAACTGTTTGCCAGAACGTGAAGCTTTAAGAATTAGGATTTTTCCCAGGCACCATTTTCAAATTCTGTTAGATAGTAATGCTATCACATTAAATAGTTATCAGATAACACTTGCTGCTCCTGCTATTCCTCTCCCATCACAGTTTTTAACAGGGGAGCAAAAGTGGATAAGCTTATGTAGAAATATGATACAAAAAATTCCAGCTATGAGAACTATTTTTAAACCTCCTGAAGGCATTTTTTTTTCCTCATGCTTACAAATTGGTTTGGAAGTGAGAGCCAAAAGACAGAGTCCTTTCTGTCGGGTGCTGTCTTCCAAAACCTGCATGTTCTCCTAGGAGGGAAATTTGCATGTGTGTTGGTGAATAAATCCCAGCTCATCCACAGAGACAGAAGCTGCAGGAGGCATTCTGCTCTGCAAGAGCAGAGATGGAAAACATCTTGCCTTCACATTCAGCAAGTTTTGGCAGGCTTTGATTTTGCCAGCTTCGATTTGTTGTTGCTCACAGAAATGTCTGCAGCAGTTCACAAAATGTGAATTCTTTGGGGAGCTTGCTGCATGAATTGAGGTTCCCCCTGGAGCTGAAAGAGTCACATGCTGCTGTAAGGGGACAGCAGGCTGTTAAATCTGTCCTTCCCTCTGTGGAATACTTTTATTTCTTTTAAACTTTCATGAAACAATAGGACACATTTCTATTTACTGGATGATATTTCAGCTCACTTGAATTCAGCATAATCAGTGAACAGTCTGGAGACAACCAAGCAAACAAAACCCTAATTCGTATCAAAATACAGTTTTAGATGGCAGAACTGAGAGGTTAATGAATTGGGAATGAGGCAGAGAAACTTTCCTCTCTGCATTACCCAGAAGTAATGCCAAGTTGCAATTGTTTTCTTTCCTGCATTTCTACAAGAAAAATTAAAAGTGGCAAATACAGAGGAAAATTATAAAAGTAGCTTTCCCTTGTGTAGTAGAAAATGTTAGACTATTCAAGCCCGGTCACAAACACTGCAGAGTCACAGAAACTCAGCTACCACCCCTTTTTCTTGCAGATATTCAGCAACTAGATCTTGTTAGCATCACATCAAGGTGGTCTTCATCCTCCCTCTTCAGCAAACAAGCTAAAAATGATATTCAGGTGCTTGTCTACATAGCAATGCCATTAGAGGAAACCCATTCCCTCATTTCTCTCTCACTCTGATGGATTTATGCCATTAATCCTGTCAGCTGAGTTGTTTTTAACCAGCAGGCATGGCAGCAGCAATAATAAAGGAATTTTTTTAGTCCAGGAAACCCCCAGTGTACTTGTGTTCTATGCAGCTATTCACCACTGCTGCGCTCTGCATATCAAGATATCTCTGGTTTTCAGTGTTTTCCATTTGGCAGTTTTACATTTTTCTTAACAAGCATTGTCTTCCATTACAACAGCTGACAGGAAGGAATCAATTAATTTTAAAGGCATCCACTTGCTTCCACATGGAATTATCATACTTGGAAATGTAATCCTGTCATTTGATATACCAGATAGCAAACTGTGTGTTTGGGAAGGTGATGTGTCCCACACTTAGGTATTTTTAAACCCTTCAGTGCTGCCCAAACTTGTCCAGTGAAATTTAAACTTCACTGCCTCATGTGATGGCAAAGAGCAATTTTGGTGCTGCTCACCTTGTGGGTTATGGGACAGAGGCTGTATTGACCATATCTGCACAGCCATTCAAAGGTTAACACACATTTTATAAATGTTAAAAAAAACCAAGGTAAATATTGACAAAAAATCAGCAGCAGAAGCCAACATGTCTGAACAGTGATGTTACAGGCAGCCTCCCTACCTACTACTATGTCTAAACACAAATAAATTACTGCTTTAAGAGACATTGTAAATCACAAACCTATTTAAAGACAAGCTCTCACCACTAGCCTCTCTGTCAGACAAGTGCATTCCCTGGACTTTTGCTTCCACAGGGAAGGGAAGAACTTCCTTGCTCTTCTGGCATATTCCTTCAGTTCCCCATGTAATACTTTTAGTTAAGATACTGACCAATTCTGGTACCTGCAGTTAATTCTCCTCTGTTTCACAGTTCCTTCAGGCACAGTTTGCATAGCTCTAGTCACTTGTACAAATATTTAAAACCAGCAAGACAAACCAAGCATAACAAATCCAGAAATAAAGCAACTCCCACAGAAGCCAATGTTTACCCAAAAGGGAGCATGAAACATCCCACACCTCCCTCCAGACAGCCTCCTCTGTCTCTCTGAGGTGGGACCTGGTGGTGCTGTGGGCAATAAGGACCAAAGAGCCAAAGTCCTGCAGTTTCTGCATTCCCACCTTGGATCCTTTGTGGTTGAGCTTTTCTATCCTATTCTGTGACCCTGGAAGGGCTGCAGCTCCTGCAGGTGCAGAATTAAAGAGATAGTGAAGGTGAATTTGTCAGTCTCATACACAGCAGACAGAGACACTGCCAACCTCACCATGGGGCTGCCATGGTCAGGAATCACCATCCCCCTCTGCTATCCCACGTTTTCAACCAAGCTGGGATATGGCTACCCTGGCAAAGTGTATGAAACAGTTCAACTGGGAAAAAAAAAAAAAAAAAAACAAAAAAAAAAAAAAAAAAAAAAAAAAAAAAAACAACAAACCTAATTAAATTTTGCCATCAAAGTAAAACACGCTGGTAAGAACACAGAAAATTCATGCTGGCTGCTACAATCACCTTCCAGCTGTAAGAAAACACCTCCTACAAAAAGTCAGGCAGCTGAAATACTGTTTGTTTTGCAATGAACTTTTATCCCTACAGCACAGCAAAGCATCCTTTTTTTTTTTTCCCCCTCTGCAACACAACCAGCTCTGCGAGATGTCAGACAGCTAGGAGAGCACTCCAGGCTGGAAACAAAAAGATACTATTGTCTTGGGACTGCCAGAGTCATTGTTCCTGCCTATACTCATCCCACCTCTTCTGTAAGGCTGACAAAACAGTTACAGAGAGCTCCTCCACTCACAGCTGCTTCACAAGCTGGGAATCAGAGCTGGGGCTGGAAGAAGGCAAGTGGCAGAAATGAAGCATAATACGCTCACTTGCTGCTGTAAAGAGCAGAATCAGGAGTCCCAAACAGATGTAAGAACCCAAACTATGTTTAGCCACATTTTTATACAGGCACAGGTAGCTCGTTCTGCAGCTGAAACTGGTTTGCCATTCACGTAGAAACATTTCCAGTCCTCCCCAGCACAGGGAGCTGAGATACCCAAAGGGCCACCAAACCTTTAACTCCCAGCCATGGGCACCTGACAGACCCCACTTTGCACTCCCTGTGAGCACAGGGAACAGTGGTGGCTCTCACGTGGCACCCAAATGTTTTCTGGGGCTCCAAAATAAAACATCCTGCAATTCAAGTTCTGTAGTTAATGTTTGCTATTTCTCTGCAGACCAATCAGGATGCTTGTACTGTCTACCTCTATGTTCTTTGATCCAAGTGCAAACTATATTTTCATAATTAAAAAATAGGTTGATGTATACAGTTATTTGTTTTAAAAGCTGACTTCTAATTTTAAAGAAAAAATATTTGTAAAAAAGGCTTTTACGCTTCACAACAGCTTCTGCCTCCCCCATTTGTTGGCACTTTTTAAAAATACTCTTTTAATAGGAAAGGACTGTTCAAGACCTCCAGCATCTATCATGTTGGGAGTTCAAGTTCAGGTCTTGAACTCTGAGATGAGTGTGTTGGATCAAAGGATGTTGGGGAAACTGCTGTCCCGTCTATGGAGGAGATTCAGCCAGGTCAAGAGAAGCATGAGGGTAAGGCTTCTCAAAAAGAAAAAAATAATCTTCACATCTTTATCTGTTGTACCCCCTTTCTTGTTTTCCAGCAGGGTGATGAGTTGACACAGCACCATAGATGAGTGAATGTGAAGAGACAGAGCAGTTCCCAGCTGGGTGATCTCCTGCAGCTAGGGTGGCTCCCAGCTGTGCTGGATTCCTGCTGTATTGATGGATTGTAGAAGGATTTGAGAATTATATCATCATCCAGAGCCTGTGAAAAACAAGATGAGAGTCAAACTGCCAGGCATGATAGGAATGTTAGCAAAGGTGTCTGTAAACTTCTGCTGACCCCTTACACCAGCCAGGTCCAGAGCACTTTTATTAATGCTAATGCTTTTCATATTAGTGCTCACATAAAGAAATCCTGCTGACTGCTGGGTCAGGGAGTTCACAAGATGTGTTGGCCACATCAGCAATACACTGATGATTGCTCCTGACACGACCCCTCAGCTAATGAAGGGCCATTTGTAGGGGAATTGCTTTTCACGCAGAAGAGCTCTGTGATGAAGGTGTGGAGCACATCTGGAGCAGGACAGGCTGCTGTTTGTGTGATGCACTAATGAAAGAGATCTCCACCCCACTGAGACACAGTGTGGCTGTGCCAGTGACATGCATCCCTGGGTTTCTTCTTCCCATTCCTGTCACTTAATTTCCCCATGCACAAAGCACTGCTCCCACTCCTTGTTGCTAAATGACCAACACCCCTCTATTTATGACTCCTCCCATCAAGTATTTCACCTGTAAAATTGGACTTTTTGAAGCCCAGGTCAAATATACAGTTCAGCATTTCTCATCCTGCACGTCTCTCCTTTGGGGCCCTGTCAGTTGGCTTTCCCAGGGATAAAAGGCTCAGGTGCCCCCCAGGACAGGGATGGCTGCAGCAGGAAGCACAAAGGGCTCACCAAGGAGCCCCAACCTGTCCTTTCATTGTGTTAGGCAACATTTCCACTTCCTTTGGTAGAAATCTATTCCTGTGCTTGCCTGGGCATGAATCTAGGACAGAAGAGCAGTCTGGAGAGGGCTTTAGGAGGTCACCCAGGCAGGGACTCTGGCACTCCTGACAGGTGTGTCTCTAACCTATTCTAAAACACTCCCCGAAGACCCCCAAGAAACTGGGCCTGAGAAGCCACCATTTGTGCCACTGTAAATCAAGATATCCTCTATTGCTGTGGCTTTGCAGGACCTCAGGAACATCCTTCACATCATGTAAATTATCCCGTTTTGTGATAGCCTGGAGGCTCTCTTCCCTAGCAGATAACTCCTTATCTGTTTACAAAAGACCTTCACAGACTTGCATGTTTAATTTATTAGTGAATAATGGCTTCATTACCTAATAGGAGGGGTTAAATGTATTATGGGGGATTGCAGAATTATGGGGAGTTTAATAATTTTCACACAGAGGAGAACAAGTTACCATAATAACTTATGAATATAGAGATATTACATGATCCTGGGGAGGAAGGGATTGCATGCAAACCTACAGAATCAAGCAAGCAGAAAATCTAGAGATCATAAGCAAGGAACAGTCATGCTGAGAAATTTCCCTTCACCACCTTGAAAAGAACCTGCTGGGAGAAAAGAATTCCACGTTATGCAAAATGTCAAGGTGTCAGATACTCCTTTTCATCCCTCAGAGCAGGGTGAGGCTGTGTCTACCTCAGCAAGCCTTTTCTGTTGGATCAGTTGTTCTTTGCACAAATCTAGTATCATATCAAGCAAAGAACAGCAGTAACCCGGGCTGAGGATTTCCACCCCATGAGAAACCTGCAAAAGCTTGTGTTCTTCTTTGGAGCTGTTTTCCTCTGTGGTCCAGGAGGAATATGCAATAAAAAAGCTCTTTTTAAAATTAAAAAAAAACCCTTTTCCACAGAAGGTTTTAACTTTCATGAGCCATTGCTCTCCAGCACAAATACATTTAGTCAACATTCCCAGCTGCATCATTAGCTTCCCACTCAGGTGGGAGGGAGGGGGAATGAGGCAAGGGTTCACAGCTGTATTACTGCTGCTGGTAGGGTTGCCATGGAAAACACAGCTCCAAAAAGCAGCAGAGGACAAAGAATGTGAGGTCAGCCTGCAACCTCAGAACATCTCCCTGCTCTCTCTCACTTTTTCTTCACAGCCCAAGTGGCAAAACTTCCTCCTGCAAACATCTACAGCTCAGCCACCAGCAGGGCTGGAGCCAGCCAGGAGGACAGGGACCATTGCTCTTCAGGCAAACCAGCTGCAGCTGACAAAATAGTGCAAAAGTTTTTAACAAGAGCTGAGCTGCTGCCTCAGCCTAGGGCTGGCACATTAAAAGCAGGAGGCCATGTGTCCAAAAGCTTATCTGTTTTATTCAGCTGTATCAACTGGCCTAAAATGACATTTCTCTTCTTACAGCTCCCTCCATGGAAATGGGAGTCATTTATCAAGAAGGAATTTTCCCTCAGCTGCCTTGACCTTTTCTGTTTGATGCTTTTTCACTGTGATTTTTACACATTTAGGGGATAGTCACACAGACTAATTTTAAATTAATCATAGGCTTATATGCCCTATATTATCGTGGGACCACAAATGCAGAGACATCTTGGAGCCCTCCAATATCTTACCTACAGCATTAATTTCTCCTGTACATACATTAAATATGGAGTTAAGTGGATTATAATTATTTCAGTATTGTTAGAGCACACATCATTATGTATACTTAAAGCAAGTTCACGAAACTTAAAATTATACATATTTTTTAGGAGTCCTAATAGCACCATTTGATGTGGTAATTATTGATCTTGGCTTCCTGTAGGAAGAGCACTCAAACAACCAGCTAATTTCACACGTAAAACAGCTGTCACATGGTAATGGCATTAAAAGTCACTGAGCTGATCTACATTCAAAGCCATGCCATAGAGGTGAAAGGCCCTGTAGCCAATTATTGCTCCTCTGAGCCAGACAGTCCCCAAACACAAACAACATGTGCAGATCCATCCCTCCTGGTCTTTAATTAGAGCCTGCCTACCCTCTGTAGCAGCAGCAGAAGTGAGAAGGGCACATGTTAGGCAGTGGGGAGATAATCACAAAGAGATCCCAATGTGCTCTGTCTGGCATGTCCTGCAGGTTGTACACAGGAGCTAAACCAGCAGCAAGAGACAATGGTTGTAGTGTCCACACTGCAAAACAACTGATTTTCATGGAGCTGATAAATAAATGGCATTCTGTGCAGAACATCACAAGTCTCTTTTTTTCACTTCAATGACTGTGTCAGTGACAGATTAATGATTGGTTTTTCTGGTATTTGTGGGTGCATAAGGAATACAGGTTTGCACCCATTGCTTACAAAGAAATAACTTTAAAAATATCACTGCCACAATCTGGTACAGCTTGAGTGAATCTGGTGAATCTACCAAATTTGCAGTGACTATGAAATTGGGCAAAAGCTAATAAGAAAAGTTCCAAAGAAAGATGCCAGAACAGCCAAACTATCTTAGAGACTTTATAGCCAAAAAATCTCACCTGGCTGTTGTTGCAGGTTCTGACATGGAGGACTCCCATGGCCATATTTATCCTTACACCCTGCAGGTTTCACTAGCTCTGATTCCAGCCTTTCTGCTAGAGTGGTCCAAGTTTTCTTCTGGTTCCAGGAAGAAACAAGATTTTCTGAAGTTTCCCTGATGCCTCAGGTTTATCCCATGTAATTTGTGGATTGTCTTCTGCTTCAGTGTGTGGATCTGGGCTTCACATGAGGGGATGGTGAGCTCTGCACAGAGCAGGGAGACAAAACAATTCCTGCTCTAGCTGGGCACCAAGGACAAATGATCCAAATTTCAGACCCAAGAGCATAAAAAAGGCAGACTAAAGAGAGAAAAACAAGGATGGAACTTCATGCAATTGGACAATGACCTGCAATATGCAAATGGAGCAGAACTTACAGAAATGAGAGACCCCGTGACCAGTTGTGCATTTTGTGGCCATTTTGAGTTGTACTGCCCAAGGTGGATCTATTGAGGCCTCCTAATAAATCTCTACTTTATTCTTTCACTCCATCTAGTCTCTGTTCTAGGTCAGCCTTCACAAGGCATCACCCCAAAGAACCCACTCTGCCACTGAGGGGAGGGAGGATTATCCTTCTGCCAGGTGAATCCCCAGCATCCCAGCTGCTCCCTACTCACAACACTCCCCATCTGGCAGGACCAGGTTTCTGGCATGGAACTGACACAGCCTGCTAAAAAGAGTGACCAAGAGATGGCCACCATCACAGTTCACTGACCCATAGCAGGTGTGGCAGCAGCATGCACAGGGACTGATCCCCTGAGGATCTACTCCCCAATCCCAGAAAGCAGCTCGAGAATGGAAACAACCCCCTGCAATCAGCAGACAAGGATCTCAACACCAAACCAACACACTTGAGTCAAACATAGTCGTTCTCAGAGAAATCTCTGCCCTCCTTTACAGTGCACTGACTTCACCCCTTACTCAGAAACAGGTTAAATATTTCATTTCTGAATTTCAAGGGCAGCAAATTAAAACATCAAAAAAGAAGGTATTGTAGAATAAATAAACATAGCTGCACCCATAAAATGCAAGCAATTGCTTATTTTTATACAATGCAAGTCAGAATCCATGCATGGGTTTTTTCTGTTTTCACTGATCTGCATGAACCTTAGTATGGATTTTAAAAATAAATGGCAGCTTAAGAGTTTCCTAAACAATGCTGTGAATTTCACAGTCAATGAGTCAAGAATGACCAACACTTAAGGAATAAGCAGCAGGAGCAGGCTTCTCTCTTTTCCCCCAGAAACAAATGGAGAAGATCTCAGAGCAGGGAGAAGCTAACGGAGTGCAGGGAGTGGGAAGGCAGGGTCTGACACCGTGCCCTCAGAGCTGTGCCTCAGACTGATGAATTATCTCTGCTTGGTTAAATCTCTGGCATTGCTAATCAGACAAGAAGCATAAAATGGAAAGTTCATTAGCAAGATCATAAAGGAGTCAGACTGACAAAGATCATTTGACTTGGAGATAGGAAGGTCAGTTACAGGAATCGGAAAATCACTTTATTTAAGGAAAACAGGTTTGACCAGAAGCAACTCAGAGTCCAGAAAAGACCTGCACTGGGATTCTGTGTAATGATCTGCTTTATTTCTGGAACATAAACAAGGAAACATTTCCTTTGACAGTGGATAATCTAGACTTTCTTTAATCAACATCATGCTGGCCCGGGAAGGCTCACAGTATCAGCTTTCTCCCAGGACTGATTCACTTACCTCCACCCAGACCCAAACATCCCACAGCCCCTCTGCAGGAAACACTTCCAGCACAAGTCACAAGACGGTCTCAAAAGTAGAATTTGCTAATTGTTTTTAATTATATGTCAAGGGTTTACAATATGGATCACTGCCCACTTGGGATTTAAAGGAGATTGCTAAAGTAATTTTGAGATTTCAGGATCATTCAGAAGCTCTGTTCCCAGAGGTTACTAAATGCTCTTCTTATTACAACTACAGCCATGCTGCACTGGGGGTTGGATTTTGTTTCTTCGGGGGTAGAAGGAAGAGGAGGTGAAATTGTGGTGGTTTTTCTTATAATTAGGAGGGAAAAAAAACAGAATGTGTATATTCTCCATATTTAGCCTGGTTTTCTAAAGAAATATGGAATAATAAATAAATATTAAATTTAAAAAATTAAATAATAAATAAAAGGATCCTTTTCACTTTTGAGGTCACTACCTTATTTCAATCACATTTGAGAGACCAAAAAATGGGAAAAGGACTCGTACATATCTCATGGACATGAATTAGGTAAAAAGCAGGCAAGAAATTTTTACAGCCCCTGGAGATAATACTACAATCTGAACTCAGTTAGGAAGACTGCAAAACCAGGAAATTTCCATTGGTGTCTTTGTAAGCCTTGAATAAACCCCACAAGAGACACAGAACTGCAGGAAATTCAGTCACAGCCTTGACACATGCAAAAAAAATTTCTTCTAGTCCAACACCTCTACCTGAAGATGCTCCATCAGCCAGAGCAGCCAACTTCCAGCAAGCATTTTCCTTTCCAAAGAAATAGGCCAGCCAGAGTGGGCAGAGGCAATTAAGGTATAAAAAATTAACAGGTTTGTCATTGTTTCTATACAAGTCAGCAGTCAAGAGAAAGCCACTAGTCAAGGTTTTCCTGCCTCAGACCTGAATCTTGCCAGTGCACTCTCCCTGTAGGACTGAACTGTGTCCAGTTCCTTTTTTTTTCCCCTTGAAAAACCAGCACTTTCCCTACCCTACCAGCAAGTGTTACAGTGCACGTCAGGAAGGAAGCATTAAATAAATGTGGATGGTTTCTAAGCACCCTGCTTCATGCAGGATTAACTTGCTCAGGATACATTTTGGAGAATGGTCCTTTATGTTTATCGATGTCAAATCTAAATTGCAGTGGGAGAAGGATCCTGACCACAAAAGAGCTCGACAGTTTTACAGCTAGGACACATAACACAATAACCATTTAGCCAGATTAAAGCATACTGAGAGCTGCATCAAATATTGTTTAGAGCACATAAAAACTGCTTTAATATTTAAATGTATCCCATGGCTGGGCTCTTTAGATTTGCTAGATTCACTGGGGCTGCACAGCTATTAGCTTCTACATTTCATCTTCAATTCCTCTTCACAGTAGGAGAA
Source organism: Passer montanus (assembly GCF_014805655.1). NCBI lineage: Eukaryota > Metazoa > Chordata > Aves > Passeriformes > Passeridae > Passer > Passer montanus. The sequence continues at coordinate 13,936,910 of NW_024366703.1, forward strand.
ACATAAAAATGAGGGTCACTGCTTGGTCATTTCATTACCCCTGGCAGAGAAATGTGCTTTGCACAAATGAGGAAATATTTCAGATGTAGATTGTTGTAATGTTGGTGTGACAAAATAAAACTGGAGTTAAAAAATAATAACGATATTATAATGGTTATTTTGTAGAATAACATTAAAATAATATGCAGTGCAGCAGTGGTTCCCCTATCAAAGAGCCTGGTGTATGTCATTGTCATCATTTAAAAGGTCCATTAGCAAGAGCCTGGAAATGTATGGCTCAAGGTCACAACCAAACTAAATGAGACTGAGCAGTAATTCAAAAACATTAAACTGTTTATGGTTAGAAATCTAATAAATAAATCCTCAGTACATACACGCACACACACAAATCTTAGCAGCAAACTCATCCACAACTCTTCCTTTATTTCTGTGAAAACAGAAACTCAGTGAAGGAAATTTATAATCTGCTTAAAGCCAGAAATGGATTAGATAAAATATCACTTGGGGAGATGTGTGACTTCATGCCACAGCCATGGATTAGGCTGCACAATCTGTTTAGCCATGGGTGCCCCTGTGACCCAACACAAACAGTGCCTTTGCCCAAAGCCAGCAGCCACAGCAGGCAAAAAATGGGCAAGAGCCAGGCAGGGACACGGGCTGAGCAGGCACAGAGCCCTCACTGCACCTCTGCCTGGGGACAGCTCCTGTGGCCACAGGGAGAGGATCACCACAGCCTCCAGGAGGAGGTTCAGTGCAGAAGAAGCAGGAACACAATGCTATTTCCTAATCACAAACTGGGAGGGAAAAAACAGTTATCTTACTATATATTAGTATACAATATTACTATACAATTATATAATTTAAAGCATGACATTTAATCAATATTCTAAATATCTGAATAAAAGAAACTTGATTTTCAGTCGTATTCTTCTTCCCAAAATAATTAGTGTGAGTTGTGATCCTCTGCTTTACCAAATATAAATTTAGATGAGAACGCAACATCCAAGAGAATCACTCCTGGCACTGAAGGAGAAATTTTGTTGGAATGAAAGACCCAGCATTCCTTACTGCAAGGTTATTCCTCTACAGCTCTCTGGACTGGCCCTAAGCTCACCCTCAGATCCTCACACTGCTCATGTCACTAGTCCTGGAGGATCAGGGCATATATCTTATGATGATCCTACCAAGAATTCCTGTGTGTAAGAATCACTGAAGCTGGGCATGTTCAGTGCAATCAAAGTCACAAAAATGTGGGAAAAGTAATTTAGGTGGTTTTGAGGAGAAATGTTTTAGTATATTTAGACACATATGCCAAAAGGTTCCCTTTTGAGCAATGAATTTTAGAATAGCCTCCAATGCAGAATATTAGGATCTAAAGACTGAAACGCAACTGAATATTAACAAACACAGGAATTTTTTTCCAGTCTTATTGTTTCTGCCTGAAAACCATTCTCTTAAACCTCCTGGTTTAGTATCACTTACTTTCATAAGCCTTATAAAAATACCACAAATGGAAACAAGATTCCCTAACACAGAATCACAGAAGTGTGATGGAAACACATGATGAAACACAAATGCAGTCCATCAGAGAAACTGATTCTTGGGGGAAAGAAATGCAGGCAGTGTACTCTGCTGCCATTCCTGTAAATGGAATTCAGCTTCCAGGTAACTTACAAGTCGTGCTGATAGAATGTTTTATAGATGTCACAGCGATCTTGTATTTCATTTCCTAGCTGAGTGTGGGTGCAAGGGAAAGGCTTTTGCAGGCACCAGTGCTAACACTTCACATCTGGCTGTGCTCAGCAGCTGTTTGAAGGCTGTCAGTGCCTGGAGAACAGTGGCACACCTCTCTGCAACTTTAAGCCATGGCAGGAGCTGGATGCACATCCAACAAATGATAAATTGCATATGAGGAAAAATATTATTCTGTTAGCAATTAAGTCACAGCCCTGCAATGAGTAAATTGCAAAGCAATGCAGCTTTGTCTAATGACTGTCAGTTGAGCAAAAAGAGCTCAGGGATATGTAACACATGCAAAAATAAAAGCCCATACATCTTGATTTAGATACACTGAAAGCATTTCCTCTGATATGGCTTTGGAGTTTTCCACCAGAACCTTTCATCCAGGCAGCCCCCAGCTCCTATGCACACAGTAGCACAGCTCCTACACACAAACCCCCTCTGCCTGCTGGCTCACTCATCAGGGCTCACATCTTCCCTGCAAACAGGATATGATTCAAAAGTGACATAATGCACATTCATCCCAATCTCCCAATAATCCCCTTTCACCACTTGTGAAAATGCTTGGTCAATAAAAGGTAATGACATTACTGCAGTAAAGTCATTTCCAAGTTAAGTGCCTGGCTCTCTCTCTCTGGGACCCCAGCAACAGTCAGGCTCCAATCCAGCAAGCAAACAAAGGCTTCAATTTTGCAAATGATCTCATTTACTAGGGGTCAGTCCAGATCCCATTTAAATCAATGTGAGCCTCCTGTCTGTAAAGGTACTTGGGACCAGACACCACAAATGCAGGGCCCCTCCTTTCCCTCACACTCCCTAAACCCTTCCTGTGCAGGATTTGTCAGGTACCGCACGGTGCCAACCCCTCTGTGTGTCAGAGCCACCAGGCAATCAGGACGTGCTGTGGCAGCCCCCAAGGCTGCTCTCTGAGCCAGCTGCACCCTGGGGAAGTGGACTCTCCACCTGGTGATGCCCAGCTGCTCCAGCCCCAAATTTAGGCACCATGGAGACACATCTGGCACCAACAGAGGTACCTGCAAGGCGGGAGCTGGTGTGCCCCAGATTCAGCTCCAGTTTCACTCATGGCTGAATTCCTTCTTCCCCCCATTCACCAAGGCAAAGCTCCACATCATGGGGCAGGGAAGGGACGAGTGACAGAGCCCAGGGCCACAAGGCAGCCCATCCTAACAGCCCAACAGAGCAGGCAGAGCCAGCAGCTGCAGCTCTGGACACACAAACCTGGCAGCCAGCCCCAGGGCACAGCAGTGAGGGCACATCTCACCTGGGATGTGCACATCTCAGCAGGGTGACCCCTGCTCCCGTGGCTGTCACCATCTTTTCCAGAGCCTGCTGCATCTCCAGTTAGGAAAAGTATCCAGCAGCTAAATAGAAAGCTTTTAAAGGAAAAGATTTCCAGGCTTGGATCTGACAGGATTTCCTAGAGCAGTAAAGTGCTACTATTTATGAGATGGTCAAAATGCTGCCTTCAAAAACACCAAGTGTCCTTTCCATTTCTTGCAAAAACCTCTGTTGTGAAGATTGGAATTGCTGTTGAATTCTCTCCCTTGTAAAGAAAGAAATAATCCTGAAAATGAATAACCAACAGCAGAGCTGGGGAGGAGTAAAAGGACTCCCCCAAGAAGTGAGAGGAGCAGCAGAAGATGGTGGCAGGAGAAGGAAATCAGGTTGGTCCAAAGTAGTTGGCACTGGGAATGGGAGAGGAGTCCATAGCCTCTCCCACAAACCCACCAAAGCTCTTACAAGCAACCACCCAGAAACTTCTAACTAACAGCAGCCTGGCATTGTCCCAGCCTTTATATCCATCCACCCAAATCCACACGCCTCCAGCACCCCCAGAAAGCCATCTGACAGGAAAGAAAGGTCCCTGGAGGCTCCCATGCACGCTCTCTGTACCTCTGCAGGCCCCAGCAGAAACCAACCTTCCCTGCTGGACTTGCACTGTGCCACCTCAGGCTGCTCGTGCTTACCAAGACAGAGCACAAGCCCCACAGCACAAGAGCAAGCCCAGGGCTCCACTTTGCCAGCCACAAACATTTCATGGGTATTTCAGGTGTTTCTAGTCCTTTCTGGTCTGTAGGAGGTGTTAGATCATTTCTGTCAGCACACACCCTCGCTTCCAGGCAGGGTTTTGGGGAGGAAATTAATTTATTCTTTGTTTGTTCTTCTCTCTTCAATCCTAACTGCCATCATGGAAATCTGAGGGGCTCCCATGGACACCAGACAGTCCTTTTCCCATTTTTATCAGTCCCACACACCAAGCTGTCCCCACAACCTCAGCCCAGGGACCCACCAAACAGGGAGCACCACAGAACTTTCCACTTAAACCATTCATGAAGAGCCCCTAGAGCAGAGCTTCGGGCTGGAACAGAGACAATTCCTAAAACCTCAGAGCAGAGAGGCAGTGACTTAATGACAGTTCAGCCCATGCATCCAGAATAGCAACTCATTTGTTGTCTGAAGCTGGAATCCACTCTGTGTGATGACAGATAGCTTAGGAGAAGCAGATCCTGCCTGCCAAGAGAACTTCAAAAAGGACAAGGGGAAAGCAAAAATCTGGCTAGAAACCAAATGCTTTGCTAAACCTAGATAACACACTGTTTACCAACAGCAAACTAGATTAGGGGAGGGAAAAAAAGGATTTATGCAAATGTTCTTAATTTAATAATTATGATCAGATATGGCTTTGTTTCTTCCATGTAATTTGTGTAATACAAATAAAGTACAAGGGCTCTCTTCCCCTATAGGAAATGAGAATTATTAAACATTGCACCAAAAAGCAAAGGAATGTGTTTATTGACATGAAAAATGATCCTGCGGATACAAAAGCTTTTGTATGTTAATTGCTAAATGTCAGTGCAATTTAGAAAGTGGTTGCAGAAGGAAAAAATTCCTTTCCAAAACAGAAGTGGCTTTTCCTCATCCACCATCCTGATTCAAGGCTGCATCTTGAAAGTATTTATGGCTGTGTTTTGATCAGTGACATTGGGTTAGTACCCAAAAACATCCTCACTTCATATTGATGTGGTTACTTGCTAGGAGGCATAAAGGAAGTGAAGGATTTCCTCCCAGTTTTATTACTGAATGCTCAAAATGTTTCCTGGGGTAAACAGCACTAAAGCCATCTGTTTTTGGGTTTTTTTCTTTCTTTTTCTTTTTGGAAACAAAAGGAGAACAACAGTAGCAACCAGGGAATGGAAAAATCCAGGTCTGGAGCAGTGCTGTGAAAAAGGCTTTGCTCTGGAAGAGGGAAGGGGAACAGCCACAGGTGTCCTGGGCTGATAGATACACTCAGCAGCACTGAGAGTCTCTGCATGTGGTGTCCTGCTCCACAAAGGAGAATAAAAAATATGTGAAAATGTGTGATTCAGCTGCCAGATAGTTAGAGATGCTTCAGTAAATGAAACTTTGGACTGGAAAATGAAGGAGCTTCTTCACATCTTTAATTACAGCCTGTTGATTTACTGCTCCGGGTGGGGAAACAAACCCAACAAACCCAAACCTTTGCAGTCCTGATGGAGAAAGACAGACAAAGAAAACTTACCATGCATTCATGAGCGTATTTGCAGAAGGAAATTATTACACTCCATCCAAAACCTGTTTGTGAGCCATGCAAACCCTCAGAGGAGCAGAGCAGCCACCAGCAGAACCAGTAGCTGCACTGAGTCAAAAAACAGGACACGTTTCACCATGAAAAAACAACAGAAGCTGCAGAACACCCCATGGGGCTCCCCTTCATCCAGCACCTCCTGGAGAACCTCTGGCTGTAAAACCTCAGCACAGAGGGAAGGTTGGTGTGTCATGGGATTCCTGCCAAGCCATCCCTTCCATGTGCAAAACCTTTCTCTGCCAAACCAGAGCCAGCCATGGTCATGGAGAACTCTCCTTTCCCAAGTCGCTCCTCAAAAGGTGCTATTTCCACAGCTCTGCAAAAGTGGTCTGTTAAATTAACATTTCTTATCTCAAAATTTACATACAAATACCTACTGTATAAACCTGCTATCAAACTTTAAAACTTCTCTATAAATTCATGTCCCACAGTGGTCCTCACAGCCATGGACAATCCATGGCTTTCCCTGGAGGAAATCATACAGTTAAATGACTTGTCTGGTAAGCTGGGTTTATCCATAAAAATGTATTTATTCCAATTACAGAGCAAGGGACAAGGAATGCAGGTGATGCCAACATCCCTGCAAGTCTGTTACTGTTAGGCTGGATGTGATATACACACACGTGATTAGGGTTTAAGAAGGAAAAGTTTTTATTTTGTGTGCTCTCTAGGTTATACACTCTTAACAAAGCATGATTTTAAGTTACTAACTACATCATAATAACTTATATTTATTGGTGTAAAGTAATTAGCACCAATATAATTGGTAACAGTTTTACATAAATTTAATAAGGCATGTGTACACTTTACGTATGCATGTAGTCTAGCTTACAAAAATTTCCATGTACCTTTTTTAATTTGCTCTTATGTTGACAGCTTTGTCTTCTTCTTTGCTATGGATATACTCAAAAATCACCAAGTGTTATTTGTTATACTAACTCAGTTTTGCTTGCAGACTAGCTGTCAAGCCCCTCCACACTTCCCCCTTTGTGTGAGTGATAAATACAGCTGATAAGGATTTTTGTGGGTAATTAATTTTTCACGAGTTTGAGTAGTTTCCTCCATACTAGTCAATATGGGAGGAACAAGGTGCCTCTGGAAGCACCTCTGCAGCTGCAGTCACTCAGCTCAGCACTTGTGCTCCCCTGGCACTGCTGGGGCTGCCCTTGTGCTCCTCCATTGGTGGTGGTGGGTCAGGCAGAAGGACCACAGACAACCCTTGGATCTCTACTGTCTTCCAAGAAACTGCCAAAATTAGATGAAGAAAATTGCCACCAAACCATCTAAAGGCTGGGGAGGAGGAACTGCTCCCAGTGAGAAATTTGATGGGCAGGATTTATTGAGCTTATCAAAGAGAAGACCAAGGGTGACTTGATTACAGGGCATTAAGTACCTCCATGGAGAGAAAATACCAGCCATAAAGGGCTCTTTAATCCAGCAGGGAAAGGCTTAACAAGAACCCATGGCTGGAAGCTAAAGCCAGACAACCTCAAACAGAAAATACAGCACAGATTTTTAACCGCAAGAGCGAGCTGGCAAAGGATGCAGTGGATTCCTCAGTCCATCCTGAAGAATGCTGCACAGCATTTTTGCTGTGAATGGCCCATTCCCAGCAAGGGCCAGGCCCGCAGGGAGCACTGCTGAGCTCCTTCCCCTGCACCCAGCAGAGCTGGAGGCACGGGAGATGCTGGAAAGGGACAGGGACTGGAGCTCCCACAGTGAGCACTGTGAAGGGGCACCTGGCTCTGCACCATGGCCGGGTCACAGATGTGCAGCAAGGGACAGTCAGTACTACAGAAGAGGAAAAGATTCGTTGCAGCTGCTTAACAGATAAATTTGAAGTCAGCCTTCATCAAAAAGAATTCAAATTTACTGTTACAGATTCTGGCTTTCTACCTACAGAGCAAGATTGAAGGAATATTCAAAGATTAAAAGACAAATTACAAAGAGACTGCTTTGTGAAGCATTTGGTATCCTAGTCATGTTTGGGATTCTTCCTCCTGCCTGACTAATTATTTCTATTTCCTGTTTTCTTTGAAATGGCTACTATGTTCTGCATTGCTGGAATCTGAAATATTGTTTCATGGAACATGATTGTATTTGTGCATACCACAAACTCCAGAGATGCCAAATTCCTTTTTGTGCTACTGCTCCAGCTCTTAAAAAAAATATTTCCCATCTCCAAGAAATATCAACAGCTCTCCCCCAAGAAAAGCATGAAAACTTCAAACCCATATAAAAGCGTTTAACCACTAAAACAAAAAAAAAACAGTGATGAAAAATTATATTTCTCTATTTGCACTCACTGCCTGCCTTATTCTGCACTCAGACAACTTGGTGAAAAAAAAACTTTGGTGGCCATTCATTTCATGAATTCATTTTATTTCAAAACATGATGATTTCCTTCAGATGAAAGAAAAGTCTTGGAATTAAAGCAGAAAACAGGAAATTGTGGATTTTTGCTAACAGTACCACTGATTAAGAGTTGGGCCCACTATCACATAGATGATTCTCTTTTGCTGAAAAAACATCAAAAAAGTTATAATATTCAGTTCCAGGAAATTCAGCTTTTTGTGCTTTCACATCTGCAAAGGGATGCAGGGTCAGCTGATGGGAAGCCAGATGTATTTCAACTCTTAGTTATATTCTCTTGAACAGTAACTTCAGGGGATTTTTTGTTTGTCTAAAAATCTTTGATTCTGCAAGTAAACTCCCACTGAAATTCCACTTTTTCGGTACTTTCCTGTCCCCAGCCAGTGTCAGGGCAGCCTGCACACGTGTTGTACAGTCTTTGTCCCCTCCTCATATCCAGGAAGGTTCTCTGCTGTCCTGCTTCTGTGTCCTTCTCCCCACACACCACTCCTATTCTCATCATTAATGGTTGATAAATAGCTAATGAGTGGCTTGGACATTAGGGCCTCCCTTTCCATCTGGGCTACATGCTATTTTACAGGCCCTGCTAAATCTTTATTAGATTTGGGTGCACATTATTGATTTAGGTAGATGAGGTCGTTGTAACCTCATCTCAAAGAGAAAGGAAGCAGGAGAAGCCAAATGTAATTCAGCTGTTATTTTCTGTAGCACTGCAAATCAATAGCAGGGGAAAAGTCAAAACAAAACCAAAAAGTGTCCATTAAAAAAAAAGTCATAACTGGACCTTAAACCAAATGCAATGGTCTTAGAGGCACTTGGAAGCAAAGAACTGAGATGGGCTGTAAAAGTTAAGAGCTTTTCCCATTTTAGCACTACAGGATAGGTGGTAGGTTCTAGTGAAGAGACAACGTTAATAAAATACCAGGCTGTTCCTAGGGCAAAGTGACATCTATTTATAGAATAAGAACACTTTACCTAAGGCTCAGTGATGGCTTAATAAAAGGGCATCTTTTGGTTAAGTTATTTTTACTCCTGTTAAATGGCCATATCAGCACCTGCAGCTCCAATAAAAGAAGAGCTCAGGCTTTATGCAAAGCACTTTTGAGCATCCTGTCAGAGGTAACTTAAGCACAGAAATCCTCCAGAAAGTCTGGCATTCAGGGCTGGTCCCTCTGAAAGATTTCAACCACACAGCCATCACTTATAATCCTATGGATGTGAGCATCAAGAGTGTACATGGGTTCAAAAGACCTTGCATAAATCCATGAAAAAGGAGCCTGGAGGTACTTTAGGAAAGAAATCCTTGCATAGATGTGTGCAAGAGTTGTGTATCCATCCTTCCCTAAGGCCATTCCATGCAGAGGGCAAGGGGAGCCACGGGGGAGGACAGCACTGGCACAGCTGCTGTGGTCTCTGGTGGCTCTGTGCCTCTTGCTCTTTCCCAGCCGTGGTGCCAGGCCAGGCTGTCCTGCCCAGCTCCACCAGCAGCTCACAGCTGTCAGTCCAAAGCAGAGGTGACCCCAGGCTGAGCACCAGCCCCTGAGACAGAGGTGCCAACTCCAGCTCAGCACCCCCTTAGCTCTCCCCACCTGGCCCCCATGAGAGAGGGCCTCTCTCTTCATTCTCTGCTTTGGAGAATGCAGCCCAGGGTGGCAAATTCCATCAGGCAGCAGAGCACTTAGCCAAACTCACAAAGGACTTGTGTATTGTATGCCTAATCCAGGGGCATTTTGGGATTCCCATCCTAAAGCCACAAACCAAATCACACAAAAGCCATTTTCACCTGGACTCGGGGGTGTTGTTCCCTCCTAATGCACCGTGACAGGCTGCCTGGCTGCTTCCAAATCACAGCTCTTTGATCTCCTCATTCTAAAGGAATATGAGATTCAGGACTGCTGCTTGTATCCAGGAGCTGTCAAGTTCCACTAATCTGCCTCCCTTTCACATGACAGCCAGCTGGTGTTTACCTCTGCAGCCACATTCTGGTGCGGAATTCCAAAGCCAGGGAGCATGGAGGGACCTCGGGTCACCTGCACACCGTCAGCTCCTGCAGGGCTTTGTCCAGTTTATGGCCAGGTCTGTGCAAACCCCTCTGTCCTATTTAGCAGGTGGATTTGGTTACCTGGAAGGATTCCAGGCTGGCAGCACAGCTCTCTCCCTGCATGGAGCCCTGGCAACTCAGCAGTGCAAAATCCAAACTCTTTATTCACCCATGTGTTTCACCTGATGTGAGCAATGCTGCTTGAGTGCTCATTTTCAGCAGCAGTAAATGCTCAGCTCACCAGTGTGTGATAACAGTCACAAAGGAATCTCTCTCTCTGTTTTGTGGTAACAGAAACCATGACAGAGCACAATATATTCCATTTTACTGCACCTGTGACCAGCTCCCAACCAGGCACTGCAACCTCACTGCCCACCAAGCACAGCTACATCTCCAACCCTTTGCTTTAACCCAGACAGAGAGCCAGCACTCCGCGAAGCTATGTGATTTCTGGAGAAAATCTTGGAGAATTTTCAAGTTGTCCACACCTCCAGGCACTTCTGCAACTGATGCTGAGTGCACCAGCCTGGGCTGTTTTGAAGCTCACACCATAGGATCCCTGCTATGCTGCAGCCTGCAGCTGAGCACTAAATGCAATCCTTTCCAGCAGTGAGGTCTGGGACACTCAGAAGAAAATGTGACCATATCTGTCCAAAATATAATTGAGAAACTACTGCCACAGGGACAGCACATGGTAGCCTTCATTTACCATTTCATGGTTTCACAATTACACTGAAAAGGTCAAAACCTGCCTTCACCAAACTGGTTTGAGTGAAAAGTTGTGTATTTCTATCTGGTGTCAGGGTTCCTGTCTCCAGCTCTTTCCAGATGTGCAGTAAGAGCACAGTTCCTCATTTTCCTCATCTTCCAAAGACCAGAAACATTCTTGGATCAAAGCCGCAACAAATTAGAGGAGCCACCATCACACACCTGCATGTGCAAGCCACCCATGCAGTGAGTGTGTGTGAGTTTTATGTGGCCATGTGGATGCTCATTTTCTAGACAAGAAGACAAGGAGAATCTATAAAGTGAAAGGTTTTTTGTTTGACGCTGTAAGGGTCTTCATGCACTCTCCACTCCCTCACTCCAACTTAAAACCAATTCTCTCTTGTTGGACTTTGCTGCTGCTACAGCCAGAAAAAAATCCTTTTTGCCTCATTAGCCAGAGCAGTGGCTAGTTTTAAAGCTTTGCTAACACTTCCTTCCTTCTCCCCATCCATAATGCTCCATCAGACATCATCGTGGTTCAGTGAGAAAATAATGAAGAAAAATGTACATTGGACAGTTTGCTGAGACTGCCTGCTCTGCTGGTCTCAATTCTGCTTTTTGTTAATTCCTGAAGCACTTCTGCCAGGCAATACCTACTCTGCAGCAGGAAGCAGCAGTCCTGGAATCCCAGAATCCCAGGTCTGTTTCCACACAGCAGCAGAGGGAGATGCTGCAGTGGACCTGGCAGTTCTGCTCCTTGGATTCCCACTGGCCACGTCTCTGCTCTCTATGGATACACCTGAACATGTGCATGGAGCTCAGAGCTCCTCAGACACTTACCAGCATCTGTGCCAAGGAGACACAAGCTGTGAAAAGAGCCAAAACATCCCACAAGCTTGGGAAGAAATACACCATGTAGTTAACCATCAGTGTACACAGCTTATTCCCTCCCCACCACCATCCACACAAAGAAATCCTTGAGCCAACACTGACAAAACAGCAGTGACATTTCAAAGTAGCCACACTCAGATTAACCAGCACTTTTGTTGGCTGCAAAAGAGTCAACACAAGCTGATCTTACAGCCCCAGACACACCAGGCTCCTGCTGCCATTTATGTGGCCACAAACAGAGATCAGAGTCTTAAGTTCTCATCCTTCACCACTCAGTGCTGGGCTGGCTCCCTGCTTGGCCCAGACCCAAAACCAACATTTTCTGCAGCAAACACAGAACTTGTGGCCACCTGGGCCGTGGTGCTCCACTGGCTCTCACTCAGAGCAGTGTCCCCTATGGTTATAAACTGGGTGAATAAGAGGGAACATGACAAAACAAACACCAGCGGGTCATCCTTAATTCAGAAATTGTGCTCTGTATTCCCAACCACCATCATCAGACACCTTGTCCTTCAATGTATAGACACTTTTCAACCTGCAGACCAAGAACCCCGGGGAATCCTGAGATAATTCTACAAAGGGTAATTAAGAAAAGCAAGTCTGTTGTTAATGGCCTTAAATTAGCTCTATGGGGATCCACGTACTCACTGAAATGTTTTTTTAGTAAGAGAAAAAGAAGGTTTACATGGACAATCACTGCGCAAAGAGTTCATTCTCCAAAGTGGCAGCAGTCAGAGACACCTTCTTGTCCCCTCTCCTGCCCACATCACATCCCTCCACTGTCTGTCCCCGTGCATTGCTGAGCAGCTCTGTCTGTGGTGACCTCCTGCTATGCTTTTGTTTTACATAAGCTCAGTCCATGAGAAGCAAAATCAAACAGCAAAAGATCACTGCACTGAGATGTAAGCAGAAGAAATCTTCTTTCCTGAAAGTGATGTTCATAAAATTGAAAACAAACTAACCTGGAGACAGCTCCTGTAACACAATGTCACTGATCAAACATTACAACAGGCTCGCTCTGGAGAGAAGCCCCTTGCCTTGCCACATGTGCCCAGTCCTCTCTAAACTTCATTAAAGTCTAGTAAAAAATAAATAAGATAAATATCATTTGCATTTATTACAGGAATTAGAAGAGCTTGCCAGATGGGGAGCTCTCCTCCAGCAGGGCTGTTGTTTTCCAGGAGAGACAAGCGCTGGCACTACCCAGCTGTTTGGGACCTGTGATGTTCCCACTCCTGGAAAACCATCGCCCCTGGCTTCTCCCTGTAATTAGCTGGTGCTAATACCCTTGGCTGGGCTCTGGAAAAGTCACATTCTGAAAGATCACCCTTGTGAACAGCTGTACTCAGGAGACAGAACGTCACCACTGCAAGCTGTCAGCCAATTCATCTCCAGAGAAAGTCAACCGGGCCAGAAACTGGGAGTTCTTTATCTCAGGACAGCAGACTGAGCGGGGCTTTAATTGCTGAGCTATGCTAATGAGCCTGGTTTGTGATACGAGGTGCTTGGTGGTGGCTCTGTTTGAGAACATGGCACTGTCACACCCCCCAGGGAACACACAATCAGCTTAAAGCTGCAGCCCTCTGCATACAGAGAAGAAATCATGTTGGGGTCCCCTCAGCATGGCACCTTATCAAAGGCATCATTAACAGCTGCTCGTGGAGTGGCAGGAGCCTCTCCTGGGTCAGCTCCGTTCAGTTCCCTCCTATTCCTCCCTCCCTTCACAGGTTTTTTTTCCTAAATGGTGAGTACTGTAAACATCGCTGCCAAATCATCTGCAGGCGAACAAAATTATACCAAGAATTTAGTGTTTCCTCACAGATAAGAGCTGTGCCTGGTTTAAAAGGGAGTTTAAACAAATGGTGCCCAGGGAAAAACAAACAGACAAAAGAATATCAGCTGAAGTCCTTCTTGCTGACTTCTTGAGTCAAACTTCTTCAGCCTGCATTTCACTATTTTCCTTTTGGGTTAGGAGCTGTAGTAATGAAAACAGTTATTTTAACACTCATATTTTGGAAAATAATCAGAGAATCACAGAATGGTATGGGCTGGGAGGGATCTTAAGGATCATGTAGCTTCAACCCCACTGCCATGGGTAGGGAAGCTTCTGCTAGATGAGGTCACTGAGAGCCTCATCTTCAACATCTCCAGGATGGGGAGTCCACAGCCTCCCTGGGCAAAATAATACCTCAGGTGGACACAAGGCTACAGATTTCCTTGTTCAGATATCAAATGCTGTTTCATTTACCCCATTAATGATGAGGCTTGCTTGCCACAGAAAGCCCAGGCCACATTTCCATGGGTAAGGCCAGGGCTCAGCATCTTTAAAAATCATTAGTACTTAAATGTGGCATTATGATTCTTCTGGCACTACCCAGGGATGTGTGCAGGCATCGCAGACCCTGTGTGCCAGACACTGCAAACATCCATTTCCCCAGTCCCTGAGATCTCTTAACCTGGGGGCCAACCCTGCACACACTCGAGTAACCACCAGCATCTCATGGCCCCACTGAAATCAACACAACTGATGAATGGAATGAAATCAGTAATTACCCATGTGCTTAATTATTTGCAGAACTGGGGGCTAAGTGCTTCATTTTCAGCTTTACGCTTGAAAATATTGGTTCTAATCTGGTGTGCCTCACTCTGCACTCAGTCCCACAAGGAGCAACGTGGTCTGGCCTAATTAAGCAAAAGCACTTAACGAAGTGTTTAACTTGAAGCATGTGAACAAACCCGTTGACTGAGCACTGCATTGCTGGGTTGGATGGCAGGATGGGGACCCAGCCCAGGTGTTAGGGGGACAAAACTGAGGGAAACGTGACCCAAACCCCAGACCTGTCCAAGGCCACGTGCTCAGGGTGTTGGACACCCCAGGGCTGCCCTGGCTGCTGCCCAGCAGGGTGGTGGGAGAGGCAGGAGCCTGGCAGGGCTGAGGAGCCTCCAATGTGTCCCCTGCTCCCCTCCGGGTCTGTCTGTGCAAGGGGGTGCAGTGCTGGGATTCAAAGAGAAGCTGCAAATGTTCTCTGTAATTAAGTGACTGGAAGCCTTCATGCTGAAAAGCTCATCCCTGATTTAACACTGGCCACAGCTCCCACTCTGCAGCAGGGGAGCAGGCCAGCCCTGCTAGGCCCAGATGTCACTGGGGGGCAGAGGGGACATCCCTCGCTGCCAGACTGGGACTAACGCCTTCCAGGGGCACAAGACTTGCAGCCAGACCCCTCTGCACCTCTGCTTCCACCTCTTTTTTTTTTTTTTTTTTGCCAGGCTGGGGAGTACCTGGAATGGCCATGTTCATGAGGAGACCCAGCTCTCCCCAGGCCTGGGCTACATGGGACGAAGCCTCCAACTATGTCTTGCTTCCTACAAGCCCTAATTTTAGACCCTTTAGGACACAAAATAATGATAACACACTCCCTGGGAAAAAAAAAAAAATCCCCTTGGGCCTGTGTAAAATTAGCAGTGTTCTCACTGTCCCACTTTCACTCCTGCTATGTGGGGCAGCCTGGCTTATTAATACACTGGACTCATTTCCAGATCCTTTGCTTTCCCCCTTGCAAAGGGAGCCTGGGGGCAGCCAGGATCTTCTGCTGCTTCTCCCAGCAGTGCCAGAGGTGCCCTTCTGGCAGACACAGCCCCCTGCACCAGCTGGGAGGGCAGCAGGAGGGGACAGGGCGAGCTGGAGGAGCTGCAGGCTGCCCTGCTCTTGCAGGGGAGGAAGAGGAGGGATGAGCCCTTTGCTGGCACAAGAGAACCCCAACAATGAGGGCGAAGCACAGCTTGGACTCTCCAAGGGGGAGAAGATAAATTCAGGTACTCTTCATGCTCCAGGGATTCAGTGCCACTCCTGGAGGCAGCTGTCCTTCTGTCCCACACACACAGACACACACCCTGCCCTGGAAACAAAGCACAGCCTAACAGGAAAACTTCTTGGAAGTGCCGTCATTACCATAGTTCAATATTAGTGTAAAATGCAATCCCTGTCCAGGAGATCAGAGGAGGTTGGTCCCTTCAGGCCTGTTGTTTGCGCAGGTGAAAACCTCCTGACAGGGCTCCCCAGGCAAGGGGAATTTCAGAGCTGCTGTGAGGTTTCTTCCAGTGTGGAAGAAAAATCCCAGCTAAACTGCAATGTGCAAGGAGAAACCTGGGGAGAAAAGGGGTGCTGACCCACTCCGTATCTACATCACAGCCATTTAAGGAGAGGGAACCTCAGCTAAAAGTACAAAGTTTTCAGAAATAATGTTTTTCATAATGTCACACAGCCTGTTCTTTCACTCTGACCTGCTCCAACATTGTTTTATCTCACACTGTTCACAGTGAGTGTTGTGACACTCCAACCCTGAGCCAGCTCCCCTGTTAAATACTGGTTTAACCTCAGCTCAAAAAAAACCTCAAAAAATTAGTACTCAGTTTGATTCAGATATGGAACACAACAACATATGAAGAGAGAGAGGAAAGGAAAGATCTGGGGGGAAATGATGTTGTGTACCTTAAACAATAAGAGTGTATAAACTGCCCTAGCCCCACACAGCCTCAAGAGGTAAGCCAACAAATAAAATACATTTCAGTAAACAAAAAGAATCTACTGGAATGGCACTGCTTTTACCTGTCTAGGTATGGTTGGGTTTTTTTCTCCCATGGGGACAGCAAGTTGTGTTGCTTGGGTTTTATTTTTTTCCCCTTTCTGCAAGGTACATTACTCCATTTAAGTACTCGTGTGTGTTTATTAATAGAGCAGAAATGAGTGAATAAGGAGCTGCTCTGGGGAGGCTGAAAGCCTGCACTAGAGCAGTGAATCACAGGAACAAATCCATTTAGGAAAATGCTCATTTTAAGACAAGTTCCTTTCACATTTGAGTTATTTTCCTCTACACCCCTAACGTAATCAGAGCCAGTGACATGCCAGTCCTACAACACCATGTACACACCCCAGGCAGGACACTCCAGCTGCATCTCCTGATGCTGTGCTAAAAAAAAAATCAGACAGTGACCAACAGCAGCTCACACTTGCTGGGAAGCAATGAATGGTCACTAGAGATGTTTAGAAAACATCCCTCACTCGGGCTGTAGAGGAGCCCCTGTAAGACTGGCACCATCACAGCTATTGCTGCAGGTAGTGGATGGAAGACATGAAACCTGAGATGATTCTGGCCCTCCACAATGTATCCTGTACCCCCAGGTGAGCCCAGGGCTGCAAAGATCTCCTGAGCTGATGGGGACAGCTCGCAGCTCCCTGCAGAGGCACAGGGGACATCACTGCTCACCCCAGAGCAAGGAGAGGATCCTGCTGTGGCCACTGCTGCTGACAAACCCAGAGGAAGGACCTGAGGAAATGCACACACAAAACCCCACAGAAATGTGGGCACAACCCCCAAAGCAGTGGAAAAGCAGGTCCCCAGAGCTGGCCTGGAAAAGGGAGTCAGAGGGAAGTTAAAAGAAACAGAGTCAGAAGAAAGTGAGGCACACGGGGAAGACGTGCCAGCAAAGGTCACCAGAGAGGGAAAGCACAAATTGTCCACTTGCTAATGAAAGGGGTTTAGTAATGTGAGAAGAAATATTTCAAGAGCAGCTCATCACTTATCAGAGCCCTCTCAGCTTTGGCAGTGACACCTGACAAAAGCTACCTGGGGAGCGCAGAGCTCCCTGAGGACACCAAAGGTCACGAGTATTTTATTCATTACTGCTCCCAAAGGGCATTGTTATTTACTTGCTGTCAGTATCTGTGCTGGGCAGTTTCATCTCTCTCTTGGCTTTGCTAAAATCATTTCCCAGCCAGTGGGGGGCTGCTGCTGGGTCCAGCAGAGCCAGGACAGGATTGTGCCCAGGATTGTGGCCGTGTCCCCCAGCAATCCCCAGCCCCAAACCCGTGGTTCCAGTTCCTGTGTGCTCTCCAAGGAGATTAGCTGATTTCAGACAGTGCCTCATGAAAGCTGAGCTTTTCCATGCCAGCATTTGCCTTTCCAGCCTGAAAGCACACGGCTGGAAGATTGGCCTGGCATTCAGGCTGCAGCATGTGACTCTTTAATGAGGGAGGTCTATGAGCTGCAGGACTAATGCACACAGCTCCCCGACGTGACCTGCTCCACTGGAGTGGAAGGATTTTTTTTTTTTTTGTGATTAAGGCCCACTATGGGGAAACAAACCTATTCTTGGCTCTTTCACAGCCCTAGCAGGTGATTATGAACAAATTCTATAGCCATGTTCTACCTCAGGAGTGCCCCACCAAAATAATGAGATAAAAATGCCCTTTCTCACAGGAGGATGCAGCAGGTTCAGGAATTAGAGGGATGAATGTCACAGCAATGCTTGTAAAATGTAAAGACTAAAACTGGAGCAAGCCCTGCAGCGTTGGCTTTGAAAGCCTCCATGGAATAGCTGGATCACAGTGATCTTTTGGATCTCTGAGCAACACCTGCAGCAAATGTGGCTTCACTGCTTCCCTCCTCCCTGCCTTCCCAGCCAACAGCAGCCTGCTTGGAAAACATCAGGAAGGAGAAGCCAGCAAGCAGAGCAGCTGTTACATGGCTGGGTGTCAACAGGCACACAGGGCACCAAGGGACAGGTTTTCCTCTCCCACCTTCAGGTACCACCCTGCTGGCTGGGCTCTGGCTTCTCCTGAGCCACCTCTTCCCCACCTTTAACATTAAGAAGGAAATAAATCAAAGAGACTGAGGTACTCAGGCACCAACATGGCAGGAAAAGTGTCTTTTCCCCATTTTTAGTTCAGTATTTGCACACTTACACTGACAGATATTGCAGCTAAAAGTGCCCAGAAGCTGAAGCAGACCCTGCAGGAGCAGGGATTTGCTCAGAGCCTGGCAGGGAGTGCCAAACCCCTTCAGTGCAGTAATGAGGAGAGCCAGGCATCACCCAATCCCCTGGGCACTCCCAACAGTCTGTGCCACCTTTCTCTAATTCACTTCTGAATAAACTGTGAAATAACATTTCCTATCTTTTGCAGGACAAAGTCACAAACGAGAGAAATTGAGTGATTAACTAGAGATCAGTAAAAGTGGAGGTGCTGCAGCCCCAGACCATGTGCAGACTGTGCTGCTTCAGTGAGACCAAGGCAAAGCCAGCCCTGTCCAGCTCACAGTTCCACCCCTGATGGCACAGAGTACCACGAGGAACTTTTGTGCAAAAGATTTTGCTGTTTTCCCACCATTCTGATTCAGAAATATTGTCCCATCTGCTTTAAATTGCTTCATATTGGTGGGTTTTTTCTGGCTTATTGCTACATCTCTCTCCTCCCTGTTTATACACATTATCTCCTGGTTTTCCACAGAGCAAGTAAAAGCCAATCCAGATTTTCATATTTCATACACCTTTCTTTTTTTTTACTTTTTCTTTTCTTTTTTTTTTTTCTAAATCACTTCAGGACTCCTGCTGTCCTAGGATTAGTCCAGTTTTTGGGGTATTTTTTTCTTGTTTGAGTTTTCTGTTTGTTTGGGGGTTTTGGGGGGGGGTTTGTGGGTTTTTTTTGAGTTTGTGGGGTTTTTTTGTTTTGGTTTTAAACATTATGGTTACATAAAAAACCAGGGCTTTCCATTGCTCAGAGCCATGGGAAGGGAGGAGGGCAGAGCTTGGCCACTGCTACAACCACAGCCAGTGCTGCCAACGTGCTTCAAACCACACTCAACCCTCTGCCAGTGTGGGCAGTCTCTGTGTTTGCTCTCTGTGTCTACAGGAGCTCAACAACCAAGTTGTGGGAGCAGAAAAATGGCTCAAATAGCTCAAATAACAGCGGGTTATTATGGGCTGGTGCTCACTGGACAGCGGAGAGCAGCACCTGCTGCAGAGCAACAGGAGCAGTGGGGCTGGGTGAGCAGCCACACCTCCCTACCCTGCTCCTTGCTCTCTGCTCCTTTTCCTAAATCCAGGTTGATTTCTGACCTTAAACTAAAGGGTTTCCCTGGAGCATCCAGTGTGGTTTCAGTGGAGGTCTCCTCTTTACAATGAGATAAAAATGTGTCTGATCTCTTCTTCACATGCCAGCAAACACTGGAGGAAAACAACAGAAGCCTCCATGAGAAAATATTTCAGCTCTTTTGCAAAGACATAAAAATGAGTGATATGAAAAAACACTGTAATGAAGCATCTTAAAAATCTAACCCATGATCTTTTTTCTCATTATGAAGAATATTTTACAAAAAACCCTCCTTCAAATAGATGCAGCTGCCTGCATCCAGTGAGCAAGAGGTATAAAGCCTGCCCTCAGACAGCATTTCAGGTAGCATTTAATAAAATCCCAAAGATCTGAGTGGTGTTTGCCACACCATATAGTGTTTCCAGGAGTAGATCTAAACATTTAGACATAAACATCTCTGTCCTGTTTAAAAAGTCTCTAAGTGCTGAAAGTGTGGTTGTGTTTTGACTGATGCAAATCTGAAAGGAACTGGGGAGAGAAAGGGGTTGGAGTGAGGCTGAAAGAAACACAATGAAAAGCAGCACCACCACCAGACAGTCCAGCACGGATTATACAGCTATGGATTTACACATTAAAATATTAGCATGGTGTCTCTGGCAAAATTCATTCATGGCAAGTCAAAGACACCATGACTGCATTTGTGTAAGTCCCAGAATTTGAGAACAATTATTTTATTTCCATTTGTTTCGTTTCATAGTAACTTTGACCCTCGTACACCACTCTATTCCAAAGCATGTTGAACATCTTTGAATTCCAGTGTTGTGATGTTTTGAGACATTGCTGAAAAACAACACAGCAGCTCTGTCTGCTGCCTTAAAGAGAAGGAATTCTGGCAATTTTTAAAACTCAATTAATAAAAAATAACCCTGTTTTGGGAAGGATTTCACCTCTGTTCCCTCTCTTGCAGACACTGTCATTGCAGCAGCGTTGCTCCACACCACAGCCATGGCCACAACCAAAATAACTTTAAATGAAACATCTGGGCTCTGCATGGATGAATTGATGGTGGGAGGTTTTTATGAGCAGCAGCAAAACGTATCTAGAAATGGGCAAGACCTGGCAAGTGCCAAAATAAAACAGTAACATTTTTTAAATTTCTCACAATTTCTGGGAAAAAGAAATCAGAAACGGTAAAATGAGAGGGTTTAGATGTTTTATTACAACAAGGGCAAGACACTTGAGCTTTATGGCTCTGATAGCTACAGTTGCTGAAACAGCACTAAGAAGCATTTTGAACCAACCATAAGGTTTTAAAACTGTTCAAATACTGATGTATTCCATGTATTTGAAACACTTCCACTTCACTAAAGGCTTACAAGTACACTTTTCAAAGGGACCATTTTGCTTCCAGTACACAATATCCAAATATATTGCTTCCAATACATAGCTAGGCTCTTAGGACCATCACTCATTTAGAGAAAAAGCCACCCAAATCACAGCACTGTTCCTTTTTTATTATCATTGCTATTTTTTTACCTGATATAAAATCAGTTCCAAAATCAGTTGCTTTTCAGTAGCATGCACTTTCAATTTTTGTAACATCTGGGTGTTAAACTTAGAGAAAAGCTGTCCATTAGTTTAGGACACTATGGTGTTTATTTGTATCCTACTTACTTCAAAAGGGAAGAGCACTCATACTCATCCAGAAAGTTACAATCATTTGGTACCAGGACAAAACTGCTGAGGAAAACAAAGATGAACCCTCCAGAAATTTGAATGGTAGAGGAATCTTCTCACAATTGAACATACTTATAAATAGATATTTTCGGTTTTGTCAGCTGCTCTTTTGCCTGAGTAACAAAAATGGCTTTTTGTGTCTCAATAATCTCAATAAAATCATTATTAAAAATTAATAAATAAAGATAAAACTAGCAGGAGTCTTCTCATTGATTTCAGCGGAATCAGGATATAATGAGCTTGTCTTTTTAAAGGATCAGGATCCAAGGACATATGGGAAATCTGCATTTACATTTGTGCATGTGCTTTTATATCTTCTAAGTGGCCTATACCATCAATTGTTCTGCCTATATAGAAAATGGATTTAAATCAGTTTTTCTCTGTCTCATCTCTACATTCTCGATGTCCTCACCTCTGCTCTTACTTTTCCTTCAAGCAATGCCTTTTCTGTTCTCCTTCCCCAGCAGTAAAATGTCCTCATCACCACTCTTGTCCACCACTAGCAAGCATGTCCTTGGCAATCTGCATGCCAGCAAGGGTTTGAAATGCAAACACATCCATTTCTCCCTCATAAGCTGTCTCTGTCTTTGGAAACCTTGTTTTTTTCCATGAAAGTTTCATAAACAAAATTCCATGACACTGAATTATACCTCACTTTAGTTATTCTGCTGCTGGAATGGACTAAAATATCCACTTTTTCATTTCTCCAGCAGCCCAAGGGCTGCAGTAAGACAACAGTGCCTAAATTTGAATATCCAAGGCCAGGCTGGATAGGGCTTGGAGCAATTTGGGACAGTGGAAGGTGTCCCTGCCCATGGCAGGGGTGGAATGGGATGAGCCTTAAGGTCCCTTCCAACCCAAACCATTCTGTGACTGTGTCCACAGCAAGCACACTGTGTGAGCTGCTCTCTGCAGAGTGGTGAAGTGTGTTGGCACTGCCACAGAATGCTGCACCCAGCCTGCACAGGCTGAGGAGCCCCAGCAGCACAGCCCTGAGCTGGGGCACAGGGCAGCACCTGGAAACCAGCTGACAAAGCTCCAGGTGTGGCTGTAAACAAGGAATCATCACCCAGGAGTTTCCAAGAAGCTCCATGGTGATCTCTCCTCAGCTATGTAAGATCCTTCCTGGAGAAAAACATGAAATCAGCTCCTAATAAAGCAGCAGCTGACACAGCTCAGTGATAACTGAGGGACAGGATTGCTCACTGCCAAGGAGCTGGATGGGGAGAGGCAAGGGAGACCCAGGCACCTCAGGGGGTGGGATTGAATTCCCCAGCTCCATGGGGAACACAGAGGAGGCAGGGATGTTCAGAGCAGGGATGCTCAGAGCAGGCAGGGATGCTCAGAGCAGGGATGGTCAGAGCAGGCAGGGATGGTCAGAGCAGGCAGGGATGCTCAGAGCAGGCAGGGATGGTCAGAGCAGGCAGGGATGCTCAGAGCAGGCAGGGATGCTCAGAGCAGGCAGGGATGCTCAGAGCAGGCAGGGTAGGTCAAAGCAGGGATGGACAGAGCAGGCAGGGATGCTCAGAGCAGGGATGGACAGAGCAGGCAGGGATGCTCAGAGCAGGGATGGACAGAGCAGGCAGGGATGCTCAGAGCAGGCAGGGATGCTCAGAGCAGGCAGGGATGCTCAGAGCAGGCAGGGATGTTCAAAGCAGGCAGGGATGCTCAGAGCAGGCAGGGATGCTCAGAGATGCTCAGACAGGTTTGGGATCCTGGTGGTTCCTCAGCTGAGCTTACAGACAGAGGCAGGGCTCCCCAGGGCTCCTGCCTGGATCTGCTGGATCTCAGGGCTCTGGCAGTGCCTGGCAGAGCCCAGTGCTTGCTCCCTCTCCTTTTTGGGGTGCCAGCCCTGGCACAGCCATCAGGTTGAGCCTGTCTGCTGCCAAGCACCATCTCCATGGACACACTGTCCTTCCGTCTGCCCTGCCTCCCCAGGGCCCTGCTGGGATTTAAAAATATCCTTTCCCAGACTCTTAGCAAAGACACAAATCTTCTGGTTTGCAGTTTAACTCCGAGGGCAGCCCATGGTACAAATGCTGGGAAGCTGCAGGAGCACCAGGCCATTTGGACACCAAAGGCATAAGAATTCCAAAGGCTTTGCATGGAATTTCAGATTGTATCTTTATTTTTAAAAGATAAAGGGAGGCTGTGCAGGGAAATACCACCCTTCAGGATCCACCCACTACTACAAACAAAAGAGGAACCTTGGTCTGAACCTATTTTTATGCTCCTCTTCAGTTGTACACAATGTCTGAGGGTTGTACTGTAGCAAAGGATGCAAATCTTCCTGTGCTCCTGGCATTACTGGTGCAATTCCCACCGGAGGGCCACGTTAAATTTAGAGCCCACAATTCATAAAGGAAGCTGACAAGCTGCAAAGAGTTCAGAAAGGAACATGAAGGATGGAAAAACAACATCTGCAACTGCAGGAACTTCATCTATTTAGCTAGTGAAAAGAGGAGTTTAAGGGATGACTTGGTTAAAGAATATCAGTGCTCACAAGGAGAATTAAATGTTGAGATCAGGGTCCTCAACTAGCACAGGAAAACCTTGACACTGAAAGCAGGCAAGTCCTGGCTGGAAACATGAGGCACATGTTTACCAGTGTAAATAGTGAATTTATTACCAAAGGCAGAACTGAAGCAGACAGGATGACTCTTCATTACAGGGGGTTTTAATAACATTTGAATGTTTTGGGTTTTTTTTCCTGAAAAGACATGTTGAAATTCAAACAAGCACAAACAGAACCAGCCTTGTGACCTGTATTATCCAAGGGAGCAAACAGTAATGCTTCCCTTTCTTCACATTCATAGCCTTCTCTCCCTTCCACCAGCAGTCCTGACAGTAATTCCAAGTGTGTAACAGCTGAGAGCATAATTCTGATCACAGATCCTCCTGGCAGATCTGCTCTCTGTGCAAGCACCAAGATCTCTCATCACTCTGTCTCTTAATATAAAATATAAAAGCCATAAAACACCATTGTAGTGACATTGGTGCTCCCTCCTCACTGCCTGAGGCCAGGGGCCAGCACAAAATCCACTTCCTCACTCCCCTCCTCCTGGTGCCCACCACAGCAGGGAATCCTCTGACATACCAACCAGCCCTCAGTTATCCATCCTGCATTTCCCTAAATCCAACCAGCCCTCAGTTATCCATCCTGCATTTCCCTAAATCCAACCAGCCCTCAGTTATCCATCCTGCATTTCCCTAATATCCACCATCCACTGTGCTGTCACCCACTCCTCTGTGTCCTATCCAGCAGGATCACAGACAACAGATTATTCCCTCTTTTGAAGACATTTAAGACCATCTTCATGACTCACTAAAGTCTCCTCCTGCCTTGACACCACCAATTCTTCCTCCCTTTCCTGAAAGGCTGCAGCTCTCATTAGTTTTTGCTGCTGGATTCCTTCCAAGTGGTCTCCTCCTACTCAAAACCCCCAAAACCACCCCCAAAACTCCATGTGGGACTGCAGGCCTTGCACAAACATGCACCAAAACCCCAAGCTCTGTCACGTGCACCTGAGAGCAGAACCTGGCCCTCTTTTAATCCCATTGCCTTTATCAGCCATATAATGTTTTGCACATTATCACCCCAATTATAGAGGCTTGTAGGTGATAATGAGATTGCACTGGATATATTCCAGCAAAGCACATTCTAGGTTTTACTAACTTCATTAACCAAGAAAAGCTGGTTAATGGCTGAAAAGTGCAATGATGCACATAATCACACCAGTTGCTTTGCTACTACAATTATATTATTAAGATGGATCTTTGAGGTACAATTTTCATGTATAATTAGTGGGTTATCCCTTCAGGAAAAAAAAAAAAAGTAATTCAAAAGCACCCAAAGGTTTGAGCAAAATAGTTCTTACTGAAAACATAAATGAAGTCATGTTCTCAGGTCAGACTCTGAATGGGATTTGTGAGAAAACAGGAGTGCAAGAATTTAGAAAGTGAACACAGGCTCCTTGAGGATGTGAAATGCCAAAGCTGCAATCCACTGGCACACACACACTGAGAGACCCAAACCCAGTGGTGTCCAGGCTGTGACTTCTGAATTAGCAGAGTCCAGACTGTATCAGAAATGTAAAACATTTAAACTGATTTAAAAAAAAAATTTGGTGCTTTAATGACTTCTGTGTTCTTCATTTGTTTATTTTCTAGGACATCTCTGTTCTTCCCAATAGGGACAAGTTCATTTTCAGATCAAGAAACCACCAAGTAGGCAGGACAATGGAGAACCCTCTGGTCACTCCTTTACCAAATAACAAAACAGAAGATGAGTGTAAATTTTCACAAGCAATTTCCAAGTGCAAGCCTGATCTGATTTTTTTGATTGCTTTTCTCTTCCAGCTAAATTGTGTTTATCAGCTAGACAGAAAATGCAATGACTGTTTTTCACTAGGAATTTTTTACTAATTTAATCAAGTTGTAAGGAGAAATGCTATTATCCTCACCATGTGAAATTAATATACCAGGAACTTATCTACTGTCGTGCATGTGTGCATGACATTTATATGGATCATTGCAACTAATACATATATATCTCTTCTGCTTGGTAAAATTTCACACAATAAAAAAATCTTCAGAACTGAATTTATGATTGTCTAAAAGTCCTTGAATTTGGCTGGCTGGGCCAAGCAGCTTAGCAGGAGACTTTGCTGAATTTAATCAGCTAGCCAGACCTCAGAAATTCTGCTGGAATTCTTGTTGCTATTAGAAATATGCATTGGCATTTGCTAATTCAGTTCAGAACTGATTCAGAAACTAAAAGCAATAAATCTTCATGCAAGCATTGAGCTCTCTCAAGGATATCCTGGAGCAGTGGTTGTTCGGAGAGGAGGAATACATAAAGGAATGTAGAGTGTCTAGCCAAAATTTTATTTGAAATACTCTTTTCAATGAATCCAGAGACTTGTCCAAAACAGAAAACCTCTGATTTTTCCCAAATGCATTGACTTGGCTTTCCACTTCCCTGAGACAAGAAAGCAGGGGCAGCAGGAGATGAAATAAGTACACAAACCCTTGGCCACCCCCTTTAAGCAAGGAGGAATTTCATCACTGATATTAAACAGGAGTCCAATCTGCACTGTGAGTCACCAGGACATCTTTCTGTGCCTTAAGAGCTCCGTGGTCTCCTGAAATCTAACAAAAACTGCCAACTTTGAGAAAAACTGCAGGTACTGGGGCAAGGCCTGCCATGATAATCACATAATTAATGTTTGCTGGACTGGAGTTTCATTTATTATTACCCTGGAGTTAAAGGAAAGCGTGAAACAACATTACTTGCAGGCAAAGCCCACTGACACTCCAAAATTCAATGTGTGAAACCTCCAAAATACCCCCAAGAGGCACAAACCTGACCCAGCTGCTGGGCAGACTCTGACAGAGGCACATGATAACGACCTGCCAGCACAATAAGCTCCAAAAATGAACCCTGGCTGCAGAGGAGAGCAGCAGGCTGGGGTTAAACCTCAGCATCCCCAGTGCACAGGTCACAGGGTGTGTCAGCAGGTGCCACTGGCTGCAGCTGAGCAGCTCAGATCAGAGAATTCCTGCTCCCCAAATACTTTGAGGTCACAGAATCACAGAATGGTTTGGGTTGGAAGGGATTTTAAACCTTGTTCCAACCCTCCTGTCACAGGCAGGGACACCTTGCACTAGACCAGAGCCTCATGCAGCCTGACCTTGGATACTTCCAGGGATACCCAGAGATATTCAATAATAATAAAGTTCAGTAATATAGACCTGATTTAATTTATACAAAATTGTAAAATTAACACACTTCCTGTGCCATTTCAAGCTCACAGGATCTTTGCTGAAGTACCTGGTTCTCCATTTCAACGTGGATTTGCTGTAAAGGGAAATCACATTTGCCATTTAGAAACTGAAGTGCTTATAGCATTTATTATTACATTTCCCTGATATATTAATAAAATGCATAAACACAAACTGTTCCTCAACAAAAAAAGAAATCAAACCTACCTTTTGCTTTTCATAAATACCATTTGATTTTCTGATGAACAGTATATATGAATTTCTATGCCACTTTGACATCCCTCTCCATAAGTCAGTGTATCCTCAGGACAAATATGGTGCTGCTGATAAACATTTGGCTCTTGGCTTTATTTGTGTTCTGCTCTAGTTTGGATGGGCAAGTCAAAACCCTGGCTGGTTGTCCATGACCTTTGCATTCTCCTCTAAATTCCATGCATTTGCAAGAGATGATGGAAGAGCTGGTAGTGCCTACTGTTTATCAGCCGTGATAATTAGATTAGATACATTTTTGATTGTAAAAATAGTCTTGTGATGGATTTTTTTTTTCTTATTTTTTACAGCTTCTATTTCCAACACTTTCAGCAGTGCTCTGAAGATTTTTAAGTCTGTGTCCAGGAAGCACTTTGTCTCCTTCAGCTGACAAACTTTTCTGGGGGGGAGAGGAAATACATTTCTCTTCTCTCTGCACTGTCAGAGCATGAAATCTCCTCTCATGCTCTTTGCTGTCAGCCTCCACAGAGGGGGAGAGGGCTCAGCTGTCCCCTCCAGCCCCCACCCACCCCTGAGCTGCAGCCACAGCCAGGCTGGTGCTGGGCTGGGCACTCTGGGCTCTGCTGAGTGCTCAGCTTCACTTGATCTTGGTTCAAGGTGCCACTGCTAGAGATAAAACAAAACAGGAGAAATGACAGCACTTTGCTGGAAATTCAAGCACTCAAGAGTCAAGCAGAGCCGTGTTTAGGTTGCCCGTATGACTTTCTGCTGTGATGAGCACATTGCTTACTTGATGACAATGATGGATTCTTGGAAACACCTTTTATTTTCTGCTCTCAGCTCTTTCCAGTTGTCTGCATGAGGTGGAGCAGCAGTTCTTGCAGAGCTGCTAATGCTCTGTGCTGTTCTGCACTTTCAGTGGTTGAATCAAAGTGAGAGACAGCTAAAAATGCACCATATTCCCCACCAGCTCTGGGGTAAACATTTGCTGCAGTTACCTGAGGACTGTCATGTAACCAAAATGAGCAATCTGGACAGTCACTCTTGCCCCCAGTGCAGTGAGGGTTGTGCTCCACACCCTGACAGTGCCCTGTTAAAGAAACACCTGATGTGTTTGGTTATGCTGAAATAGCCCCCTGGGCTCAGCACAGATCAGAGAAGGTGAAACCACCACTGCCTCCTTTGCAGTCACATTTCTACCTCCTTGAAGGATCAGCTGCTTCCACAGAACGAAAGGAAAAGCACACCTCCAAAGAAAGGCTCCCAAAACCAAAGCCACGTTTGTGCCTGGCTTTTATATCCCTAATCCTCCATCACAGGGAGGGGGAGTAAAAAGGGGCTGAGATGACTTCTTTACCCTTCTTACCAACACTGCCATGCCAGCTCAGGCCCTCCTTTTCCTGGGAGACACCGTGCCTGGGATCCCCCACCCTCCTCACACCACTGACAAGGAGCAGAGGCTTCCTCCCCTGTGCAGCCCTCTCTTCTGAGAAGGGAAACACCAGGGGAAATTCTTCTCCCACAGGCACATCTGATGCCTTGAGAAGGCTGGCCTAGAACAGAGACTAGACAGAAATAAAGAATAAAGTAGGGATTTATTAGGAGGCCTCAATAGATCCATCCACCTTGGGCAGTACAACTCAAAATGGTCACAAAATGGATGATCAGTCACGAGGTCTATTTAATAAGTTTTGGCCTATTTGCATATTGGAGTTAACTGTCCAATTCCAGCTGCAGCCCCTGCAGTCCCATCCTGCTTGTTTTTCTCTCTGCAGCCCACGGGGTTTGTGCTCTTGGGCTGAGTTTTGGATCATTTGTCCTAGGTTCCCAGATGGAGCAGGAATTGTTTTGTGTCCCTGCTCTGTGCAGAGAGCTCGCCATCCCCTCATGTGAAGCCCAGATCCACACACTAAAGCAGCACAGAATGTGAAAAATATAAAAGCTAAACCTGAGGTATCACATTGAGCAACAGCACTGGGGCCCAGGCTGAAGCTCTGCTTCCATCACTTGTGTTTGTATCCTCCACTAAATCCTAACCCACCCATGTGAGTCCCACCAGCTGCTTCCAATCTTCTGAACAGGATTGCTCTGTGCTATAAACTTCAGCTTTCCAAAGCATCGTCTGTTAAGCCAAAAGCTTCAGATAGGATTGCTGAACACCAGGCTGGGAGTCCAAGAAGCACAGGGCATATCTTCCCTGTGTCAGCAGGCACCTCGTGTATTTTCAGTGCTGTCAGAAACAAACCACTCCCTGATATTCCAGAGGAGGGGGGGAAAGTCTTCTAGAAGTGGTGGTGAAGCTAATATTGTAAAAAGACCCTTCCGAGAACTTGCCAGCCTCCTGGGGGAGCTTGTCAACATCTCCCACATTAAATGAAAGCCACTTTAAAATCCACAGGGGTTTTGAAGAAAAGCTGGAACATATCAAAGCTGCTGGGATGGCAAGCTTCACAACGTGCACAATACATCAGCACTTACAGGCAGTAAATCCTGCCCAGCCTCAGGGGAGTCACAGCCCCCCAGAGTAAGCCCTTTCCTAATGTATCTCTCCAATGAACTGCTAATCTCCTCTCTAAACTTGACAGCTGTCCTGCATGCACTCAAACCCCTCTGTGCTTAAATCCTTCTATCATTCTGGTTAAGTCATTTGTTAGATCATTTTTGCTTTAATACGAAGAAAGAAATCTTTCCTCCAAGCCCAAACAAAGGCCTCACTCACCTGCAGCTGGCACATCCCCAGATTTCATACATCTATCTGTGTGTGTGTGTGTGCATTCCCAGGAGCAATCTCGGACCTTACAAACTCCTGTGGCCAGTGGGAGCTCCCCCAAACAGATTTCTCAGACCCCAGCAGAGCTGGTGGCTTCCTGTGCTCAGATCAGCCCAAATTTCTGACACGGTTTCTCGCTGGTCTGAGGGAGCAGAAAACTTTCCCCTTGGCTGGGCAGGGTTTGAACCCTGGTGTTGAATTCCCAGTGCCAACAGCTATTTGTCATTCTGCTCCAGATGAGAGTTTGCCAGGGTTGCTCTGCAGCCTGCCACAAGAACTCACATGAGACAGCACCACGACAGCTGTGCTCCTGCACTGCCCAAGTCCTGACAAGGGCTCCATGAGGGTACTTTGGCACACTCAGAAATATCCCAGCTTCCAGCTGAGGACAAAGCAGTAGTTTTTCATGCAGTTCTCAGTGTTTCAAATGTAGAACATTTCAAAGTGCACCAAAACACCAACCCTTCCTAGAAGCAGCTGTTTGTCCATTAGCTCTTCTTGACCACATATTTTGTTTACTGCTTGAAACCGGTGAGTTTCACCAAGACATTGATTCATCCCAATGCCAGCAGTGGGATTCCCTGCTCTTGCACCAGCACCGTGGCTGGGTGACCCCAATCAGCTGCAAGTCTGACAATGCCTGACAGCTCTGCAGGGACTGTGTGGAGCTGTTGAGTCTTTGCTCAACACCTGGAAAATGCAGGTCCACGGGCAAAAGTCTGGGCAAAGAAAGGAGTGAAAAACTCCTGCAACACCCCCCAAACACAGATTGCCAAGGCACAAGAGCTCTGCTGAGCTGTTGGTCAAACAGGGGATGCTGTTACTGCACTGTTGGTGACAGGTGTCTATCCTTCACAATATTTTCCCAATGATATTTTTTTATGCTGCTCCAGGTTCTTCATCACTCCCTGCACTGGCAGGGAGGGGAACAGGGCCATTTTCCTCTCTGCCTGTAGTTACACTGCTACAGCAGTGATGTGAAATTATTCACTCTGCCTCTTAAAGTGTCTACAGGAGATGAGGTACAACAATTGCTCCAGGAAGTGATGCTCGACCACTCTGACTGATCACCCTGAGCCCTGTCACCCATCTGTTACCTCTGCCATTCCCAGTGCAGAACCGTGTCCCACACAATGTGGTGTGGAACAGAACTTCCTCTGTGAATGTTTTCAGTACTGAAGGGATTCCCATTTCCCAGCCAGAGCATTTATGCTCTGAAACACTGCTCCCAGCCAGCTCTGCTCCCTGCAGCCATCCCTGTTGTTCCCTGGTCCCTGGCACACCCACGTCCCAGGCACTTCATGTGTGTGGGGAAGCAGATCCAGCCTTGTGGTGCCCCTGGGGAGGTACTCCTGACACCTGAGCTTATGAAACCTGCCCATTCCAGATGCAAACAAAACACATTGGAAAGCTGCTTTACCTGCCAGAGGAGCATCTGTTAGACTGACAAATCAGGGCTGTGCAAAAATATTTACCTCTGACACAACCTCACCCACCCTGCTCAGCCCAGCAGCTCTCACCAGGGGCTGGAAATTAATAGGATCTTTGCATTGTCAACTCCTCCTGCCCAAATGGAAAAGCACACCTGATGCTTCCCAAAGCAGGATCTGGTTTCTGGGTGGCCTGACTGGATGGGAACCATCAGGGGCAGCAAAGGGGGCTTGCATTTATTCACCACAGTTCCTTGTTCTGTAGCATGGCACCTGCCCTGCAAGGAGTGACCAGAGGGGTGAGGGCTGGGCCACCAAAACCTGGGCTCAGCAGGCCCAGCAGGTGTGTGGGGTGAGACACTGCTGCCTGTCCTGCTGCCCAGGGTGCCTGTCCATCACTCACAGGCACAGCCTACCTCAGGCCCATCCCTTCCTAGGGCTGAGTATTCCAGACTGGTTCCCCATACCTGAGCAGCATCCAGTGAGGGCACGTACCTCACCTGAGACCCCAGCCAAACCTTCTCTAATTTAATAATTAAAACCCACTTCTAACAGGGGTGCAAAGAAGAAATCACCTCTGCCCCACACAACGTATTAGCACAGTGAGGACACATACCTGCCTGAGACCCCAGCCACACCTTCTCTAATGTAGTTTATTAAAACTCACTTCTAACAGGGGTGCAAAGAAGAAATCACCTCTGCCCCACACAACGTATTAGCACCTGCTGCCCTATCTCCATGAATTTACAGGGCTCGGTGGAGCCTCTTTCCCCCGGTACAGCGCTGAACTTGTTCTGTGCCTTCCCCGCTGCCAGTGCCCAGAGCGGCAGCGCTGCTCCCGGATCATCCTGTGGCTCCGCTCCCCATCCCGGTCCCGATCCCGGTCCTGATTCCGGTCCCAGTCCCGGGCGGAACCCCGATCCCGTTATCCATCCCCATCCTAGTCCCGGTCCTGCTCCTGATTCCGGTCCCAGTCCCAATCCCAATCTCTGTCCCGGTCCCGCTCCTGATTCCGGCGCCGGCACCGGTCCCCATCTCCATCTCTGTCCCCGTCCCCATCTCCATCTCTGTCCCCATCCCCATCTCCATCTCCATCTCCATCTCCATCTCCATCTCCATCTCCATCTCCATCTCCGTCCAGGTCCCCGTTCCCCGGTCCCGGTCCCGGTCCTGGTCCCTGGTCCCGTTCCCCTGTCCCGTTCCCCGGTCCCCGGTCCCGGTCCCGGTCCTGGTCCTGGTCCCTCCGCACCTGCGGGACCGTCCAGGTTCCAGGTCCCAGGTCCCCGTCCCCGGTCCCGGTCCCTCCGCACCTGCGGGACCGGAGCGCGCCCCGACCGCAGCCGAGCCACGCCCCCATCGCCGCTCAACCAATGAGCGCGGGGGAGCTCTCTCCGGGAGCCAATGGGAGCGCGGCGGCCGCGCCCCCGCCCCCTACTTGAGGCGCTCCGCGCGGCCGCGCGCTCGCAGAGGCGGCGGGAGCGGGAGCGGCCCCGGAGCGGACGGCGCGGCCCGCACCGCGCGCGAGGGAGGGGCCGCTCCCATGGAGGCATTCCCGGGCACCCAGCTGGAGCAGCACCGGCACCTCCCGCCCGTGGAGTGCCTGCCGGGCGCCCGCTACGGCGGCCGGAGCCACAGCGCCTGCGGGAACGTCTTCAACTCCTGGAACGACTACCTGGGGCTGGCCACGCTCATCACCAAGGCCGTGCGGCCCGGCAAGGGCTTCGGCCCCGAGCCGCCCTCGGTGGTGGTAGCGGCCGCCGTGCCGCCGGCCGAGGAGGAGGAGGAAGAGGAGGAGGAGGAGGAAGAGGCGGCGGGGCCGTACTTCGAGGGCGCGCTGGACTTGCACGACCTGGAGCTGTGCGGGCATCACCACCATCACCACGGCGAGGGGCTGCTGGAGGAGCGCTTCGCCGACTTCAGCCCGTTTCCCGGGCGCGGCGGGCCCGCCGCCGTGGTGCTGGACTGCTCGGGGGAGCACCCGGGCCGGGAGGGCTCTGCCCACGCCTGGGGCGGGCTGGTGGTGGCGGGGCGGCTGCCGGCGCACCCGCGGGGCGCCCCCCCCCCGCCCC